>NC_053041.3:456673890-456976920 GCF_002575655.3 Aegilops tauschii subsp. strangulata | reverse complement strand
TTTCATGAATTTCAGACGACTTTTGGATTTACTAGAATTTAAAAATAAAGTACTCAACGTTTTGCCAGGAATCAAAGGTGCCCTGGTATTTGAAATTCATTCCCATTTCTTGCATGTGACCTAAGCATGCACCCAAGGACATTGATTTGAATTTCAACCAAATTATATGCATTGGAGCATGTGCATGTAGTTCAAATTTGAATTACGCACATAAATGCATTGAAAACTCAGTTAATGCATCAAAGTGTCCAAACGAACCCCGAAAAATCACAAAAATTGACACAACACTCCTGTTGTTCTATGTTGACACGAGAAAAAATTTGAAAGCAATAAGAGGCAATGGATATCGTTTCGTCCCCAAAGGTGGGACGTTCCCTACCGAAAACCATCATGCTTGTTGTGAGAAGCTCCGGTTTGTGAGAAGCATATACCCAAACCTGCCCCAAATGGGACAAAATTTTACCACATCATGTTGATGCCGCTCCATGATAGCATGCCAAGTTTCATGAATTTCAGACGAGTTTTGGATTTACTAGAATTTAAAAACCAGGCATCCCAATGTTTTGCCGGCAATCAACGGTGCCCTGGTGTTTGAAATTCATTCCCATTTCTTGCATGGGACCTAAGCATGCACCCAAGGACACAGATTTGATTTTTCAACCAATTTATATGCACTGGAGCATGTGCATGTAGTTCAAATTTGAATTATGCACATAAATGCATTGAAAACTCAGTTAATGCATAAAAATGTCCAAAAGAACCCCAAAAATCACAAAAATTCACACAACACTCCTGTTGTTCTACGTTGACACGAGAAAAAATTTGAAAGCAATAAGAGGCAATGGATATCGTTTCGTCCCCAAAGGTGGGACGTTCCGTACTGAAAACCATCATGCTTGTTGTGAGAAGCTCCGGTTTGTGAGAAGCATATACCCAAACCTGCCCCAAATGGGACAAAATTTTTACCACGGCATGTTGTTGCCGCTGCATCATAGCGTGGCAAGTTTCATGAACTTCAGACGAGTTTTGGATTTACTAGAATTTAGAAACCAGGTATCTCAATGTTTTGCCGGCAATCAACTGTGCCCTGGTGTTTGAAATTCATTCCCATTTCTTGCATGGGACCTAAGCATGCACCCAAGGACACAGACTTGATTTTTGAACCAATTTATATGCACTGGAGCATGTGCATGTAGTTCAAATTTGAATTATGCACAAAAATGCATTGAAAACTCAGTTAATGCATAAAAATGTCCAAACGAACCCCGAAAAATCACAAAAATTCACACAACACTCCTGTTGTTTTATGTTGACACGGGAAAAAAAATTGAAAGCAATAAGGGGCAATGGATATCGTTTCGTCCCCAAAGGTGGGACGTTCTCTACCGAAAACCATCATGCTTGTTGTGAGAAGCTCTGGTTAGTGAGAAGCATATACCCAAACCTGCCCCAAATGGGATAAAATTTTTACCACGGCAGGTTGATGCCGCTCCATGATAGCATGCCAAGTTTCATGAATTTCAGACGAGTTTTGGATTTAGTAGAATTTAAAAAACCAGGCATCCGAATGTTTTGGCCGCAATCAACGGTGCCCTAGTTTTTGAAATTCATTCCCATTTCTTGCATGGGACCTAAGCATGCACCCAAGGACAGAGATTTGATTTTTCAACCAATTTATATGCACTGGAGCATGTGCATGTAGTTCGGATTTGAATTATGCACATAAATGCATTGAAAACTCAGTCAATGCGTAAAAATGTCCAAACGAACCCCGAAAAATCACAAAAATTCACACAACACTCCTGTTGTTCTATGTTGACACGAGAAAAAAAATTGAAGGTAATAAGAGGCAATAGATATCGTTTTGTCCCAAACGTGGGACGTTCCCTACCAAAAACCATCATGCTTATTATGAGAAGATCCGGTATGTGAGAAGCATGTACCCAAACGTGCCCCAAATGGGATAAAAATTTACCACGGCATATTGATGCCGCTCCAGGATAGCATGCCAAGTTTCATGAATTTCAAACGAGTTTTGAATTTACTAGAATTTAAAAACCAGGCATCTCAATGTTTTGCCGGCAATCAACGGTGCCTTAGTGTTTGAAATTCATTCCCATTTCTTGCATGGGACCTAAGCATGCACCCAAGGACACAGATTTTTTTTCAACCAATTTATATGCACTTGAGCATGTGCATGTAGTTCAACTTTGAATTATGCACATAAATGCACTGAAACTCGGTTAATGCATAAAAATGTCCAAACGAACCCCGAAAAATCATAAAAATTCAGACAACACTCCCGTTGTTCTATGTTGACACGAGAAAAAAAATTGAAAGCAATAAGAGGCAATGGATATCGTTTCGTGCCCAAAGGTGGGACATTCCCTACCAAAAACCATCATGCTTGTTGTGAGAAGCTCTGGTTTGTGAGAAAAGCATATACCCAAACCTGCCCCAAATGGAATAAAAAATTTACCACGGCATGTTGATGCCGCTCCATGATAGCATGCCAAGTTTCATGAATTTCAGACGAGCTTTGGATTTACTAGAATTTAAAAACCAAGCATCTGATTGTTTTGCCGGCAATCAACGGTGCCCTAGTGTTTGAAATTCATTCCGATTCCTTGCATAGGACCTAAGCATGCACCCAAGGACACAGATTTGTTTTTTCAACCAATTTATATGCACTAGAGCATGTGCTTGTAGTTCAAATTTGAATTAAGCACATAAATGCATTGAAAACTCAGTTAATGCATAAAAATGTCCAAAGGAACCGCGGAAAATCACAAAAATTCACACAACACTCCTGTTGTTCTATGTTGACATGAGAAAAAAAATTGAAAGCAATAAGAGGCAATGGATATTGTTTCGTCCCCAAAGGTGGGACATTCCCTACCGAAAACCATCATGCTTGTTGTGAGAAGCTCCGGTTTATGCGAAGCATATAGCCAAACCTGCCCCAAATGGGATACAAAGTTTACCACGGCATGTTGATGCCGCTCCATGATAGCATGCCAAGTTTCATGAATTTCAAACAAGTTTTGGATTTACTAGAATTTAAAAACCAGGCATCCCAATGTTTTGCCGGGAGTCAACGGTGCCCTGGTGTTTGAAATTCATTCCCATTTCTTGCATGGGACCTAAGCATGCACCCAAGTACACAGATTTGATTTTTCAACCAATTTATATGCACTGGAGCATGTGTATGTAATTCAAATTTGAATTACGCACATAAATGCGTTGAAAACTCAGTTAATGCATAAAAGTGTCCAAACGAACCCCGAAAAATCACAAAAATTGACACAACACTCCTGTTGTTCTATGTTGACACGAGAAACAATTTGAAAGCAATAAGAGGCAATGGATACCGTTTCGTCCCCAAAGGTGGGACGTTCCGTACCAAAAACCATCTTGCTTGTTGTGAGAAGCTCCGGTAAGCTCCGGTTTGTGAGAAGCATATACCCAAACCTGCCCCAAATGGGACAAAATTTTACCACAACAAGTTTATGCCGCTCCATGATAGCATGCCAAGTTTCATGAATTTCAGACGAGTTTTGGAGTTACTAGAATTTAAAAACTAGGCATCCCAATGTTTTGCCGGCAATCAACGGTGCCCTGGTGTTTGAAATTTATTCCCATTTCTTGCATGTGACCTAAGCGTGCACCCAAGGACACAGATTTGATTTTTCAACCAATTTATATGCACTGGAGCATGTGCATGTAGTTCAAATTTGAATTATGCACATTAATGCATTGAAAACTCAGTTAATGTACAAAAATGTCCAAACAAACCCCAAAAATCACAAAAATTCATACAACACTCCTGTTGTTCTATTTTGACACGAGAAAAATTTGAAAGCAATAAGAGGCAATGGATATCGTTTCATCCCCAAAGGTGGGACGTTCCCTACTGAAAACCATCATGCTTGTTGTGAGAAGCTCCGGTTTGTGAGAAGCATATACCCAAACCTGCCCCAAATGGGACAAAAAATTTACCACGGCATGTTGATGCCGCTCCATGATAGCATGACAAGTTTCATGAACTTCAGACGAGTTTTGGATTTACTAGAATTTAGAAACCAGGTATCTCAATGTTTTGCCGGCAATCAACTGTGCCCTGGTGTTTGAAATTCATTCCCATTTCTTGCATGGGACCTAAGCATGCACCCAACGACACAGCTTTGATTTTTCCAACCAATTTATATGCACTCGAGCATGTGCATGTAGTTCAAATTTGAATTATGCACGTAAATGCATTGAAAAATCAGTTAATGCATAAAAATGTCCAAACGAACCCCAAAAATCACAAAAATTCACACAACACTCCTGTTGTTCTACGTTGACACGAGAAACAAATATGAAAGCAATAAGAGGCAATGGATATCGTTTCGTCCCCAAAGGTGGGACGTTCCCTACCGAAAACTATCATGCTTGTTGTGAGAAACTCTGGTTTGTCAGAAGCATATACCCAAACCTGCCCCAAATGGGACAAAAAGTTTACCACGGCATGTTGATGACGCTCAATGATAGCATGCCAAGTATCATGATTTTCAGACGAGTTTTCGATTTAGTAGAATTTAAAAACCAGGCATCTGAATGTTTTGGCCGCAATTAACGGTGCCCTGGTGCTTGAAATTCATTCCCATTTCTTGCATGGGACCTAAGCATGCACCCAAGGACAGAGATTTGATTTTTCAACCAATTTATATGCACTGGAGCATGTGCATGTAGTTCGGATTTGAATTATGCACATAAATGCATTGAAAACTCAGTTAATGCATAAAAATGTCAAAACGAACCCCGAAAAATCACAAAAATTCACACAACACTCCTGTTGTTCTATGTTGACACGAGAAAAAAAATTGAAGGCGATAAGAGGCAATGGATATCGTTTCGTCCCCAAAGGAGGGACGTTCCCTACCAAAAACCAACATGCTTATTGTGACAAGATCTGGTTTGTGAGAAGCATACACCCAAACCTGCCCCAAATGGGATAAAAAAATTACCACCGCATATTGATGCCGCTCCATGATAGCATGCGAAGTTTCATGAATTCTAGACGAGTTTTGGATTTACTAGAATTTAAAAACCAGGCATCTCAATGTTTTGCCGGCAATCAACGGTGCCCTGGTGTTTGAAATTCATTCCCATTTCTTGCATGGGACCTAAGCTTGCACCCAAGGACACAGATTTCTTTTTCAACCAATTTATATGCACTTGAGCATGTGCATGTAGTTCAAATTTGAGTTATGCACATAAATGCATTGAAAACTCAGTTAATGCATAAAAATGTCCAAACGAACCCCAAAAAATCATAAAAATTCAGACAACACTCCTGTTTTTCTATGTTGACACGAGAAACAAATTGAAAGCAATAAGAGGCAATGGATATCGTTTCGTGCCCAAAGGTGGGACATTCCCCACCAAAAACCATAATGCTTGTTGTGAGAAGCTCTGGTTTGTGAGAAGCATATACCCAAACCTGCCCAAATGGGACAAAAAATTTACCACGGCATGTTGATGCCGCTCCATGATAGCATGCCAAGTTTCATGAATTTCAGCTGAGTTTTGGATTTACTAGAATTTAAAAACCAAGCATCTGATTGTTTTGCCAGCAATCAACGGTGCCCTAGTGTTTGAAATTCATTCACATTCCTTGCATAGGACCTAAGCATGGACCCAAGAACACAGATTTGTTTTTTCAACCAATTTATATGCACTGGAGCATGTGCTTGTAGTTCAAATTTGAATTATGCACATAAATGCATTGAAAACTCAGTTAATGCATAAAAATGTCCAAACGAACCCCGAAAAATCACAAAAATTCACACAACACTCCTGTTGTTCTATGTTGACACGAGAAAAAAAATTGAAAGCATTAAGAGCCAATGGATATTGTTTCGTCCCCAAAGGTGGGACGTTCCCTACCGAAAACCATCATGCTTGTTGTGGGAAGCTCCGGTTTATGAGAAGCACATAGCATGCCAAGTTTCATGAATTTCAAACAAGTTTTGGATTTACTAGAATTTAAAAACCAGGCATCTCAATGTTTTGCCGGCAATCAACGGTGCCCTGGTGCTTGAAATTCATTCCCATTTCTTGCATGGGACCTAAGCATGCACCCAAGTACACAGATTTGATTTTTCAACCAATTTATATGCACTGGAGCATGTGCATGTAGTTCAAATTTGAATTACGCACATAAATGCATTGAAAACTCAGTTAATGCATAAAAGTGTCCAAACGAACCCCGAAAAATCACCAAAATTGACACAACACTCCTATTGTTCTATGTTGACACGAGAAAAAATTTGAAAGCAATAAGAGGCAATGGATATTGTTTCGTCCCCAAAGGTGGGACGTTCCCTACCGAAAACCATCATGCTTGTTGTGAGAAGCTCCGGTTTATGAGAAGCATATACCGAAACCTGCCCCAAATGGGACAAAATTTTACCACGGCATGTTGATTCCGCTCAATGATAGCATGCCAAGTTTCATGAATTTCAGACGAGTTTTGGATTTACTAGAATTTAAAAACCAGGCATCCCAATGTTTTGCCAGCAATCAACGGTGCCCTAGTGTTTGAAATTCATTCCCATTTCTTGCATGGGACCTAAGCATGCACCCAAGGACACAGGTTTGATTTTTCAACCAATTTATATGCACTCGAGCATGTGCATGTAGTTCAAATTTGAATTATGCACATAAATGCATTGAAAACTCAGTTAATGCATAAAAATGTCCAAACGAACCCCAAAAATCACAAAAATTCACACAACACTCCTGTTGTTCTACGTTGACACGAGAAACAAATATGATAGCAATAAGAGGCAATGGATATCGTTTCGTCCCCAAAGGTGGGACGTTGCCTACCGGAAATCATCATGCTTGTTGTGAGAAGCTCCGGTTGGTGAGAAGCATATACCCAAACCTGCCCCAAATGGGACAAATTTTTTACAACGGCATGTTGATGCCGCTCCATGATAGCCTGCCAAGTTTCATGAACTTCACACGAGTTTTGGATTTACTAGAATTTCAAAACCAGGTATCTCAATGTTTTGTCGGTAATCAACGGTGCCCTGGTGTTTGAAATTCATTCCCATTTCTTACATGGGACCTAAGCATGCACCCAAGGTCACAGATTTGATTTTTCAACCAATTTATATGCACTGGAGCATGTGCATGTAGTTCAAATTTGAATTATACACATAAATGCATTCAAAAATCAGTTAATGCATAAAAATGTCCAAACAAACCCCAAAAATCACAAAAATTCACACAACACTCCTGTTGTTCTACGTTGACACGAGAAAAAAATTGAAAGCAATAAGAGGCAATGGATATCGTTTCGTGCCCAAAGGTGGGACATTCCCTACCAAAAACCATCATGCTTGTTGTGAGAAGCTCTGGTTTGTGAGAAGCATATAACCAAACCTGCCCCGAATGGGACAAAAAATTTACCACGACATGTTGATGCCGCTCCATGATACCATGCCAAGTTTCATGAATTTCAGACGAGTTTTGGATTTACTAGAATTTAAAAACCAAGCATCTGATTGTTTTGCCGGCAATCAACGGTGCCCTAGTGTTTGAAATTCATTCCCATTCCTTGCATAGGACCTAAGCATGCACCCAAGGACACAGATTTGTTTTTTCAACCAATTTATATGCACTGGAGCATGTGCTTGTAGTTCAAATTTGAATTATGCACATAAATGCATTGAAAACTCAGTTAATCCATAAAAATATCCAAACGAACCCCGAAAAATCACAAAAATTCACACAACACTCCTATTGTTCTATGTTGACACGAGAAAAAAAATTGAAAGCAATAAGAGGCAATGAATATTGTTTCGTCCCCAAAGGTGGGACGTTCCCTACCGAAAACCATCATGCTTGTTGTGAAAAGCTCCGGTTTATGAGAAGCATATAGCCAAACCTGCCCCAAATGGGATAAAAAGTTTACCACGGCATGTTGATGCCGCTCCATGATAGCATGCCAAGTTTCATGAATTTCAGACGAGTTTTGGATTTACTAGAATTAAAAAACCAGGCATCTCAATGTTTTGCCGGCAATCAACGGTGCCCTGGTGTTTGAAATTCATTCCCATTTCTTGCATGGGACCTAAGCATGCACCCAAGTACGCAGATTTGATTTTTCAACCAATTTATATGCACTGGAGCATGTGCATGTAGTTCAAATTTGAATTACGCACATAAATGCATTGAAAACTCAGTTAATGCATAAAAGTGTCCAAACGAACCCCGAAAAATCACAAAAATTGACACAACACTCCTGTTGTTCTATGTTGACACGAGAAAAAAATTGAAAGCAATAAGAGGCAATGGATATTGTTTCGTCCCCAAAGGTGGGACGTTCGATACCGAAAACCATCATGCTTGTTGTGAGAAGCTCCGGTTTGTGAGAAGCATATACCCAAACCTGCCCCAAATGGGACAAATAAATTACCACGGCATGTTGATGCCGCTCCATGATAGCCTGCCAAGTTTCATGAACTTCACACGAGTTTTGGATTTACTAGAATTTAGAAACCAGGTATCTCAATGTTTTGTCGGCAATCAACGGTGCCCTGGTGTTTGAAATTCATTCCCAATTCTTGCATGGGACCTAAGCATGCACCAAAGGACACAGATTTGATTTTTCAACCAATTTATATGCACTGGAGCATGTGCATGTAGTTCAAATTTGAATTATGCACATAAATGCATTCAAAACTCAGTTAATGCATAAAAATGTCCAAACGAACCCCAAGAATCACAAAAATTCACACAACACTCCTGTTGTTCTACGTTGACACGAGAAAAAAATTGAAAGCAATAAGAGGCAATGGATATCGTTTCGTGCCCAAAGGTGGGACATTCCCTACCAAAAACCATCATGCTTGTTGTGAGAAGCTCTGGTTTGTGAGAAGCATATAACCAAACCTGCCCCAAATGGGACAAAAAATTTACCACGGCATGTTGATGCCGCTCCATGATAGCATGCCAAGTTTCATGAATTTCAGACGAGTTTTGGATTTACTGGAATTTAAAAACCAAGCATCTGATTGTTTTGCCGGCAATCAACGGTGCCCTAGTGTTTGAAATTCATTCCCATTCCTTGCATAGGACCTAAGCATGCACCCAAGGACACAGATTTGTTTTTTCAACCAATTTATATGCACTGGAGCATGTGCTTGTAGTTCAAATTTGAATTATGCACATAAATGCATTGAAAACTCAGTTAATGCATAAAAATATCCAAACGAACCCCGAAAAGTCAATAAAATTCACACAACACTCCTGTTGTTCTATGTTGACACGAGAAAAAAAATGAAGGCAATAAGAGGCAATGGATATTGTTTTGTCTCCACAGATGGGACGTTCCCTACCAAAAACCATCATGCTTGTTGTGAAAAGCTCCGGTTTATGAGAAGCATATAGCCAAACCTGCCCCAAATGGGATAAAAAGTTTACCACGGCATGTTGATGCCGCTCCATCATAGCATGCCAAGTTTCATGAATTTCAGACGAGTTTTGGATTTACTAGAATTTAAAAACCAGGCATCTCAATGTTTTGCCGGCAATCAACGGTGCCCTAGTGTTTGAAATTCATTCCCATTTCTTGCATGGGACCTAAGCATGCACCCAAGGACACATATTTCTTTTTCAACCAATTTATATGCACTCGAGCATGTGCATGTAGTTCAAATTTGAGTTATGCACATAAATGCATTGAAAACTCAGTTAATGCATAAAAATGTCCAAACGAATCCCGAAAAATCATAAAAATTCAGACAACACTCCTGTTGTTCTATGTTGACACGAGAAACAAATTGAAAGCAATAAGAGGCAATGGATATCGTTTCGTGCCCAAAGGTGGGACATTCCCTACCAAAAACCATAATGCTTGTTGTGAGAAGCTCTAGTTTGTGAGAAGCATATACCCAAACCTGCCCAAATGGGACAAAAAATTTACCACGGCATGTTGATGCCGCTCCATGATAGCATGCCAAGTTTCATGAATTTCAGACGAGTTTTGGTTTACTAGAATTTAAAAACCAAGCATCTGATTGTTTTGCCAGCAATCAACGGTGCCCTTGTGTTTGAAATTCATTCACATTCCTTGCATAGGACCTAAGCATGCACCCAAGGACACAGATTTGTTTTTTCAACCAATTTATATGCAGTGGAGCATGTGCTTGTAGTTCAAATTTGAATTATGCACATAAATGCATTGAAAACTCAGTTAATGCATAAAATGTCCAAACGAACCCCGAAAAATCACAAAAATTCACACAACACTCCTGTTGTTCTATGCTGACACGAGAAAAAAAATTGAAAGCACTAAGAGGCAATGGATATTGTTTCGTCCCCAAAGGTGGGACGTTCCCTACCGAAACCATCATGCTTGTTGTGAGAAGCTCCAGTTTGTGAGAAGCACATAGCCAAACCTGCCCCAAATGGGATAAAAAGTTTACCACGGCATGTTGATGCCGCTCCATGATAGCATGCCAAGTTCCATTAATTTCAAACAAGTTTTGGATTTACTAGAATTTAAAAACCAGGCATCTCAATGTTTTGCCGGCAATCAACGGTGCCCTGGTGCTTGAAATTCATTCCCATTTCTTGCATGGGACCTAAGCATGCACCCAAGTACACAGATTTGATTTTTCAACCAATTTATATGCACTGGAGCATGTGCATGTAGTTCAAATTTGAATTATTCACATAAATGCATTCAAAACTCAGTTAATGCATAAAAATGTCCAAACGAACCCCAAAAATCACAAAAATTCACACAACACTCCTGTTGTTCTACGCTGACACGAGAAAAAAAATTGAAAGCACTAAGAGGCAATGGATATTGTTTCGTGCCGAAAGGTGGGACATTCCCTACCAAAAACCATCATGCTTGTTGTGAGAAGCTCTGGTTTGTGAGAAGCATATAACCAAACCTGCCCCAAATGGCACAAAAAATTTACCACGGCATGTTGATGCCGCTCCATGATAGCATGCCAAGTTTCATGAATTTCAGACGAGTTTTGGATTTACTAGAATTAAAAACCAGGCATCTCAATGTTTTGCCGGCAATCAACGGTGCCCTGGTGTTTGAAATTCATTCCCATTTCTTGCATGGGACCTAAGCATGCACCCAAGTACGCAGATTTGATTTTTCAACCAATTTATATGCACTGGAGCATGTGCATGTAGTTCAAATTTGAATTACGCACGTAAATGCATTGAAAACTCAGTTAATGCATAAAAGTGTCCAAACGAACCCCGAAAAATCACAAAAATTGACACAACACTCCTGTTGTTCTGTGTTGACACGAGAAAAAAATTGAAAGCAATAAGAGGCAATGGATATCGTTTCGTCCCCAAAGGTGGGACGTTCGATACCGAAAACCATCATGCCTGTTGTGAGAAGCTCCGGTTTGTGAGAAGCATATAGCCAAACCTGCCCCAAATGGGATAAAAAGTTTACCACGCCATGTTGATGCCGCTCCATGATAGCATGCCAAGTTTCATGAATTTCAGACGAGTTTTGGATTTACTAGAATTTAGAAACCAGGCATCTCAATGTTTTGCCGGC
This sequence comes from Aegilops tauschii subsp. strangulata, assembly GCF_002575655.3. Lineage (NCBI taxonomy): Eukaryota > Viridiplantae > Streptophyta > Magnoliopsida > Poales > Poaceae > Aegilops > Aegilops tauschii. The sequence goes on along the minus strand of NC_053041.3, from coordinate 456,965,321 downwards.
AATCAACGGTGCCCTGGTGTTTGAAATTCATTCCCATTTCTTGCATGGGACCTAAGCATGCACCCAAGTACGCAGATTTGATTTTTCAACCAATTTATATGCACTGCAGCATGTGCATGTAGTTCAAATTTGAATTACGCACATAAATGCATTGAAAACTCAGTTAATGCATAAAAGTGTCCAAACGAACCCCGAAAAATCACAAAAATTGACACAACACTCCTGTTGTTCTGTGTTGACACGAGAAAAAAATTGAAAGCAATAAGAGGCAATGGATATCGTTTCGTCCCCAAAGGTGGGACGTTCGATACCGAAAACCATCATGCTTGTTGTGAGAAGCTCCGGTTTGTGAGAAGCATATACCCAAACCTGCCCCAAATGGGACAAAAAATTTACCACGGCATGTTGATGCCGCTCCATGATAGCCTGCCAAGTTTCATGAACTTCACACGAGTTTTGGATTTACTAGAATTTAGAAACCAGGTATCTCAATGTTTTGTCGGCAATCAACGGTGCCCTGGTGTTTGAAATTCATTCCCATTTCTTGCATGGGACCTAAGCATGCACCCAAGGACACATATTTGATTTTTCAACCAATTTATATGCACTGCAGCATGTGCATGTAGTTCAAATTTGAATTATGCACATAAATGCATTCAAAACTCAGTTAATGCATAAAAATGTCCATACGAACCCCAAGAATCACAAAAATTCACACAACACTCCTGTTGTTCTACGTTGACACGAGAAAAAAATTGAAAGCAATAAGAGGCAATGGATATCGTTTCGTGCCCAAAGGTGGGACATTCCCTACCAAAAACCATCATGCTTGTTGTGAGAAGCTCTGGTTTGTGAGAAGCATATAACCAAACCTGCCCCAAATGGGACAAAAAATTTACCACGACATGTTGATGCCGCTCCTTGATAGCATGCCAAGTTTCATGAATTTCAGACGAGTTTTGGATTTACTAGAATTTAAAAACCAAGCATCTGATTGTTTTGCCGGCAATCAACGGTGCCCTAGTGTTTGAAATTCATTCCCATTCCTTGCATAGGACCTAAGCATGCACCCAAGGACACAGAGTTGTTTTTTCAACCAATTTATATGCGCTGGAGCATGTGCTTGTAGTTCAAATTCGAATTATGCACATAAATGCATTGAAAACTCAGTTAATGCATAAAAATATCCAAACGAACCCCGAAAAATCACAAAAATTCACACAAACTCCTATTGTTCTATGTTGACACGAGAAAAAAAATTGAAAGCAATAAGAGGCAATGGATATTGTTTCGTCCCCAAAGGTGGGACGTTCCCTACCGAAAACCATCATGCCTGTTGTGAAAAGCTCCGGTTTATGAGAAGCATATAGCCAAACCTGCCCCAAATGGGATAAAAAGTTTACCACGGCATGTTGATGCCGCTCCATGATAGCATGCCAAGTTTCATGAATTTCAGACGAGTTTTGGATTTACTAGAATTAAAAACCAGGCATCTCAATGTTTTGCCGGCAATCAACGGTGCCCTGGTGTTTGAAATTCATTCCCATTTCTTGCATGGGACCTAAGCATGCACCCAAGTACGCAGATTTGATTTTTCAACCAATTTATATGCACTGCAGCATGTGCATGTAGTTCAAATTTGAATTACGCACATAAATGCATTGAAAACTCAGTTAATGCATAAAAGTGTCCAAACGAACCCCGAAAAATCACAAAAATTGACACAACACTCCTGTTGTTCTGTGTTGACACGAGAAAAAAATTGAAAGCAATAAGAGGCAATGGATATCGTTTCGTCCCCAAAGGTGGGACGTTCGATACCGAAAACCATCATGCTTGTTGTGAGAAGCTCCGGTTTGTGAGAAGCATATACCCAAACCTGCCCCAAATGGGACAAAAAATTTACCACGGCATGTTGATGCCGCTCCATCATAGCCTGCCAAGTTTCATGAACTTCACACGAGTTTTGGATTTACTAGAATTTAGAAACCAGGTATCTCAATGTTTTGTCGGCAATCAACGGTGCCCTGGTGTTCGAAATTCATTCCCATTTCTTGCATGGGACCTAAGCATGCACCCAAGGACACATATTTGATTTTTCAATCAATTTATATGCACTGCAGCATGTGCATGTAGTTCAAATTTGAATTATGCACATAAATGCATTCAAAACTCAGTTAATGCATAAAAATGTCCATACGAACCCCAAGAATCACAAAAATTCACACAACACTCCTGTTGTTCTACGTTGACACGAGAAAAAAATTGAAAGCAATAAGAGGCAATGGATATCGTTTCGTGCCCAAAGGTGGGACATTCCCTACCAAAAACCATCATGCTTGTTGTGAGAAGCTCTGGTTTGTGAGAAGCATATAACCAAACCTGCCCCAAATGGGACAAAAAATTTACCACGACATGTTGATGCCGCTCCATGATAGCATGCCAAGTTTCATGAATTTCAGACGAGTTTTGGATTTACTAGAATTAAAAAACCAAGCATCTGATTGTTTTGCCGGCAATCAACGGTGCCCTAGTGTTTGAAATTCATTCCCATTCCTTGCATAGGACCTAAGCATGCACCCAAGGACACAGATTTGTTTTTTCAACCAATTTATATGCGCTGGAGCATGTGCTTGTAGTTCAAATTTGAATTATGCACATAAATGCATTGAAAACTCAGTTAATGCATAAAAATATCCAAACGAACCCCGAAAAATCAATAAAATTCACACAACACTCCTGTTGTTCTATGTTGACACGAGAAAAAAAATTGAAGGCAATAAGAGGCAATGGATATTGTTTCGTCTCCAAAGGTGGGACGTTCCCTACCGAAAACCATCATGCTTGTTGTGAAAAGCTCCGGTTTATGAGAAGCATATAGCCAAACCTGCCCCAAATGGGATAAAAAGTTTACCACGGCATGTTGATGCCGCTCCATGATAGCATGCCAAGTTTCATGAATTTCAGACGAGTTTTGGATTTACTAGAATTTAAAAACCAGGCATCTCAATGTTTTGCCGGCAATCAACGGTGCCCTGGTGTTTGAAATTCATTCCCATTTCTTGCATGGGACCTAAGCATGCACCCAAGGACACAGATTTCTTTTTCAACCAATTTATATGCACTTGAGCATGTGCATGTAGTTCAAATTTGAGTTATGCACATAAATGCATTGAAAACTCAGTTAATGCATAAAAATGTCCAAACGAATCCCGGAAAATCATAAAAATTCAGACAACACTCCTGTTGTTCTATGTTGACACGAGAAACAAATTGAAAGCAATAAGAGGCAATGGATATCGTTTCGTGCCCAAAGGTGGGACATTCCCTACCAAAAACCATAATGCTTGTTGTGAGAAGCTCCAGTTTGTGAGAAGCATATACCCAAACCTGCCCAAATGGGACAAAAAATTTACCACGGCATGTTGATGCCGCTCCATGATAGCATGCCAAGTTTCATGAATTTCAGACGAGTTTTGGATTTACTAGAATTTAAAAACCAAGCATCTGATTGTTTTGCCAGCAATCAACGGTGCCCTTGTGTTTGAAATTCGTTCACATTCCTTGCATAGGACCTAAGCATGCACCCAAGGACACAGATTTGTTTTTTCAACCAATTTATATGCAGTGGAGCATGTGCTTGTAGTTCAAATTTGAACTATGCACATAAATGCATTGAAAACTCAGTTAATGCATAAAATGTCCAAACGAACCCCGAAAAATCACAAAAATTCACACAACACTCCTGTTGTTCTATGCTGACACGAGAAAAAAAATTGAAAGCACTAAGAGGCAATGGATATTGTTTCGTCCCCAAAGGAGGGACGTTCCCTACCGAAACCATCATGCTTGTCGTGAGAAGCTCCAGTTTATGAGAAGCACATAGCCAAACCTGCCCCAAATGGGATAAAAAGTTTACCACGGCATGTTGATGCCGCTCCATGATAGCATGCCAAGTTGCATGAATTTCAAACAAGTTTTGGATTTACTAGAATTTAAAAACCAGGCATCTCAATGTTTTGCCGGCAATCAACGGCGCCCTGGTGCTTGAAATTCATTCCCATTTCTTGCATGGGACCTAAGCATGCACCCAAGTACACCGATTTGATTTTTCAACCAATTTATATGCACTGGAGCATGTGCATGTAGTTCAAATATGAATTATGCACATAAATGCATTCAAAACTCAGTTAATGCATAAAAATGTCCAAACGAACCCCAAAAATCACAAAAATTCACACAACACTCCTGTTGTTCTACGTTGACACGAGAAAAAAATTGAAAGCAATAAGAGGCAATGGATATCGTTTCGTGCCCAAAGGTGGGACATTCCCTACCAAAAACCATCATGCTTGTTGTGAGAAGCTCTGGTTTGTGAGAAGCATATAACCAAACCTGCCCCAAATGGCACAAAAAATTTACCACGGCATGTTGATGCCGCTCCATGATAGCATGCCAAGTTTCATGAATTTCAGACGAGTTTTGGATTTACTAGAATTTAAAAACCAAGCATCTGATTGTTTTGCCGGCAATCAACGGTGCCCTAGTGTTTGAAATTCATTCCTATTCCTTGCATAGGACCTAAGCATGCACCCAAGGACACAGATTTGTTTTTTCAACCAATTTATATGCACTGGAGCATGTGCTTGTAGTTCAAATTTGAATTATGCACATAAATGCATTGAAAACTCAGTTAATGCATAAAAATATCCAAACGAACCCCGAAAAATCACAAAAATTCACACAAACTCCTATTGTTCTATGTTGACACGAGAAAAAAAATTGAAAGCAATAAGAGGCAATGGATATTGTTTCGTCCCCAAAGGTGGGACGTTCCCTACCGAAAACCATCATGCCTGTTGTGAAAAGCTCCGGTTTATGAGAAGCATATAGCCAAACCTGCCCCAAATGGGATAAAAAGTTTACCACGGCATGTTGATGCTGCTCCATGATAGCATGCCAAGTTTCATGAATTTCAGACGAGTTTTGGATTTACTAGAATTAAAAACCAGGCATCTCAATGTTTTGCCGGCAATCAACGGTGCCCTGGTGTTTGAAATTCATTCCCATTTCTTGCATGGGACCTAAGCATGCACCCAAGTACGCAGATTTGATTTTTCAACCAATTTATATGCACTGGAGCATGTGCATGTAGTTCAAATTTGAATTACGCACATAAATGCATTGAAAACTCAGTTAATGCATAAAAGTGTCCAAACGAACCCCGAAAAATCACAAAAATTGACACAACACTCCTGTTGTTCTGTGTTGACACGAGAAAAAAATTGAAAGCAATAAGAGGCAATGGATATCGTTTCGTCCCCAAAGGTGGGACGTTCGATACCGAAAACCATCATGCTTGTTGTGAGAAGCTCCGGTTTGTGAGAAGCATATACCCAAACCTGCCCCAAATGGGACAAAAAATTTACCACGGCATGTTGATGCCGCTCCATGATAGCCTGCCAAGTTTCATAAACTTCACACGAGTTTTGGATTTACTAGAATTTAGAAACCAGGTATCTCAATGTTTCGTCGGCAATCAACGGTGCCCTGGTGTTTGAAATTCATTCCCATTTCTTGCATGGGACCTAAGCATGCACCCAAGGACACAGATTTGATTTTTCCACCAATTTATATGCACCGCAGCATGTGCATGTAGTTCAAATTTGAATTATGCACATAAATCCATTCAAAACTCAGTTAATGCATAAAAATGTCCAAACGAACCCCAAGAATCACAAAAATTCACACAACACTCCTGTTGTTCTACGTTGACACGAGAAAAAAATTGAAAGCAATAAGAGACAATGGATATCGTTTCGTGCCCAAAGGTGCGACATTCCCTACCAAAAACCATCATGCTTGTTGCGAGAAGCTCTGGTTTGTGAGAAGCATATAACCAAACCTGCCCCAAATGGGACAAAAAATTTACCACGGCATGTTGATGCCGCTCCATGATAGCATGCCAAGTTTCATGAATTTCAGACGAGTTTTGGATTTACTAGAATTTAAAAACCAAGCATCTGATTGTTTTGCCGGCAATCAACGGTGCCCTAGTGTTTGAAATTCATTCCCATTCCTTGCATAGGACCTAAGCATGCACCCAAGGACACAGATTTGTTTTTTCAACCAATTTATATGCGCTGGAGCATGTGCTTGTAGTTCAAATTTGAATTATGCACATAAATGCATTGAAAACTCAGTTAATGCATAAAAATATCCAAACGAACCCCGAAAAATCAATAAAATTCACACAACACTCCTGTTGTTCTATGTTGACACGAGAAAAAAAATTGAAGGCAAGAAGAGGCAATGGATATTGTTTCGTCTCCAAAGGTGGGAAGTTCCCTACCGAAAACCATCATGCTTGTTGTGAAAAGCTCCGGTTTATGAGAAGCATATAGCCAAACCTGCCCCAAATGGGAAAAAAAGTTTACCACGGCATGTTGATGCCGCTCCATGATAGCATGCCAAGTTTCATGAATTTCAGACGAGTTTTGGATTTACTATAATTTAAAAACCAGGCATCTCAATGTTTTGCCGGCAATCAACGGTGCCCTAGTGTTTGAAATTCATTCCCATTTCTTGCATGGGACCTAAGCATGCACCCAAGGACACATATTTCTTTTTCAACCAATTTATATGCACTCGAGCATGTGCATGTAGTTCAAATTTGAGTTATGCACATAAATGCATTGAAAACTCAGTTAATGCATAAAAATGTCCAAACGAACCCCGAAAAATCATAAAAATTCAGACAACACTCCTGTTGTTCTATGTTGACACGAGAAACAAATTGAAAGCAATAAGAGGCAATGGATATCGTTTCGTGCCCAAAGGTGGGACATTCCCTACCAAAAACCATAATGCTTGTTGTGAGAAGCTCTAGTTTGTGAGAAGCATATACCCAAACCTGCCCAAATGGGACAAAAAATTTACCACGGCATGTTGATGCCGCTCCATGATAGCATGCCAAGTTTCATGAATTTCAGACGAGTTTTGGATTTACTAGAATTTGAAAACCAAGCATCTGATTGTTTTGCCGGCAATCAACAGTGCCCTAGTGTTTGAAATTCATTCACATTCCTTGCATAGGACCTAAGCATGCACCCAAGGACACAGATTTGTTTTTTCAACCAATTTATATGCACTGGAGCATGTGCTTGTAGTTCAAATTGGAATTATGCACATAAATGCATTGAAAACTCAGTTAATGCATAAAAATGTCCAAACGAACCCCGAAAAATCACAAAAATTCACACAACACTCCTGTTGTTCTATGCTGACACGAGAAAAAAATTGAAAGCACCAAGAGCCAATGGATATTGTTTCGTCCCCAATGGTGGGACGTTCCCTACCGAAAACCATCATGCTTGTTGTGAGAAGCTCCAGTTTATGAGAAGCACATAGCCAAACCTGCCCCAAATGGGATAAAAAGTTTACCACAGCATGTTGATGCCGCTCCATGATAGCATGCCAAGTTTCATGAATTTCAAACAAGTTTTGGATTTACTAGAATTTAAAAACCAAGCATCTCAATGTTTTGCCGGCAATCAACGGTGCCCTGGTGCTTGAAATTCATTCCCATTTCTTGCATGGGACCTAAGCATGCACCCAAGTACACAGATTTGATTTTTCAACCAATTTATATGCACTGGAGCATGTGCATGTAGTTCAAATTTGAATTACGCACATAAATGCATTGAAAACTCAGTTAATGCATAAAAGTGTCCAAACGAACCCCGAAAAATCTCCAAAATTGACACAACACTCCTATTGTTCTATGTTGACACGAGAAAAAATTTGAAAGCAATAAGAGGCAATGGATATTGTTTCGTCCCCAAAGGTGGGACGTTCCCTACCGAAAACCATCATGCTTGTTGTGAGAAGCTCTGGTTTGTGAGAAGCATATACCGAAACCTGCCCCAAATGGGACAAAATTTTACCACGGCATGTTGATTCCGCTCAATGATAGCATGCCAAGTTTCATGAATTTCAGACGAGTTTTGGATTTACTAGAATTTAAAAACCAGGCATCCCAATGTTTTGCCAGCAATCAACGGTGCCCTAGTGTTTGAAATTCATTCCCATTTCTTGCATGGGACCTAAGCATGCACCCAAGGACACAGGTTTGATTTTTCAACCAATTTATATGCACTGGAGCATGTGCATGTAGTTCAAATTTGAATTATGCACGTAAATGCATTGAAAACTCAGTTAATGCATAAAAATGTCCAAACGAACCCCAAAAATCACAAAAATTCACACAACACTCCTGTTGTTCTACGTTGACACGAGAAACAAATATGATAGCAATAAGAGGCAATGGATATCGTTTCGTCCCCAAAGGTGGGACGTTCCCTACCGAAAATCATCATGCTTGTTGTGAGAAGCTCCGGTTTGTGAGAAGCATATACCCAAACCTGCCCCAAATGGGACAAAAAATTTACCACGGCATGTTGATGCCGCTCCATGCTAGCCTGCCAAGTTTCATGAACTTCACACGAGTTTTGGATTTACTAGAATTTAGAAACCAGGTATCTCAATGTTTTGTCGGCAATCAACGGTGCCCTGGGTTTTGAAATTCATTCCCATTTCTTGCATGGGACCTAAGCATTCACCCAAGGACACAGATTTGATTTTTCAACCAATTTATATGCACTGGAGCATGTGTATGTAGTTCAAATTTGAATTATACACGTAAATGCATTCAAAAATTAGTTAATGCATAAAAATGTCCAAACGAACCCCAAAAATCACAAAAATTCACACAACACTCCTGTTGTTCTACGTTGACACGAGAAAAAAATTGAAAGCAATAAGAGGCAATGGATATCGTTTCGTGCCCAAAGGTGGGACATTCCCTACCAAAAACCATCATGCTTGTTGTGAGAAGCTCTGGTTTGTGAGAAGCATATAACCAAACCTGCCCCAAATGGGACAAAAAATTTACCACGGCATGTTGATGCTACTCCACGATAGCATGCCAAGTTTCATGAATTTCAGACGAGTTTTGGATTTACTGGAATTTAAAAACCAAGCATCTGATTGTTTTGCCGGCAATCAACGGTGCCCTAGTGTTTGAAATTCATTCCCATTCCTTGCATAGGACCTAAGCATGCACCCAAGGACACAGATTTGTTTTTTCAACCAATTTATATGCACTGGAGCATGTGCGTGTAGTTCAAATTTGAATTATGCACATAAATGCATTGAAAACTCAGTTAATGCATAAAAATATCCAAACGAACCCCGAAAAATCACAAAAATTCACACAACACTCCTGTTGTTCTATGTTGACACGAGAAAAAAAATTGAAAGCAATAAGAGGCAATGGATATTGTTTCGTCCCCAAAGGTGGGACGTTCCCTACCGAAAACCATCATGCTTCTTGTGAAAAGCTCCGGTTTATGAGAAGCATATAGCCAAACCTGCCCCAAATGGGATAAAAAGTTTACCACGGCATGTTGATGCCGCTCCATGATAGCATGCCAAGTTTCATGAATTTCAGACGAGTTTTGGATTTACTAGAATTAAAAAACCAGGCATCTCAATGTTTTGCCGACAATCAACGGTGCCCTGGTGTTTGAAATTCATTCCCATTTCTTGCATGGGACCTAAGCATGCACCCAAGTACGCAGATTTGATTTTTCAACCAATTTATATGCACTGGAGCATGTGCATGTAGTTCAAATTTGTATTACGCACATAAATGCATTGAAAACTCAGTTAATGCATAAAAGTGTCCAAACGAACCCCGAAAAATCACAAAAATTCACACAACACTCCTGTTGTTCTATGTTGACACGAGAAAAAAATTGAAAGCAATAAGAGGCAATGGATATCGTTTCGTGCCCAAAGGTGGGACGTTCGATACCGAAAACCATCATGCTTGTTGTGAGAAGCTCCGGTTTGTGAGAAGCATATACCCAAACCTGCCCCAAATGGGACAAAAAATTTACCACGGCATGTTGATGCCGCTCCATGATAGCCTGCCAAGTTTCATGAACTTCACACGAGTTTTGGATTTACTAGAATTTAGAAACCAGGTATCTCAATGTTTTGTCGGCAATCAACGGTGCCCTGGTCTTTGAAATTCATTCCCATTTCTTGCATGGGACCTAAGCATGCACCCAAGGACACAGATTTGATTTTTCAACCAATTTATATGCACTGGAGCATGTGCATGTAGTTCAATTTTGAATTATGCACATAAATGCAATCAAAACTCAGTTAATGCATAAAAATGTCCTAACGAACCCCAAAAATCACAAAAATTCACACAACACTCCTGTTGTTCTACGTTGACACGAGAAAAAAATTGAAAGCAATAAGAGGCAATGGATATCGTTTCGTGCCTAAAGGTGGGACATTCCCTACCAAAAACCATCATGCTTGTTGTGAGAAGCTCTGGTTTGTGAGAAGCATATAACCAAACCTGCCCAAATAGGACAAAAAATTTACCACGGCATGTTGATGCCGCTCCATGATAGCATGCCAAGTTTCATGAATTTTAGACGAGTTTTGGATCTACTAGAATTTAAAAATCAAGCATCTGATTGTTTTGCCGGCAATCAACGGTGCCCTAGTGTTTGAAATTCATTCCCATTCCTTGCATAGGACCTAAGCATGCACCCAGGGACACAGATTTGTTTCTTCAACCAATTAATATGCGCTGGAGCATGTGCTTATAGTTCAAATTTGAATTATGCACATAAATGCATTGAAAACGCAGTTAATGCATGAAAATATCAAAACGAACCCCGAAAAATCAATAAAAATCACACAACACTCCTGTTGTTCTATGTTGACACGAGAAAAAAAATTGAAGGCAATAAGAGGCAATGGATATTGTTTCGTCCCCAAAGGTGGGACGTTCCCAACAAAAAACCATCATGCTTGTTGTGAAAAGCTCCGGTTTATGAGAAGCATATAGCCAAACCTGCCCCAAATGGGATAAAAAGTTTACCACGGCATGTTGATGCCGCTCCATGATAGCATGCCAAGTTTCATGAATTTCAGACGAGTTTTGGATTTACTAGAATTCAAAAACCAGGCATCTCAATGTTTTGCCGGCAATCAACGGTGCCCTAGTGTTTGAAATTCATTCCCATTTCTTGCATGGGACCTAAGCATGCACCCAAGGACACAGATTTCTTTTTCAACCAATTTATATGCAATTGAGCATGTGCATGTAGTTCAAATTTGAGTTATGCACATAAATGCATTGAAAACTCAGTTAATGCATAAAAATGTCCAAACGAACCCCGAAAAATCATAAAAATTCAGACAACACTCCTGTTGTTCTATGTTGACACGAGAAACAAATTGAAAGCAATAAGAGGCAATGGATATTGTTTCGTCCCCAAAGGTGGGACGTTCCCTACCGAAAACCATCATGCTTGTTGTGAAAAGCTCCGGTTTATGAGAAGCATATAGCCAAACCTGCCCCAAATGGGATAAAAAGTTTACCACGGCATGTTGATGCCACTCCATGATAGCATGCCAAGTTTCATGAATTTCAGACGAGTTTTGGATTTACTAGAATTTAAAAACCAGGCATCTGATTGTTTTGCCGGCAATCAACGGTGCCCTAGTGTTTGAAATTCATTCCCATTTCTTGCATGGGACCTAAGCATGCACCCAAGGACACAGGTTTGATTTTTCAACCAATTTATATGCACTCGAGCATGTGCATGTAGTTCAAATTTGAGTTATGCACATAAATGCATTGAAAACTGAGTTAATGCATAAAAATGTCCAAACGAACCCCGAAAAATCATAAAAATTCAGACAACACTCCTGTTGTTCTATGTTGACACGAGAAACAAATTGAAAGCAATAAGAGGCAATGGATATTGTTTCGTCCCCAAAGGTGGGACGTTCCCTACCGAAAACCATCATGCTTCTTGTGAAATGCTCCGGTTTATGAGAAACATATAGCCAAACCTGCCCCAAATGGGATAAAAAGTTTACCACGGCATGTTGATGCCGCTCCATGATAGCATGCCAAGTTTCATGAATTTCAGACGAGTTTTGGATTTACTAGAATTTAAAAACCAGGCATCTCAATGTTTTGCCGGCAATCAACGGTGCCCTAGTGTTTGAAATTCATTCCCATTTCTTGCATGGGACCTAAGCATGCACCCAAGGACACAGATTTCTTTTTCAACCAATTTATATGCAATTGAGCATGTGCATGTAGTTCAAATTTGAGTTATGCACATAAATGCATTGAAAACTCAGTTAATGCATAAAAATGTCCAAACGAACCCCGAAAAATCATAAAAATTCAGACAACACTCCTGTTGTTCTATGTTGACACGAGAAACAAATTGAAAGCAATAAGAGGCAATGGATATTGTTTCGTCCCCAAAGGTGGGACGTTCCCTACCGAAAACCAGCATGCTTGTTGTGAAAAGCTCCGGTTTATGAGAAGCATATAGCCAAACCTGCCCCAAATGGGATAAAAAAGTTACCACGGCATGTTGATGCCGCTCCATGATAGCATGCCAAGTTTCATGAATTTCAGACGAGTTTTGGATTTACTAGAATTTAAAAACCAGGCATCTGATTGTTTTGCCGGCAATCAACGGTGCCCTAGTGTTTGAAATTCATTCCCATTTCTTGCATGGGACCTAAGCATGCACCCAAGGACACAGGTTTGATTTTTCAACCAATTTATATGCACTCGAGCATGTGCATGTAGTTCAAATTTGAGTTATGCACATAAATGCATTGAAAACTGAGTTAATGCATAAAAATGTCCAAACGAACCCCGAAAAATCATAAAAATTCAGACAACACTCCTGTTGTTCTATGTTGACACGAGAAACAAATTGAAAGCAATAAGAGGCAATGGATATTGTTTCGTCCCCAAAGGTGGGACGTTCCCTACCGAAAACCATCATGCTTCTTGTGAAAAGCTCCGGTTTATGAGAAGCATATAGCCAAACCTGCCCCAAATGGGATAAAAAGTTTACCACGGCATGTTGATGCCGCTCCATGATAGCATGCCAAGTTTCATGAATTTCAGACGAGTTTTGGATTTACTAGAATTTAAAAACCAGGCATCTCAATGTTTTGCCGGCAATCAACGGTGCCCTAGTGTTTGAAATTCATTCCCATTTCTTGCATGGGACCTAAGCATGCACCCAAGGACACAGATTTCTTTTTCAACCAATTTATATGCACTTGAGCATGTGCATGTAGTTCAAATTTGAGTTATGCACATAAATGCATTGAAAACTTAGTTAATGCATAAAAATGACCAAACGAACCCCGAAAAATCATAAAAATTCAGACAACACTCCTGTTGTTCTATGTTGACACGAGAAACAAATTGAAAGCAATAAGAGGCAATGGATATTGTTTCGTCCCCAAAGGTGGGACGTTCCGTACCGAAAACCAGCATGCTTGTTGTGAAAAGCTCCGGTTTATGAGAAGCATATAGCCAAAACTGCCCCAAATGGGATAAGAAGTTTACCACGGCATGTTGATGCCGCTCCATGATAGCATGCCAAGTTTCATGAATTTTAGACGAGTTTTGGATTCACTAGAATTTAAAAACCAAGCATCTGATTGTTTTGCCCGCAATCAACGGTGCCCTAGTGTTTGAAATTAATTCCCATTCCTTGCATAGGACCTAAGCATGCACCCAAAGACACAGATTTGTTTTTTCAACCAATTTATATGCGCTGGAGCATGTGCTTGTAGTTCAAATTTGAATTATGCACATAAATGCATTGAAAACTCAGTTAATGCATAAAAATATCCAAACGAACCCCGAAAAATCAATAAAATTCACACAACACTCCTGTTGTTCTATATTGACACGAGAAAAAAAATTGAAGGCAATAAGAGGCAATGGATATTGTTTCGTCTCCAAAGGTGGGACGTTCCCTACCGAAAACCATCATGCTTGTTGTGAAAAGCTCCGGTTTATGAGAAGCATATAGCCAAACCAGCCCCAAATGGGATAAAAAGTTTACCACGGCATGTTGATGCCGCTCCATGATAGCATGCCAAGTTTCATGAATTTCAGACGAGTTTTGGATTTACTATAATTTAAAAACCAGGCATCTCAATGTTTTGCCGGCAATCAACGATGCACTAGTGTTTGAAATTCATTCCCATTTCTTGCATGGGACCTAAGCATGCACCCAAGGACACAGACTTCTTTTTCAACCAATTTGTATGCACTTGAGCATGTGCATGTAGTTAAAATTTGAGTTATGCACATAAATGCATTGAAAACTCAGTTAATGCATAAAAATGTCCAAACGAACCCCGAAAAATCATAAAAATTCAGACAACACTCCTGTTGTTCTATGTTGACACGAGAACCAAATTGAAAGCAATAAGAGGCATGGATATTGTTTCGTCCCCAAAGGTGGGACGTTCCCTACCGAAAACCATCATGCTTGTTGTGAAAAGCTCCGGTTTATGAGAAGCATATAGCCAAACCTGCCCCAAATGGGATAAAAAGTTTACCACGGCATGTTGATGCCGCTCCATGATAGCATGCCAAGTTTCAAGAATTTCAGATGAGTTTTGGATTTACTAGAATTTAAAAACCAAGCATCCGATTGTTTTGCCGGCAATCAACGGTGCCCTAGTGTTTGAAATTCATTCCCATTCCTTGCATAGGACCTAAGCATGCACCCAAGGACACAGAGTTGTTTTTTCAACCAATTTATATGCGCTGGAGCATGTGCTTGTAGTTCAAATTTGAATTATGCACATAAATGCATTGAAAACTAAGTTAATGCATAAAAATATCCAAACGAACCCCGAAAAATCAATAAAATTCACACAACACTCCTGTTGTTCTATGTTGACACGAGAAAAAAAATTGAAGGCAATAAGAGGCAATGGATATTGTTTCGTCTCCAAAGGTGGGACGTTCCCTACCGAAAACCATCATGCTTGTTGTGAAAAGCTCCGGTTTATGAGAAGCATATAGCCAAACCTGCCCCAAATGGGATAAAAAATTTACCACGGCATGTTGATGTCGCTCCATGATAGCATGCCAAGTTTCATGAATTTCAGACGAGTTTTGGATTTACTAGAATTTAAAAACCAGGCATCTCAATGTTTTGCCGGCAATCAACGGTGCCCTAGTGTTTGAAATTCATTCCCATTTCTTGCATGGGACCTAAGCATGCACCCAAGGACACAGATTTCTTTTTCAACCAATTTGTTCAAATTTGAGTTATGCACGTAAATGCATTGAAAACTCAGTTAATGCATAAAAATGTCCAAACGAACCCCAAAAATCACAAAAATTCACACAACACTCCTGTTGTTCTACGTTGACACGAGAAAAAATATGATAGCAATAAGAGGCAATGGATATCGTTTCGTCCCCAAAGGTGGGACGTTCCCTACCGAAAATCATCATGCTTGTTGTGAGAAGCTCCGGTTTGTGAGAAGCATATACCCAAACCTGCCCCAAATGGGACAAAAAATTTACCACGGCATGTTGATGCCGCTCCATGATAGCATGCCAAGTTTCATGAATTTCAGACGAGTTTTGGATTTACTAGAATTTAAAAACCAGGCATCTGATTGTTTTGCCGGCAATCAACGGTGCCCTAGTGTTTGAAATTCATTCCCATTCCTTGCATAGGACCTAAGCATGCACCCAGGGACACAGATTTGTTTCTTCAACCAATTAATATGCGCTGGAGCATGTGCTTATAGTTCAAATTTGAATTATGCACATAAATGCATTGAAAACGCAGTTAATGCATGAAAATATCAAAACGAACCCCGAAAAATCAATAAAATTCACACAACACTCCTGTTGTTCTATGTTGACACGAGAAAAAAATTGAAGGCAATAAGAGGCAATGGATATTGTTTCGTCCCCAAAGGTGGGACGTTCCCAACAAAAAACCATCATGCTTGTTGTGAAAAGCTCCGGTTTATGAGAAGCATATAGCCAAACCTGCCCCAAATGGGATAAAAAGTTTACCACGGCATGTTGATGCCGCTCCATGATAGCATGCCAAGTTTCATGAATTTCAGACGAGTTTTGGATTTACTAGAATTTAAAAACCAGGCATCTCAATGTTTTGCCGGCAATCAACGGTGCCCTAGTGTTTGAAATTCATTCCCATTTCTTGCATGGGACCTAAGCATGCACCCAAGGACACAGATTTCTTTTTCAACCAATTTATATGCAATTGAGCATGTGCATGTAGTTCAAATTTGAGTTATGCACATAAATGCATTGAAAACTCAGTTAATGCATAAAAATGTCCAAACGAACCCCCAAAAATCATAAAAATTCAGACAACACTCCTGTTGTTCTATGTTGACACGAGAAACAAATTGAAAGCAATAAGAGGCAATGGATATTGTTTCGTCCCCAAAGGTGGGACGTTCCCTACCGAAAACCATCATGCTTGTTGTGAAAAGCTCCGGTTTATGAGAAGCATATAGCCAAACCTGCCCCAAATGGGATAAAAAGTTTACCACGGCATGTTGATGCCGCTCCATGATAGCATGCCAAGTTTCATGAATTTCAGATGAGTTTTGGATTTACTAGAATTTAAAAACCAGGCATCTGATTGTTTTGCCGGCAATCAACGGTGCCCTAGTGTTTGAAATTCATTCCCATTTCTTGCATGGGACCTAAGCATGCACCCAAGGACACAGGTTTGATTTTTCAACCAATTTATATGCACTCGAGCATGTGCATGTAGTTCAAATTTGAGTTATGCACATAAATGCATTGAAAACTGAGTTAATGCATAAAAATGTCCAAACGAACCCCGAAAAATCATAAAAATTCAGACAACACTCCTGTTGTTCTATGTTGACACGAGAAACAAATTGAAAGCAATAAGAGGCAATGGATATTGTTTCGTCCCCAAAGGTGGGACGTTCCCTACCGAAAACCATCATGCTTCTTGTGAAATGCTCCGGTTTATGAGAAGCATATAGCCAAACCTGCCCCAAATGGGATAAAAATTTTACCACGGCATGTTGATGCCGCTCCATGATAGCATGCCAAGTTTCATGAATTTCAGACGAGTTTTGGATTTACTAGAATTTAAAAACCAGGCATCTCAATGTTTTGCTGGCAATCAACGGTGCCCTAGTGTTTGAAATTCATTCCCATTTCTTGCATGGGACCTAAGCATGCACCCAAGGACACAGATTTCTTTTTCAACCAATTTATATGCAATTGAGCATGTGCATGTAGTTCAAATTTGAGTTATGCACATAAATGCATTGAAAACTCAGTTAATGCATAAAAATGTCCAAACGAACCCCGAAAAATCATAAAAATTCAGACAACACTCCTGTTGTTCTATGTTGACACGAGAAACAAATTGAAAGCAATAAGAGGCAATGGATATTGTTTCGTCCCCAAAGGTGGGACGTTCCCTACCGAAAACCAGCATGCTTGTTGTGAAAAGCTCCGGTTTATGAGAAGCATATAGCCAAACCTGCCCCAAATGGGATAAAAAGTTTACCATGGCATGTTGATGCCGCTCCATGATAGCATGCCAAGTTTCATGAATTTCAGACGAGTTTTGGATTTACTAGAATTTAAAAACCAGGCATCTGATTGTTTTGCCGGCAATCAACGGTGCCCTAGTGTTTGAAATTCATTCCCATTTCTTGCATGGGACCTAAGCATGCACCCAAGGACACAGGTTTGATTTTTCAACCAATTTATATGCACTCGAGCATGTGCATGTAGTTCAAATTTGAGTTATGCACATAAATGCATTGAAAACTGAGTTAATGCATAAAAATGTCCAAACGAACCCCGAAAAATCATAAAAATTCAGACAACACTCCTGTTGTTCTATGTTGACACGAGAAACAAATTGAAAGCAATAAGAGGCAATGGATATTGTTTCGTCCCCAAAGGTGGGACGTTCCCTACCGAAAACCATCATGCTTCTTGTGAAAAGCTCCGGTTTATGAGAAGCATATAGCCAAACCTGCCCCAAATGGGATAAAAAGTTTACCACGGCA
Source organism: Aegilops tauschii subsp. strangulata (assembly GCF_002575655.3). Lineage (NCBI taxonomy): Eukaryota > Viridiplantae > Streptophyta > Magnoliopsida > Poales > Poaceae > Aegilops > Aegilops tauschii. The sequence goes on along the minus strand of NC_053041.3, from coordinate 456,947,321 downwards.
TGTTGATGCCGCTCCATGATAGCATGCCAAGTTTCATGAATTTCAGACGAGTTTTGGATTTACTAGAATTTAAAAACCAGGCATCTCAATGTTTTGCCGGCAATCAACGGTGCCCTAGTGTTTGAAATTCATTCCCATTTCTTGCATGGGACCTAAGCATGCACCCAAGGACACAGATTTCTTTTTCAACCAATTTATATGCACTTGAGCATGTGCATGTAGTTCAAATTTGAGTTATGCACATAAATGCATTGAAAACTTAGTTAATGCATAAAAATGACCAAACGAACCCCGAAAAATCATAAAAATTCAGACAACACTCCTGTTGTTCTATGTTGACACGAGAAACAAATTGAAAGCAATAAGAGGCAATGGATATTGTTTCGTCCCCAAAGGTGGGACGTTCCGTACCGAAAACCAGCATGCTTGTTGTGAAAAGCTCCGGTTTATGAGAAGCATATAGCCAAAACTGCCCCAAATGGGATAAAAAGTTTACCACGGCATGTTGATGCCGCTCCATGATAGCATGCCAAGTTTCATGAATTTTAGACGAGTTTTGGATTCACTAGAATTTAAAAACCAAGCATCTGATTGTTTTGCCCACAATCAACGGTGCCCTAGTGTTTGAAATTAATTCCCATTCCTTGCATAGGACCTAAGCATGCACCCAAGGACACAGATTTGTTTTTTCAACCAATTTATATGCGCTGGAGCATGTGCTTGTAGTTCAAATTTGAATTATGCACATAAATGCATTGAAAACTCAGTTAATGCATAAAAATATCCAAACGAACCCCGAAAAATCAATAAAATTCACACAACACTCCTGTTGTTCTATATTGACACGAGAAAAAAAATTGAAGGCAATAAGAGGCAATGGATATTGTTTCGTCTCCAAAGGTGGGACGTTCCCTACCGAAAACCATCATGCTTGTTGTGAAAAGCTCCGGTTTATGAGAAGCATATAGCCAAACCAGCCCCAAATGGGATAAAAAGTTTACCACGGCATGTTGATGCCGCTCCATGATAGCATGCCAAGTTTCATGAATTTCAGACGAGTTTTGGATTTACTATAATTTAAAAACCAGGCATCTCAATGTTTTGCCGGCAATCAACGATGCACTAGTGTTTGAAATTCATTCCCATTTCTTGCATGGGACCTAAGCATGCACCCAAGGACACAGACTTCTTTTTCAACCAATTTGTATGCACTTGAGCATGTGCATGTAGTTAAAATTTGAGTTATGCACATAAATGCATTGAAAACTCAGTTAATGCATAAAAATGTCCAAACGAACCCCGAAAAATCATAAAAATTCAGACAACACTCCTGTTGTTCTATGTTGACACGAGAACCAAATTGAAAGCAATAAGAGGCATGGATATTGTTTCGTCCCCAAAGGTGGGACGTTCCCTACCGAAAACCATCATGCTTGTTGTGAAAAGCTCCGGTTTATGAGAAGCATATAGCCAAACCTGCCCCAAATGGGATAAAAAGTTTACCACGGCATGTTGATGCCGCTCCATGATAGCATGCCAAGTTTCAAGAATTTCAGATGAGTTTTGGATTTACTAGAATTTAAAAACCAAGCATCCGATTGTTTTGCCGGCAATCAACGGTGCCCTAGTGTTTGAAATTCATTCCCATTCCTTGCATAGGACCTAAGCATGCACCCAAGGACACAGAGTTGTTTTTTCAACCAATTTATATGCGCTGGAGCATGTGCTTGTAGTTCAAATTTGAATTATGCACATAAATGCATTGAAAACTAAGTTAATGCATAAAAATATCCAAACGAACCCCGAAAAATCAATAAAATTCACACAACACTCCTGTTGTTCTATGTTGACACGAGAAAAAAAATTGAAGGCAATAAGAGGCAATGGATATTGTTTCGTCTCCAAAGGTGGGACGTTCCCTACCGAAAACCATCATGCTTGTTGTGAAAAGCTCCGGTTTATGAGAAGCATATAGCCAAACCTGCCCCAAATGGGATAAAAAATTTACCACGGCATGTTGATGCCGCTCCATGATAGCATGCCAAGTTTCATGAATTTCAGACGAGTTTTGGATTTACTAGAATTTAAAAACCAGGCATCTCAATGTTTTGCCGGCAATCAACGGTGCCCTAGTGTTTGAAATTCATTCCCATTTCTTGCATGGGACCTAAGCATGCACCCAAGGACACAGATTTCTTTTTCAACCAATTTGTTCAAATTTGAGTTATGCATTGAAAACTCAGTTAATGGATAAAAATGTCCAAACGAACCCCAAAAATCACAAAAATTCACACAACACTCCTGTTGTTCTACGTTGACACGAGAAAAAATATGATAGCAATAAGAGGCAATGGATATCGTTTCGTCCCCAAAGGTGGGACGTTCCCTACCGAAAATCATCATGCTTGTTGTGAGAAGCTCCGGATTGTGAGAAGCATATACCCAAACCTGCCCCAAATGGGACAAAAAATTTACCACGGCATGTTGATGCCGCTCCATGATAGCCTGCCAAGTTTCATGAACTTCACACGAGTTTTGGATTTACTAGAATTTAGAAACCAGGTATCTCAATGTTTTGTCGGCAATCAACGGTGCCCTGGTGTTTGAAATTCGTTCCCATTTCTTGCATGGGACCTAAGCATTCACCCAAGGACACAGATTTGATTTTTCAACCAATTTATACGCACTGGAGCATGTGCATGTTGTTCAAATTTGAATTATACACATAAATGCATTCAAAAATCAGTTAATGCATAAAAATGTCCAAACGAACCCCAAAAATCACAAAAATTCACACAACACTCCTGTTGTTCTACGTTGACACGAGAGAAAAATTGAAAGCAATAAGAGGCAATGGATATCGTTTCGTGCCCAAAGGTGGGACATTCCCTACCAAAAACCATCATGCTTGTTGTGAGAAGCTCTGGTTTGTGAGAAGCATATAACCAAACCTGCCCCAAATGGGACAAAAAATTAACCACGGCATGTTGATGCTACTCCATGATAGCATGCCAAGTTTCATGAATTTATAGACGAGTTTTGGATTTACTGGAATTTGAAAACCAAGCATCTGATTGTTTTGCCGGCAATCAACGGTGCCCTAGTGTTTGAAATTCATTCCCATTCCTTGCATAGGACCTAAGCATGCACCCAAGGACACAGATTTGTTTTTTCAACCAATTTATATGCACTGGAGCATGTGCTTGTAGTTCAAATTTGAATTATGCACATAAATGCATTGAAAACTAAGTTAATGCATAAAAATTTCCAAACGAACCCCGAAAAATCACAAAAATTCACACAACACTCCTGTTGTTCTATGTTGACACGAGAAAAAAAATTGAAAGCAATAAGAGGCAATGGATATTGTTTCGTCCCAAAGGTGGGACGTTCCCTACCGAAAACCATCATGCTTGTTGTGAAAAGCTCCGGTTTATGAGAAGCGTATAGCCAAACCTGCCCCAAATGGGATAAAAAGTTTACCACGGCATGTTGATGCCGCTCCATGATAGCATGCCAAGTTTCATGAATTTCAGACGAGTTTTGGATTTACTAGAATTAAAAAACCAGGCATCTCAATGTTTTGCCGGCAATCAACGGTGCCCTGGTGTTTGAAATTCATTCCCATTTCTTGAGTGGGACCTAAGCATGCACCCAAGTACGCAGATTTGATTTTTCAACCAATTTATATGCACTGGAGCATGTGCATGTAGTTCAAATTTGAATTACGCACATAAATGCATTGAAAACTCAGTTAATGCATAAAAGTGTCCAAACGAACCCCGAAAAATCACAAAAATTCACACAACACTCCTGTTGTTCTATGTTGACACAAGAAAAAATTGAAAGCAATAAGAGGCAATGGATATCGTTTCGTCCCCAAAGGTGGGACGTTCGATACCGAAAACCATCATGCTTGTTGTGAGAAGCTCCGGTTTGTGAGAAGCATATACCCAAACCTGCCCCAAATGGGACAAAAAATTTACCACGGCATGTTGATGCCGCTTCATGATAGCATGCCAAGTTTCATGAACTTCAGACGAGTTTTGGATTTACTAGAATTTAAAAACCAAGCATCTGATTGTTTTGCCGGCAATAAACGGTGCCCTGGTGTTTGAAATTCATTCCCATTTCTTGCATGGGACCTAAGCATGCACCCAAGGACACAGATTTGATTTTTCAACCAATTTATATGCGCTGGAGCATGTGCATGTAGTTCAATTTTGAATTATGCACATAAATGCATTCAAAACTCAGTTAATGCATAAAAATGTCCAAACGAACCCCAAAAATCACAAAAATTCACACAACAATCCTGTTGTTCTACGTTGACACGAGAAAAAAATTGAAAGCAATAAGAGGCAATGGATATCGTTTCGTGCCCAAAGGTGGGACATTCCCTACCAAAAACCATCATGCTTGTTGTGAGAAGCTCTGGTTTGTGAGAAGCATATAACCAAACCTGCCCCAAATAGGACAAAAGTTTTACCACGGCATGTTGATGCCGCTCCATGATAGCATGCCAAGTTTCATGAATTTCAGACGAGTTTTGGATTTACTAGAATTTAAAAACCAAGCATCTGATTGTTTTGCCGGCAATCAACGGTGCCCTAGTGTTTGAAATTCATTCCCATTCCTTGCATAGGACCTATGCATGCACCCAGAGACACAGATTTGTTTCTTCCAATTTATATGCGCTGGAGCATGTGCTTGTAGTTCAAATTTGAATTATGCACATAAATGCATTGAAAACTCAGTTAATGCATAAAAATATCCAAACGAACCCCGAAAAATCAATAAAATTCACACAACACTCCTGTTGTTCTATGTTGACACGAGAAAAAAATTGAAGGCAATAAGAGGCAATGGATATTGTTTCCTCCCCAAAGGTGGGACGTTCCCTACCAAAAACCATCATGCTTGTTGTGAAAAGCTCCGGTTTATGAGAAGCATATAGCCAAACCTGCCCCAAATGGGATAAAAAGTTTACCACGGCATGTTGATGCCGCTCCATGATAGCATGCCAAGTTTCATGAATTTCAGACGAGTTTTGGATTTACTAGAATTTAAAAACCAGGCATCTCAATGTTTTGCCGGCAATCAACGGTGCCCTAGTGTTTGAAATTCATTCCCATTTCTTGCATGGGACCTAAGCATGCACCCAAGGACACAGATTTCTTTTTCAACCAATTTATATGCACATGAGCATGTGCATGTAGTTCAAATTTGAGTTATGCACATAAATGCATTGAAAACTCAGTTAATGCATAAAAATGTCCAAACGAACCCCGAAAAATCATAAAAATTCAGACAACACTCCTGTTGTTCTATGTTGACACGAGAAACAAATTGAAAGCAATAAGAGGCAATGGATATTGTTTCGTCCCCAAAGGTGGGACGTTCCCTACCGAAAACCGTCATGCTTGTTGTGAAAAGCTCCGGTTTATGAGAAGCATATAGCCAAACCTGCCCCAAATGGGATAAAAAATTTACCACGGCATGTTGATGCCGCTCCATGATAGCATGCCAAGTTTCGTGAATTTCAGACGAGTTTAGGATTTACTAGAATTAAAAAACCAGGCATCTCAATGTTTTGCCGGCAATCAACGGTGCCCTGGTGTTTCAAATTCATTCCCATTTCTTGCATGGGACCTAAGCATGCACCCAAGTACGCACATTTGATTTTTCAACCAATTTATATGCACTGGAGCATGTGCATGTAGTTCAAATTTGAATTACGCACATAAATGCATTGAAAACTCAGTTAATGCATAAAAGTGTCCAAACGAACCCCGAAAAATCACAAAAATTGACACGACACTCCTGTTGTTCTATGTTGACACGAGAAAAAATTGAAAGCAATAAGAGGCAATGGATATCGTTTCGTCCCCAAAGGTGGGACGTTCGATATCGAAAACCATCATGCTTGTTGTGAGAAGCTCCGGTTTGTGAGAAGCATATACCCAAACCTGCCCCAAATGGGACAAAAAATTTACCACGGCATGTTGATGCCGCTCCATGATAGCCTGCCAAGTTTCATGAACTTCACACGAGTTTTGGATTTACTAGAATTTAGAAACCAGGTATCTCAATGTTTTGTCGGCAATCAACGGTGCCCTGGTCTTTGAAATTCATTCCCATTTCATGCATGGGACCTAAGCATGCACCCAAGGACACAGATTTGATTTTTCAACCAATTTATATGCACTGGAGCATGTGCATGTAGTTCAAATTTGAATTATGCACATAAATGCATTCAAAACTCAGTTAATGCATAAAAATGTCCAAACGAACCCCAAAAATCACAAAAATTCACACAACACTCCTGTTGTTCTACGTTGACACGAGAAAAAAATTGAAAGCAATCAGAGGAATGGATATCGTTTCATGCCCAAAGGTGGGACATTCCCTACCAAAAACCATCGTGCTTGTTGTGAGAAGCTCTGGTTTGTGAGAAGCATATAACCAAACCTGCCCCAAATGGGACAAAAAATTTACCACGGCATGTTGATGCCGCTCCATGATAGCATGCCAAGTTTCATGAATTTCAGACGAGTTTTGCATTTACTAGAGTTTAAAAACCAAGCATCTGATTGTTTTGCCGGCAATCAACGGTGCCCTAGTGTTTGAAATTCATTCCCATTCCTTGCATAGGACCTAAGCATGCACCCAGGGACACAGATTTGTTTTTTCAACCAATTTATATGCGCTGGAGCATGTGCTTGTAGTTCGAATTTGAATTATACACATAAATGCATTGAAAACTCAGTTAATGCATAAAAATATCCAAACGAACCCTGAAAAATCAATAAAATTCACACAACACTCCTGTTGTTCTATGTTGACACGAGAAAACAATTGAAGGCAATAAGAGGCAATGGATATTGTTTCGTCCCCAAAGGTGGGACGTTCCCTACCAAAAACCATCATGCTTGTTGGGAAAAGCTCCGGTTTATGAGAAGCATATAGCCAAACCTGCCCCAAATGGGATAAAAAGTTTACCACGGCATGTTGATGCCGCTCCATGATAGCATGCCAAGTTTCATGAATTTCAGACGAGTTTTGGATTTACTAGAATTAAAAAACCAGGCATCTCAATGTTTCGCGGGCAATCAACGGTGCCCTAGTGTTTGAAATTCATTCCCATTTCTTGCATGGGACCTAAGCATGCACCCAAGTACGCAGATTTGATTTTTCAACCAATTTATATGCACTGGAGCATGTGCATGTAGTGCAAATTTGAATTACGCACATAAATGCATTGAAAACTCAGTTAATGCATAAAAGTGTCCAAACGAACCCCGAAAAATCACAAAAATTGACACAACACTCTTGTTGTTCTATGTTGACACGAGAAAAAATTGAAAGCAATAAGAGGCAATGGATATCGTTTCGTCCCCAAAGGTGGGACGTTCGATACCGAAAACCATCATGCTTGTTGTGAGAAGCTCCGGTTTGTGAGAAGAATATACCCAAACCTGCCCCAAATGGAACAAAAATTTTACCACGGCATGTTGATGCCGCTCCATGATAGCCTGCCAAGTTTCATGAACTTCACACGAGTTTTGGATTTACTAGAATTTAGAAACCAGGTATCTCAATGTTTTGTCGGCAATCAACGGTGCCCTGGTGTTTGAAATTCATTCCCATTTCTTGCATGGGACCTAAGCATGCACCCAAGGACACAGATTTGATTTTTCAACCAATTTATATGCACTGGAGCATGTGCATGTAGTTCAATTTTGAATTATGCACATAAATGCATTCAAAACTCAGTTAATGCATAAAAATGTCCAAACGAACCCCAAAAATCACAAAAATTCACACAACACTCCTGTTGTTCTACGTTGACACGAGAAAAAAATTGAAAGCAATAAGAGGCAATGGATATCGTTTCGTGCCCAAAGGTGGGACATTCCCTACCAAAAACCATCATGCTTGTTGTGAGAAGCTCTGGTTTGTGAGAAGCATATAACCAAACCTGCCCCAAATAGGACAAAAGTTTTACCACGGCATGTTGATGCCGCTCCATGATAGCATGCCAAGTTTCATGAATTTCAGACAAGTTTTGGATTTACTAGAATTTAAAAACCAAGCATCTGATTGTTTTGCCGGCAATCAACGGTGCCCTAGTGTTTGAAATTCATTCCCATTCCTTGCATAGGACCTATGCATGCACCCAGAGACACAGATTTGTTTCTTCAACCAATTTATATGCGCTGGAGCATGTGCTTGTAGTTCAAATATGAATTATGCACATAAATGCATTGAAAACTCAGTTAATGCATAAAAATATCCAAACGAACCCCGAAAAATCAATAAAATTCACACAACACTCCTGTTGTTCTATGTTGACACGAGAAAAAAAATTGAAGGCAATAAGAGGCAATGGATATTGTTTCGTCCCCAAAGGTGGGACGTTCCCTACCAAAAACCATCATGCTTGTTGTGAAAAGCTCCGGTTTATGAGAAGCATATAGCCAAACCTGCCCCAAATGGGATAAAAAGTTTACCACGGCATGTTGATGCCGCTCCATGATAGCATGCCAAGTTTCATGAATTTCAGACGAGTTTTGGATTTACTAGAATTTAAAAACCAGGCATCTCAATGTTTTGCCGGCAATCAACGGTGCCCTAGTGTTTGAAATTCATTCCCATTTCTTGCATGGGACCTAAGCATGCACCCAAGGACACAGATTTCTTTTTCAACCAATTTATATGCACATGAGCATGTGCATGTAGTTCAAATTTGAGTTATGCACATAAATGCATTGAAAACTCAGTTAATGCATAAAAATGTCCAAACGAACCCCGAAAAATCATAAAAATTCAGACAACACTCCTGTTGTTCTATGTTGACACGAGAAACAAATAGAAAGCAATAAGAGGCAATGGATATTGTTTCGTCCCCAAAGGTGGGACGTTCCCTACCGAAAACCGTCATGCTTGTTGTGAAAAGCTCCGGTTTATGAGAAGCATATAGCAAAACCTGCCCCAAATGGGATAAAAAGTTTACCACGGCATGTTGATGCCGCTCCATGATAGCATGCCAAGTTTCATGAATTTCAGACGACTTTCGGATTTACTAGAATTAAAAAACCAGGCATCTCAATGTTTTGCCGGCAATCAACGGTGCCCTGGTGTTTGAAATTCATTCCCATTTCTTGCATGGGACCTAAGCATGCACCCAAGTACGCAGATTTGATTTTTCAACCAATTTATATGCACTGGAGCATGTGCATGTAGTTCAAATTTGAATTACGCACATAAATGCATTGAAAACTCAGTTAATGCATAAAAGTGTCCAAACGAACCCCGAAAAATCACAAAAATTGACACAACACTCCTGTTGTTCTATGTTGACACGAGAAAAAAATTGAAAGCAATAAAAGGCAATGGATATCGTTTCGTCCCCAAAGGTGGGACGTTTGATACCGAAAACCATCATGCTTGTTGTGAGAAGCTCCGGTTTGTGAGAAGCATATACCCAAACCTGCCCCAAATGGGACAAAAAATTTACCACGGCATGTTGATGCCACTCCATGATAGCCTGCCAAGTTTCATGAACTTCACACGAGTTTTGGATTTACTAGAATTTAGAAACCAGGTATCTCAATGTTTTGTCGGCAATCAACGGTGCCCTGGTCTTTGAAATTCATTCCCATTTCTTGCATGGGACCTAAGCATGCACCCAAGGACACAGATTTGATTTTTCAACCAATTTATATGCACTGGAGCATGTGCATGTAGTTCAAATTTGAATTATGCACATAAATGCATTCAAAACTCAGTTAATGCATAAAAATGTCCAAACGAACCCCAAAAATCACAAAAATTCACACAACACTCCTGTTGTTCTACGTTGACACGAGAAAAAATTTTGAAAGCAATCAGAGGCAATGGATATCGTTTCATGCCCAAAGGTGGGACATTCCCTACCAAAAACCATCATGCTTGTTGGGAGAAGCTCTAGTTTGTGAGAAGCATATAACCAAACCTGCCCCAAATGGGACAAAAAATTTACCACGGCATGTTGATGCCGCTCCATGATAGCATGCCAAGTTTCATGAATTTCAGACGAGTTTTGGATTTACTAGAATTTAAAAACCAAGCATCTGATTGTTTTGCCGGCAATCAACGGTGCCCTAGTGTTTGAAATTCATTCCCATTCCTTGCATAGGACCTAAGCATGCACCCAGGGACACAGATTTGTTTTTTCAACCAATTTATATGCGCTGGAGCATGTGCTTGTAGTTCAAATTTGAATTATGCACATAAATGCATTGAAAACTCAGTTAATGCATAAAAATATCCAAACGAACCCTGAAAAATCAATAAAATTCACACAACACTCCTGTTGTTCTATGTTGACACGAGAAAAAAATTGAAGGCAATAAGAGGCAATGGATATTGTTTCGTCCCCAAAGGTGGGACGTTCCCTACCAAAAACCATCATGCTTGTTGTGAAAAGCTCCGGTTTATGAGAAGCATATAGCCAAACCTGCCCCAAATGGGATAAAAAGTTTACCACGGCATGTTGATGCCGCTCCATGATAGCATGCCAAGTTTCATGAATTTCAGATGAGTTTTGGATTTACTAGAATTAAAAAACCAGGCATCTCAATGTTTTGCCGGCAATCAACGGTGCCCTAGTGTTTGAAATTCATTCCCATTTCTTGCATGGGACCTAAGCATGCACCCAAGTACGCAGATTTGATTTTTCAACCAATTTATATGCACTGGAGCATGTGCATGTAGTTCAAATTTGAATTACGCACATAAATGCATTGAAAACTCAGTTAATGCATAAAAGTGTCCAAACGAACCCCGAAAAATCACAAAAATTGACACAACACTCTTGTTGTTCTATGTTGACACGAGAAAAAAATTGAAAGCAATAAGAGGCAATGGATATCGTTTCGTCCCCAAAGGTGGGACGTTCGATACCGAAAACCATCATGCTTGTTGTGAGAAGCTCCGGTTTGTGAGAAGCATATACCCAAACCTGCCCCAAATGGGACAAAAAATTTACCACGGCATGTTGATGCCGCTCCATGATAGCCTGCCAAGTTTCATGAACTTCACACGAGTTTTGGATTTACTAGAATTTAGAAACCAGGTATCTCAATGTTTTGTCGGCAATCAACGGTGCCCTGGTGTTTGAAATTCATTCCCATTTCTTGCATGGGACCTAAGCATGCACCCAAGGACACAGATTTGATTTTTCAACCAATTTATATGCACTGGAGCATGTGCATGTAGTTCAAATTTGAATTACTCACATAAATGCATTGAAAACTCAGTTAATGCATAAAAATATCCAAACGAACCCCGAAAAATCACCAAAATTGACACAACACTCCTATTGTTCTATGTTGACAAGAGAAAAAATTTGAAAGCAATAAGAGGCAATGGATATTGTTTCATCCCCAAAGGTGGGACGTTCCCTGCCGAAAACCATCATGCTTGTTGTGAGAAGCTCTGGTTTGTGAGAAGCATATACCGAAACCTGCCCCAAATGGGACAAAATTTTACCACGGCATGTTGATTCCGCTCAATGATAGCATGCCAAGTTTCATGAATTTCAGACGAGTTGTGGATTTACTAGAATTTAAAAACCAGGCATCCCAATGTTTTGCCAGCAATCAACGGTGCCCTAGTGTTTGAAATTCATTCCCATTTCTTGCATGGGACCTAAGCATGCACCCAAGGACACAGGTTTGATTTTTCAACCAATTTATATGCACTGGAGCATGTGCATGTAGTTCAAATTTGAATTATGCACGTAAATGCATTGAAAACTCAGTTAATGCATAAAAATGTCCAAACGAACCCCAAAAATCACAAAAATTCACACAACACTCCTGTTGTTCTACGTTGACACGAGAAACAAATATGATAGCAATAAGAGGCAATGGATATCGTTTCGTCCCCAAAGGTGGGACGTTCCCTACCGAAAATCATCATGCTTGTTGTGAGAAGCTCCGGTTTGTGAGAAGCATATACCCAAACCTGCCCCAAATGGGACAAAAAATTTACCACGGCATGTTGATGCCGCTCCATGATAGCCTGCCAAGTTTCATGAACTTCACACGAGTTTTGGATTTACTAGAATTTAGAAACCAGGTATCTCAATGTTTTGTCGGCAATCAACGGTGCCCTGGTGTTTGAAATTCATTCCCATTTCTTGCATGGCACCTAAGCATTCACCCAAGGACACAGATTTGATTTTTCAACCAATTTATATGCACTGGAGCATGTGTATGTAGTTCAAATTTGAATTATACACATAAATGCATTCAAAAATTAGTTAATGCATAAAAATGTCCAAACGAACCCCAAAAATCACAAAAATTCACACAACACTCCTGTTGTTCTACGTTGACACGAGAAAAAAATTGAAAGCAATAAGAGGCAATGGATATCGTTTCGTGCCCAAAGGTGGGACATTCCCTACCAAAAACCATCATGCTTGTTGTGAGAAGCTCTGGTTTGTGAGAAGCATATAACCAAACATGCCCCAAATGGGACAAAAAATTTACCACGGCATGTTGATGCTACTCCATGATAGCATGCCAAGTTTCATGAATTTCAGACGAGTTTTGGATTTACTGGAATTTAAAAACCAAGCATCTGATTGTTTTGCCGGCAATCAACGGTGCCCTAGTGTTTGAAATTCATTCCCATTCCTTGCATAGGACCTAAGCATGCACCCAAGGACACAGATTTGTTTTTTCAACCAATTTATATGCACTGGAGCATGTGCTTGTAGTTCAAATTTGAATTATGCACATAAATGCATTGAAAACTCAGTTAATGCATAAAAATATCCAAACGAACCCCGAAAAATCACAAAAATTCACACAACACTCCTGTTGTTCTATGTTGACACGAGAAAAAAAATTGAAAGCAATAAGAGGCAATGGATATTGTTTCGTCCCCAAAGGTGGGACGTTCCCTACCGAAAACCATCATGCTTGTTGTGAAAAGCTCCGGTTTATGAGAAGCATATAGCCAAACCTGCCCCAAATGGGATAAAAAGTTTACCACGGCATGTTGATGCCGCTCCATGATAGCATGCCAAGTTTCATGAATTTCAGACGAGTTTTGGATTTACTAGAATTTAAAAACCAAGCATCTGATTGTTTTGCCGGCAATCAACGGTGCCCTAGTGTTTGCAATTCATTCCCATTCCTTGCATAGGACCTATGCATGCACCCAGAGACACAGATTTGTTTCTTCAACCAATTTATATGCGCTGGAGCATGTGCTTGTAGTTCAAATATGAATTATGCACATAAATGCATTGAAAACTCAGTTAATGCATAAAAATATCCAAACGAACCCCGAAAAATCAATAAAATTCACACAACACTCCTGTTGTTCTATGTTGACACGAGAAAAAAAATTGAAGGCAATAAGAGGCAATGGATATTGTTTCGTCCCCAAAGGTGGGACGTTCCCTAGCAAAAACCATCATGCTTGTTGTGAAAAGCTCCGGTTTATGAGAAGCATATAGCCAAACCTGCCCCAAATGGGATAAAAAGTTTACCACGGCATGTTGATGCCGCTCCATGATAGCATGCCAAGTTTCATGAATTTCAGACGAGTTTTGGATTTACTAGAATTTAAAAACCAGGCATCTCAATGTTTTGCCGGCAATCAACGGTGCCCTAGTGTTTGAAATTCATTCCCATTTCTTGCATGGGACCTAAGCATGCACCCAAGGACACAGATTTCTTTTTCAACCAATTTATATGCACATGAGCATGTGCATGTAGTTCAAATTTGAGTTATGCACATAAATGCATTGAAAACTCAGTTAATGCATAAAAATGTCCAAACGAAACCCGAAAAATCATAAAAATTCAGACAACACTCCTGTTGTTCTATGGTGACACGAGAAACAAATTGAAAGCAATAAGAGGCAATGGATATTGTTTCGTCCCCAAAGGTGGGACGTTCCCTACCGAAAACCGTCATGCTTGTTGTGAAAAGCTCCGGTTTATGAGAAGCATATAGCCAAACCTGCCCCAAATGGGATAAAAAGTTTACCACGGCATGTTGATGCCGCTCCATGATAGCATGCCAAGTTTCATGAATTTCAGACGATTTTCGGATTTACTAGAATTAAAAAACCAGGCATCTCAATGTTTTGCCGGCAATCAACGGTGCCCTGGTGTTTGAAATTCATTCCCATTTCTTGCATGGGACCTAAGCATGCACCCAAGGACACAGCTTTGATTTTTGCAACCAATTTATACGCACTCGAGCATGTGCATGTAGTTCAAATTTGAATTATGCACGTAAATGCATTGAAAAATCAGTTAATGCATAAAAATGTCCAAACGAACCCCAAAAATCACAAAAATTCACACAACACTCCTGTTGTTCTACGTTGACACGAGAAACAAATATGAAAGCAATGAGAGGCAATGGATATCGTTTCGTCCCCAAAGGTGGGACGTTCCCTACCGAAAACCATCATGCTTGTTGTGAGAAGCACCGGTTTGTGAGAAGCATATACCCAAACATACCCCAAATGGGACAAAAATTTTACCACGGCATGTTGATGCCGCTCCATGATAGCCTGCCAAGTTTCATGAACTTCAGATGAGTTTTGGATTTACTAGAATTTAGAAACCAGGTATCTCAATGTTTTGCCGGTAATCAACGGTGCCCTGGTGTTTGAAATTCATTTCCATTTCTTGCATGGGACCTAAGCATGCACCCAAGGACACAGATTTGATTTTTCAACCAATTTATATGCACTGGAGCATGTGCATGTAGTTCAAATTTGAATTATGCACATAAATGCATTGAAAACTCAGTTAATGCATAAAAATGTCCAAACGAACCCTGAAAAATCACAAAAATTCACACAACACTCCTGTTGTTCTATGTTGACACGAGAAAAAATTTGAAAGCAATAAGATGCAATGGATATCGTTTCGTACCCAAAGGTGGGACGTTGCCTACCGAAAACCATCATGCTTGTTGTGAGAAGCTCCGGTTTGTGAGAAGCATATACCCAAACCTGCCCCAAATGGGACAAAAAAATTACCACGGCATGTTGATGCCGCTCCATGATAGCATGCCAAGTTTCATGAATTTCAAACAAGTTTTGGATTTACTAAAACCAGGCATCTCAATGTTTTGCGAGCAATCAACGGTGCCCTGGTGTTTGAAATTCATTATCATTTCTTGCATGGGACCTAAGCATGCACCCAAGGACACAGATTTTTGAACCAATTTATATGCACTGGAGCATGTGCATGTAGCTTAATTTTGAATTGTGCACCTGAAATGGCTAGAAAACCAATTCAATGTATAAAATGTTCAAACGAACCCTGAATAATTCCAATTCTTTTACGACACACATATAGTTGCATGTTCACTCCAGATAATAGGTCTAGCAATTCAGACACCGTCCATTGCCGCTATGACCCCATTATGTAATTCGAATCAAGATGCAAAATCAAGTAGATCGCACACAGTTTATTATCAGCAACTGTGTGAGATGCAGCACAAAATATCCTGGAGCACCATCGGTGTATAGTACGCCTATGGCTTACGCGAGAAGTTGCGTCGGCTACAGTCCACAGCCGGCGTCTCAAGCACACTAGCTCGCTCCCCAAATATCTTTTCACTGTTCAATCATCGCCGGTGAAAGATGGGCATGTGGACCCACGTCGTGAGGGCAACTTCGGTGGCCCACTCTGGCGAGAGCGCGGCCACAGCCGCCATGCGCGTGCTAACAAGGTGCATGA
The DNA here is from genome assembly GCF_002575655.3 of Aegilops tauschii subsp. strangulata. Classification (NCBI taxonomy): domain Eukaryota; kingdom Viridiplantae; phylum Streptophyta; class Magnoliopsida; order Poales; family Poaceae; genus Aegilops; species Aegilops tauschii. The sequence continues at coordinate 456,931,551 of NC_053041.3, read as the reverse complement.
GCGCGGCCGCAATCTGCGACCAGGCGGCAAAGGCAGCCCAAACGGCCGTTGTTGCTTCTCAGGTGGCGGCATCTACATCTGCCTCGGGGATAGCAACTGGCGAGAGCGGCACATCAGCTGTCTGTTCCGCAGCGGCGGCCTTAGCCCTGATGGAGGCCGCCCACGACCATGTCGAGGCCGCCCACGCCCAGCTCCTGGCGGTCACCGCACAAATCGAACGAAGCTTCTCCGACAACGATCGACAACCCACGGCCAAACAGCTGGCGATTGCCGAGAGCGTTCGAGCAGCCGTCCGTTCCTCCGCCGCATACCTTGTGATGACGGAGCCCCTCCAAGCCCATATCGCGTCCGCCGACGCCCAGCTCGCGGCGGCCTTTTCCAAAGATATGGCGGACGCAGATGGCGAGATGCTTGCCGAGTATGGTGCGATGGATGCCATGGAGCCCCTTCCCTAGGAGACCGTCGGGCGCGAGCTGGACATGGAGGTGGCGGCGGACGAGCACCAGCCGTAGTAGTACTCTTTGTTTTGTTTAATTAAGAGCGTCGGTCTTTAATTTGTTAGAGTAATGTTTAGGTCAGCTACCTCTGTTTAATTGCTGAATTTGCTCGATTAAGAAGTGTGGGTGTGTTGTAGTCTCCTTTGTATACCCAAATGATGCAATGACGTGGATGACCACTGTAACCATGGAAATTCGAACCAAAACTTTTGACGTTCAAACTAATCACACACGGGTTAAGCTATCTGAATCATTTGTGATGTCCACATATTGTACACAGTTCTGAATAAGGGACCGTGTCTGATGACACTTTGCGCGCCAGTTTTTTGGCTGAAGCGATTCCAAATTTTTGGCTTCCACGGAAATATCTACCTCCACGCCCACTCCCCCTTACCAAAAGCCACATTTCCCCGCTTTCCGCCTTCCTTTCCAAGTTGAAACCTTCACTCCTTGCTTGCAGCGCGGCCGCCTCCTCGCCGGCGACCCTCCTTCACGCTGCTCGGCCTCGTCTATCCAGGCAGGTAATCCACACCCGACCCCCATCTTCCTCTTCCTTCCACATCCCACATGCCCCGATCACCGGTGCGAGCGCGGCACCTTCCACCCAAATCACCAACCCCTCCACCAAATAAGCGCCGCCCTAAGCCATGGTGCACGCAGTATAGCCAGGATCTCAAGGAGCATTTGGCAGCGGAGACGCAAATCGCGGTCGCACGCGCGGATGAGGTCGCGATGGCTGCCATTCGTGTCGAGCCCCAGATCTTGGAGGAGCACCTTGCCATTTGCTAGCTACGCCGGTTAAGCATGCTCGGTTTACCCATTGCGTGTGTTGCTCTTGCCTTTCCTTCACAAATTCTAGTGAATTGTGCTATCTAATTTTACCATGCAATATGTTACTCTAGTGTATATGTTCTATATGTCGTGTAGTGTGGTGCTCACTTATTAACTGTTTTGTTAATTAGTTGTCGTCTTCAGTTAACTGTTTGGTTCAATTCTGCAAATGTGATGTTCAATTCTTCAGGCTGCATTTTTGTATTGTCTTCCATGTGAGAAATAAATTGAATTTATCTTTACAAAATACGTGAGAAACGAATACAATTGCTATATTTCCAAATTGTCAAGCATATGCTTGGTTTGGTTATACATTGTGCAATGTGGTGCTCAGTTAACGTTTGGTTCATTTGTGTTGTGGTGTTTAGTTAACTGTTTGGTTCAATTCTGCAATGCGATGTTCAATAGTTGTGGGTTCATTCTGTTATTGTATACCATGTGAGTAATAAATTGAATTTGGCTGTAATAAATACATGAGAAACAAATACAATTGCTACAACTGGTTGTAGTTAACTGTTTGGTTAACTGTATAATCTTCTATTAGGAGTATGTTATATTGTGCAATGTGGTGCTCAGTTAATGTTTGGTTTATTTGTTGTGGTGTTTAGTTAACTGCTTGGTACAATTATGCAATGCAATGTCCAATTGTCATGGGTAGAATTTTGTATTGTTGTGCATGTGAGGAATAAATCGAATTTGGCTGCACTTAATACATGAGAAACATATACAAGTGCTATATTTCCTCGTTCTTAGTCATGCTTGGTTTGGGTAAATGGGTTTTTCGTGTGGCTTGAATTAATTTGATGAATCTGCAATGTGCATATTTTTCATCAACATATTTTACTGATAGCATGCGAACCCTTACTTAACCTGATGACTAACTACATTATATGTGTTATAGGGAAACAATGGGAAGCACTGAGGTTTACAATCGAGGTTAGCACGTGCATGGTCCGTTCTCTAATAGCACATTATTGTGCAATTGCAGGAACCATTCTAATATTTTGGTTTTTAACATTTTGGTCTTGCACATGTAGGTCCTGCTGTCAGATCTTTTGACCCACTGTTCGACCCTTTTGCATATGGGGAAATGAGTTGTCCATGAATATCAATCAAATCAAGAAACTCAGAAAGATTGTTAGGATAAAGAAATTAGCAACAAAAAACAACAAGATCTTTGTCTGCACAATGAAGAAGACATCAGTTCACTACAAGATGGTACTAATTATTATACCTTGCCTTTTTTTATTCCTTTGCCCCATTTCCAATATAGAGAAGATATCTATGCACATCCTTGTTTTCAGGCCTTTCCAAAGCAGTTCACTGATGATTACCTCTCAAACCACCTATATGGTCAGGAGGCGAGGAAGGTTTTCATACAACACCCACTGTTCAATATTGAAGTGTTCCTGAAGAGGACGAAGGACGGACGGTCAATCATCCACAGGCACTGGCCTAAAGTTGCAAAGACCTTCAACATGAATGAAGGCTCAATATTCATCTTCTGCTTTAGCATTTTTCCAGCTGAGATGCATCTGTCTATATACCGTCTATGATGCTAATTTTGAAAGGTTCTACATGTTGCATGTGGAACTTGCTGCTGGCGCAGTTGTGTAATGGGGTAGTTGAGTGCTGAAGCTATATCATGTTGTACTCTGATGTATTTCAATTATGAAATTCTGCTTCCTTAATATGGAAATGAAATATATTGTGTGCTTAATATGAAATGTCAATTAGATTAATAAATGGATTATGAATAATCGGATAATTAGCCTACTAATTGGGTTTTGCTATTGCAAACAGTTGTTGAAAAAATACCATGGGCGATTACCTCAGGCAACGCACACAGTTTTTAGGAATAAACCATGTTGGATCAATGAACAATCACACACGACTTTCTCTTGAAAACTGTTTGCGCTAGGCCACCTTGAGCAAACGTTTACCACATAAAAACAGTGTGTGATGGATAGCCTTTGCCACACAGTTTCTTCTACGGACCGTGTGTGATACATTCAATAACACAAACGATTAATGGGAAAAATTGTGTGTGATGTACCTGTGAACGGAAACATTTTCCTTGGAGCAACTGTGTGGGATGTACATACGAATGAAAACGTTTAGCGGGGACTGACTGTGTGGGATGTACCTGCGACCGGAAACAATTTCACCGTATAATTGTATTTTTTTAGCTCTATTGTACGTATTTCCGTATTTGAGCGCTCGCTGGTCACACACGACCTCATTTTGCCGAGCGTGTGTGCCAGGAGGGCATATCCCCGACGGTTTCTGGGTCGTGTGGGAAGGACCCCCCTATCGCCCACACTCACTTCGCGGTGGTTCCCAATGCCATCGCGGAAAGGGGTTAAAAACCATTTGTTTAGGACCGACGCGTACCAGTGTGAGTTGCAGATATGTAGAGCAACATTGGTTCGCCAACATTTGGTGCGGCCAGGATGGGGTTGCTTGCCAGCAAAGTTTTTATTTCCTCCAGTCCGGCTGTTGCAGCATCCGTCCCCGCAAAGTGGTAGGTGCGTCGGAGCAGGCGATACAATGGTAATGCCTTTGCTCCTAATCTGGAGATAAAACGGCTCAAAGCTGCCACGCACCCGACTAATTTTTGGACCTGCTTGAGGTCAGTTGGTGTTGCCAATTGTGACAGGGCTCGGATTTTGGCTGGGTTTGCTTCAATTCATCTATTGGAGACAATAAACCCAAGCAGTTTGCCAGCGGGGAAGCCGAAAACACACTTTTCCGGATTGAGCCTTATGTCATATGTTCGGAGGTTGTCGAATGTATGGCGTAAGTCGTCCACCAATGATTCAACATGCTTGGTTTTGATGACTACGTCATCCACGTATGCCTCCATAGTCTTGCCGATTTGCTTTTCCAGGCACGTTTGAATCATGCGTTGGTAAGTGGCGCCGGCGTTCTTGAGCCCGAAAGGCACGGTGTTGAAGCAGAAAGGCCCATACGGGGTGATGAATGCCGTTGCGGCCTGGTCGGATTCCCTCATCTTGATTTGATGGTATCCGGAGTATGCGTCGAGGAGACACGGTGAATTGTGTCCCGCGGTTGCATCAATAATCTGGTCGATGCGAGGTAGTGGGAAGGGGTCCCTGGGGCAGGCCTTATTGAGGTCTTTGAAGTCAACACACAGGCGCTAGGATTTATCCTTCTCCGGTACCATGACCAGGTTGGCTAGCTAGTACGGATGTTTGATCTCTCTTATAAACCCGGCTTCGAGTAACTTGGCTAGCTCCTCCCCCATAGCCCGTCGTTTGGGTTCAGAAAATCGCCGCAGCATTTGCTTGACTGGCTTGTATCTCTTCAGTATATTGAGGCTATGTTCGGCCAGTCCGCGCGGGATTCCTGACATATCAGAAGGGTGCCAGGCGAAGATGTCCCAGTTCTCACGCAAGAACGCGCGTAATGCGGCGTCGACCGTCGGGTCCAGTTGTGCCCCAATGGAAGCTGTTTTCTTGGGATCCGTCGGGTGGACTTGAAATTTGGCTATCTCGTCAGTTGTCTTGAAAGAGGTGGATTTAGACCTTTTATCAAGAATTGTGTCGTCCCTATCCACTGTGGAACGCGGAGCGGTGAGTTCCTCGGCCTCTAGGGCTTCGGACAGTGCCTCAAGAGCCAGGGATGTTGTTTTATTTTCGGCGCAGAGTGCTATGTCCGGATCACTGGAGATAGTGATAACACCATTGGGCCCGGGCATTCTAAGATTCATATACCCGTAATGAGGTATGGCTTGAAAGCGTGTGAATGCATCTCGCCCTAGCAGTGCATGATATCCGTTGTTGAAAGCAGCCACCTGAAAGATTATCTCTTCGGAGCTATAGTTTTCTAGTGTGCCGAATACCAGATCCAGTTTAATGTTCCCTGAGCATCTTGCTTCCCTGCTGGGGATGATTCCTCGAAAGGATGTATTGCTCTGCTCAATGCGACTCCTGTCCATTTGCATTTTATTGAGCGTGTCCTCATAGATGAGGTTCAGTCCGCTGCCACCGTCCATTAGCACTTCAGTGAGCCGAAAGCCGTCCACGATTGGGTTTAGGACAAGAGCGGCTGGTGCCCGGACTTAGCGGGATCTTGATTCATCATCGACATTAAAAGTAATCGCCGTATCATTCCAAGGGTTTATTGCTGCTACTTGGCAGACTTTGGCAAGGTCGGGAAGCGCCCGTTTGCGCCGATTATTTGATGAGAAGGTCTCAAAGATTGTGAGTACTTCGGGATCGTCGTTCTCCGAAGAGTACTTTTCTGGGGTAGTGTTGGTGAGGATACCCTCACCGCTCTTGGCCACTTGCCAGAGTATCCAACATGCTCGTTGGCTGTGCGTTGGTTCGGTATTCGGCGTCATGTGTATTTGACATGGCCAATCAAGCCATTCCTTGAAGACAGCTCTATGTCCCGTTAAAGGGCTTAATTTTCTTGTCCACGGGATGACGATCAGGTGCCCCGCGAGGGTGCATCCTTTTTGCCCGTCCGGGAGATGGCTTAAAGGCCTTCGGTTCCCAGCGGGCTGTCAGAGTTTTCTAGGCGCTTTCCATTGCGCAGCATTTCTGTACTATGTGTGCCAAATCTACAAAGTGCAGTATGAGACGGCGGTTGAGGGCATTAAGGATTCCCTCATCCGTACAGTTGTTGAGGAATACTGAAATTGCGTCGTCGTCACAGCAGTCTTTTATCTTGTTTTTAATGAGGAGGAATCTGGCCCAAAAGTGATGGACTGTCTCCCGAGGCTGCTGCTGCACGTACATTAGGTCGCATATGTCCGGAGGGCCGGAATTGCTTGGAGAATATTTCTTGTGGTGGGTGGGCGGGTTTAAATCCGCACCCTGACCTATTGTGGAATCCGGAGTTTGAAGAATTTCCAAGGTTGCCAGCCTAGGCTGCAGAGTGTTCGGTGAATTCTCAGGCTTAACGTCCGATTTTGTGTTCGGAGGACAGGGAGTGTCCTCTCGAGGATGGGTATCCGGTTCCTCGGGTTCGAAAATCCGAACATAGTTTGTTCTCAACGTGGGAGAAAAGTTATTGTTAGCTTGTTCCTCCACAACCGCTACCTGATGGGTGATTAGTGGAGATTTAATTTCTCTCTGATCGGGTTTAAGCCCGATCCGATCATAGTCAGTTGAGACCCCCAGAGTGGCGATGCGATCTAGTAGCTCATTCAAAGATGATAGATCTGTCGGATCCATCTTGTCGGAGTATTCGAGGCTGATACGGAGAGGGTTTTCGGTGACTTGGGGGTTGCCTTTGGCTTAACGGCCGAATGGGCACCCACGGTGAAGCTGCCAAGCCGAAGGGTTTGCCCTGAAACTAGGGCTCCTCCGGAAGTGATGCTGTCCCTGATGACAAGGTGAGCCATCGATCCTTCTGTCGACGCCACAAAGGAACTCTCAATGAAAGCACCAATGTCGGTGTCAAAACCGGCAGATCTTGGGTAGGGGGTCCCGAACTGTGCGTCTAAGGATCAAAGGTAACAGGAGGCAGGGGACACAATGTTTACCCAGGTTCGGGCCCTCTCGATGGAGGTAATACCCTACTTCCTGCTTGATTGACTTTGATGACTATAGGGGTTACAAGAGTTGATCTACCTCGAGATCGTAATGCCTAAACCCTAGATGTCTAGCCTGTATGATTATGATTGCCTCTACGGACTAAACCCTCTGGTTTATATGGACACTGGAGGGGACTAGGGTTGTACAGAGTCAGTTTACAGAGAAAGGAATCTTCGTATCCGCACGCCAAGCTTGCCTTCCACGCCAAGGAGAGTCCCATCCGGACACGGGGGAAAGTATTCCGTCTTGTATATTCACGGCCCATTAGTCCGTCCCACTTCACATAGCCCAGACGCCCGAGGACCCCCTAATCCATGACTCCCTCAGGCGTCGGGGGCGTGGGGCGGTGGGGGTCGGGGGCGTCAGCAGTGGTGGTGGTCGGGGGCGACCGGGTCGGTGGGGGTCGGGGGCGGCGGGGCGGTGGGGATCGGCGGTGGGGCACAGGGGCGGCGCGGTGAGGGAGGGAGAGAGGGGTGGGGCGCGGGGCGACCGTTTTTTAGTTAGGTTTAGTTTCTTTGCCGTCTGCTAGCAGACGGCAAAGAGCGTAGCTAGTGGGGTGGGGCCGGGGGGAAACAGCCGTTAGGTTGGCTATTCTCTTTGTCGTCTGCTCGTGGACGGCAAAGAAAGTGGATGTTAGGTGGTTCTCGTTAGTGGGCCACCCACCCTCTTTGCCGTCTGCTAGCAGACGGCAAAGCTTCGTTGTCGTCTTCTAGCAGACGGCAAAGAACTGGCTGACGGCAAACATGGTCTTTACTGTCAGCTCTTCCTTTGTCGTCAGCTTTTTTTAAGCTGAGGGCAAAGACCTTCTTTGCTGCCAGCTAGGAGATGGCAACGAGCTGGCTAACGGCAAAGATCCTGATTCCATTAGTGTCATCTGTTTTTCTTATAGTGACCTTGTCGGTACATTCAATGTACTGACCTACACGGCTGCAACGTATTATGTTGCAGGATTATTTATACGACAAGTGAGTTTTGTTGTTGGGTCACGGTCTACACTCAACCTGCCGATGGCATTGATGGGACTCCACACCCGATGGTTTGTTTCCGCTGAGACTTATGAGGTATATATCAGTTTTACGTTATTTATACATGTGATTGCACTTTGATATATACAATGATGTACTATGTGTGCCATCATACTGATCCAGGGATGGCACAGATACACAGAGGCTTGACCGTCTAAGGTCAGATCGCTACAGATATGGTATCAGAGCACATGTTGACTATAGGACGTTACCATAGAAACTCGAAAGCCCTAGGACATGATATCTCTAAAACTTTGTTTTCAAAAAGAGCCTTACTTCTCATCTTTTCTGATTTTATCAAATAGTCCCTCTCACCTTAGATAGTTAGAATATACCCCTTTTCCCTTTTGACCACACTAAGGATCAACTGAAGCCGCTCCAGGAAGGACAAGATATCGGCCAACTGATGACCTCTTCTGAGTAAAAAGGATTTCACCATACACTAGAAGAATTGAGTCTACAATAGTTGAAGACTCCGAAGATTTGAAGAATGTGAAGATTTTTTGACCTTTAGAAGGCCAAACCCTTGTTATATACTTACGTTAGATGCGACGATTTGTGAGTTGTCATTTGTTTGTTGTTTTCTCGACAGCCACAAATAAAACTCATTTCTTCAAAACTATTGTTTGTATTGTGTGTATCCCTCCAGTCTTCTCTCATATCTCATCCCAAGACCTTTGGACCCCATATATGATGAATGGAGTTGGACTGGTATTCTCTGGACCGATGACTCAGTTGGACGTAGAGCTATGGATTAAAAATATGGAGGATCACTTCGGGAAAAAAATGATTGCAAAGAATTATGAGGTTCAACACGCCCTTTAGTAGTTTATAGGAAGTGTTGCAACCTGGTGGATGATGCATCAAGCCATACAAGGATATAATCGAGCAAACACCTGGGAGGAATTCAAGACGACAGTACTAAAATCTCATCTTATCCAGAAGCCCCATGACACTAAAGTGAAGAAACCTTGTACCTGCAAGATTTGTGAAGAAATAGGACACACCCAGGAGGAACACAAGGAAGCATGCCCTCATTGAAGTCTTGTGTGGGAAAGTTAAATATCCTACTGATTTTCTTGTTCTTGGTTCCCCACAAGATGACTTTTGTCCAATTATATTTGGTAGACCCTTCTTGAATACTGTTAATGCTAAGATAGATTGCAAAAAGGATGTTGTTACTATTGGTTTGGGGGATATGTCTCATGAGTTTAATTTTGCTAAATTTCGTAGACAACCCCATGATAAAGAATTGCCTAGTAAAGATGAAATTATTGGTCTTGCTTCTATTGCCGTGCCTCCTAATGCTCCTTCAGAACAATATTTGCTCGACCATGAAAATGATATGTTTATGAATGAAAGAAGGGAAATAGATGAAGTATTCTTTAAACAAGGACCTATCTTGAAACACAACTTGCCTGTTGAAATCCTAGGGGATCCTCCTCCACCCAAGGGTGATCCCGTGTTTGAGCTTAAACCATTACCTAATACTCTTAAAAAGGTTTATCTTGATGAGAAAAAGATATACCCTATTATTATTAGTGCTAACCTTTCAGAGCATGAAGAAAAGAAATTATTGAAAACTCTGAAGAAGCACCGTGCTGCTATTGGATATACTCTTGATGATCTTAAGGGCATTAGTCCCACTCTATGCCAGCACAAAATAAAATTGGAGAAAGACGCTAAACCAGTTGTTGATCACCAACGACGGTTAAATCCTAAGATGAAAGAAGTGGTAAGGAAAGAAATACTAAAGCTTCTAGAGGCAGGTATAATTTATCCAGTTGCTGATAGTCAGTGGGTGAGGGAGTCCTGGACTAAGGGGTCCTCGGGCGTCCGGCCTGTTATCATGGTTCGAACTGATGGGCTGTGAAGATATGAAGGCCGAAGATAATACCCGTGTACGGATTGGACTCTACTTGGCGTGGAAGGCAAGCTAGGCGACCGACTATGAAGATTCCCTCTTATGTAACCGACTCCATGTAACCATAGATCTCTCCGGTGTCTATATAAACCGGAGAGTATAGTCCGGATAGAGACAGATTCATTACCATATTCACATAGGCTAGACTTCTAGGGTTTAGCCATTACGATCTCGTGGTAGATCAACTCTTGTAACACTCATATTCACCAAGATCAATCAAGCAGGAAGTAGGGTATTACCTCCATAGAGAGGGCCCGGACCTGGGTAAACATCATGTCCCCCGTCTCCTGTTACCATCGATCCTAGACGCACAGTTCGGGACCCCCTACCCGAGATCCGCCGGTTTTGACACCGACATTGGTGCTTTCACTGAGAGTTCCACTGTGCCGTCGACGAAAGGTTTGATGACCCCTTCAATTGTCAATAATGACGCTGTCCAGGGAGGGACCTTCCTCCCCAGACAGGTTTTTGTGTTCGGTGGCTTCGCACTGCGAGCCAACTCGCTTGGCCATCTGGAGCAGATCGATAGTTACGCCCCTGGCCACCAGGTCAGGTTCGAAAGCTTGAACTATGTCGCGGATATCCGTGGAGACTTGATCTTCGAGGATTTGAAACTGCGGCGATCGCTCCCCCTTTCTCCGATGAAGATGACTTAAATCTGTCATCGGAGCACACTCAGGAGATGGATTCTGTTGCTGCAACGGCCTCAGTACCGAAGCAGATCATCCCCTCCGAGGCCATAAAGTCCGCGGCGTTGAAGCCGCACACAGACTCGACATCCTGCAATGCTGGCGTCAATGGAACTGCAGACTCGTCTCCGGCTACATGTTCCAGGTCAAGTGCGCCTGCGGACACTGAGCTGGATCGGTTATCGATTTTCGAATTTAGCGCCGCAGACGTCTTCCAGCATTCGCCTTTGGGTGACGTACTAAATTCTTTGAAGAACTTGTCCTTGGAGGAAGACTCACAGCCGAACTATGTTCGGTTCGAGCTAGAGGCGGAGGACGAGGAATTTTGCTTCCCACCTGCCACCCACTTCATAGCCACCGTCGACGACTTAACCGACGTGCTTGACTATGGCTCTGAAGACATCACCGGCATGGACGACGATGCCGACAATGAGCAAGGCCAAGACCCGCCATTCACTGGACGTTGGACGGCCACCTCTTCGTACGATGTATACATGGTTGATACACCCAAAGGATCTGGCAACGACAAAGAAGAGCCAGATAAGAATAAACCTTCTGAGACGCAGTCCAAGCGTCGGCGCCTCAAACGCCGTTCTAAGCCTCGCCGCTCAAAAGATAGCAACACTGGTACCAGAGAAAATAGCACTCCGGGCGACGCCGAAAACAATGAAGACCCTGTCGGTGCTGTATCCGAACAGGAGGAACATGACGACAGGCAAGACAACCCTGATGAGCAGGCCATAGAAGATGGCTCAGGGGACGATAGTTACCGTCCACCCTACGAAGATGAGACAAGCCTCGGAAATGAAGATTTCATCATGCCTGAGGACCCTCTGGAGCAGGAGCGCTTTAAGCTTCAACTCATAGCCACTGCAAGGAGCCTGAAAAAGAAACAGCAGCAGCTTCAAGCTGAACAAGATCTGCTCGTCGACAGATGGACTGACGTCCTGACAGCGGAAGAATACGGCCTCAAGCGCCCAGCCAAGAGCTACCCGAAACGCAGACTGCTACGTCAATTCGATGAGGAGGCACCGGAGCACACATCTCCCTCGCGTAATGCGGAACGACCACCACGTGGTCGAGACAGGGCGGCCGACTGGCCACCACGCGGTCGGGATAAAGCGGCAACTCAGGTCGAACAGCAGCCTGCCCAACCGCCCCGCAAAAATAAAGACGGAAGAGTTCGGGGTCACACGTACGACCTCTGGCAGACCCTGGACAGTAGAGCAGGACATACAAGATCGATCTACGGATCGCGAGGACGTGCCTCGAGGCACGAAGACGGCTACCTATCCGGATGTGACAAACCTAACCACGCCCGGTCCGAATGCCGCAGACGGACTCCATCAGAGCTATGCCGCGACACGGCCCGGTACAGAGGTGCCGCACACCCTCTCTGCTTCATAGACGAGGTACTGGATCACGAATTCCCCGAGGGACTCGAGCCCGTCAATATCGAATCATACGGCAGCACAACCGATCCCGCAGTATGGATCAAGGATTTCATTCTCCATATTCATATGGCTCGAGGAGATGACCTCCACGCCATTAAATACCTCCCACTCAAGCTCAAAGGGCCAGCTCGGCACTGGCTTAACAGCCTGCCTGAAAATTCTATCGGCAGCTGGGAGGACTTGGAAGAAGCTTTCCTAGAAAACTTCCAAGGAACCTATGTCCGGCCACCAGATGCCGATGACTTAAGCCACATAGTTCGACAACCAGGAGAATCAGCCAGAAAATTCTGGACTAGGTTCCTAACCAAAAAGAACCAGATTGTTGACTGTCCGGATGCCGAGGCCTTGGCAGCCTTCAAACACAGCATCCGGGATGAATGGCTAGCACGCCACCTCGGCCAAGAAAAGCTGAAGTCCATGGCAGCCCTCACGGCACTCATGACCCGCTTTTGCACGGGAGAGGACAGTTGGCTGGCCCGTAGTAACAACACAGCCAGCGAGACAGGCCCCTCGGAGGCCAAGAATAGCACTGGCAAGCTTCGGCGCAACAGACACAAACGCCGAAGCAATGACAACAACACCAATGACGCCACAGTCAACGCCGGATTCACTGGCTCCAAGTCCGGCCAGCGGAAGAAGCCCTATAAAAGAAATAATGAAGGACCTTCCAGCCTGGACCGCATACTCGACCGTCCGTGCCAGATATACGGCACCCCGGACAAGCAATCCAATCATACCAAAAGGGATTGTTGGGTTTTCAAGCAGGCTGGCAAGTTAAATGCCGAAAACAAAGAAAAGGGATCACAAAGTGAGGACGAGGACGAAGAGCCCCGGCAGCCGAACATTGGGGGGCAGAAGAAATTTCCCCCTCAAGTCAAAATGGTGAACATGATATATGCTACACACATCCCCAAAAGGGAGCGTAAGCATGCACTCAGGGACGTCTACGCGGTAGAGCCAGTCGCCCCCAAATTCAATCCATGGTCGTCATTTCCGATCACCTTTGATCGTCGAGACCACCCAACCAGTATCCGTCATGGCAGTTCGGCCGCATTGGTCCTCGACCCAATCATCGACGGATTTCACCTAACACGAGTCCTAATGGATGGTGGTAGCAGCCTCAACCTACTCTATCAAGACACAGTTCGGAAGATGGGCATTGACCCCTCATGAATCAAACCAACAAAGACTACCTTCAAAGGAGTCATACCAGGCGTCGAGGCCCACTGTATGGGCTCAATCACGCTGGAAGTGGTCTTCGGCTCTCCGGACAATTTCCAAAGCGAGGAGTTAATCTTCGACATCGTCCCCTTCTGCAGCGGCTACCACGCATTACTTGGATGAACAGCGTTTGCTAGATTCAACGCAGTGCCACACTACACTTACCTGAAACTCAAGATGCCCGGTCCACACTGCGTCACAACAGTCAATGGCAACACGGAACGCTCTCTCCGAACAGAGGAGCACACCGCCGCCCTAGCAGCAGAGGTACAGAGCAGCCTTCTCAAGCAGCAGCATAGTGCGGCTGCCGAGCCCCTGGACACCATCAAGAGGTCCTGAACTACACTGCAGCAGGACAGCAAGGCTCGTCAAGAGCTCGACTAGCAATTCGGCCTTCGTCCTAGTCCGGATGAAGTGGTGGCATTCGTACCACGCGTACATAATTACGCACTCGAGATTCCATGGACATCGACGGAGGCACAAGCTCAACCGGGATCTATAGTTCGGCTAGACCGACCCCGGATAGACCTTTTTCTTTCTGTTTCAGGTTCCCTTTCCCGCGAGCCTGACCACAAGCCCCTTCGAAGGATTGGCATACAAAAGGGACATGCAGCATAGGTGTGTAGGGTAACCTCCATACGTTCTTCTTGACGGTATTTTTCCTTCTTTCTCAGAACCCGTACGCTGCCCCCTCTTGATTCTGGCATATTACATAGCCCGGGTGCTTATCGCGCTATTCGTACAAGATACGCCTTAACGTATCCACTTAGTTATAATGATAATGATTTGCGGCCCAGTTTTTGTGGTTTTTGCCCCTTACTTCATTTCATTTCGATCTGCTTATTAGCTACATCGGTACTCTTTTGTACGTTTCATATTCGCCAGGGGCTGCTTATCGCCCCATAATAAGGCAACAAAGTCCAAACACTTTTTGTATAAAAGTTCGGCACCCCGAATTTAGCATTATATTCATTGGCTCCGAATCATGTCTTTGGTCAATAGTTGGGTTGCCCGGCTCCTGTGCTTGCTACCCTACGTTCCGCTCTATCGGCTAGGGTAGTAAAGGGAGAACTACTGTGATTGTGCCCTGGCCTTGACCGGATGAGCACCTCAGTAGAGAAAGCCGAAAACTGACTGTCATGATACGGCGAGAGTCGGTCAGCTGTTCGTGGGTTACAAAATCGTTGGAGATTTTTTCGGCCACACGCAAAGGATTGGCACTTCCCGATCAGATGCTGACAGCACCCTGGCTCGGACCAGGGGCTGCGCACTTGCTTAATTATAAAACTCCTATGGCTAAGTGAGGGCGTTTAAGCCGTATAGTCTGATTGCCTTGTTCGTTGCGCTAAACAACTCCTTCAAGGACCATACAATTGGATCAAGATTGTTTAGATCCCATCCCGAACACCTCCGTACAAATTACGTGAGGGCAGAAGCCGACGACTGGCCAACCCTTAGATTGCATATAACACGGCCACACAGGAGGAAACAATTTAAAGCATAACGAAATTATATTACAAAACAAGCTCTGTCATTATAATACAAGGCAAAGGCCCAATACGAATGTATTCATTCAAAAATAACGTCCTGCGAACATTGAGCTGCCACAAGTCGAGACCCTTCTATGATATCCGCAAAATATTTCTCGGGTGTGCGGTGCTCCTTGCCCTCCGGCGGCCCGCTGGCCACTTCAACAGCGTTCATCTTCGCCCACCACATCTTGCAGCGAGCGAAGGCCATACGGGCGCCTTCAATACATGCAGAGCGCTTGACGACGTCCAGCCACGGATAGGCTTCCACTAGCCGCCTCACGGGTCCGAAGTAGCTGCCGGGTATAGCTTCGGCTGGCCATAGCCGGATTGTCAAATCCTTCATGGCTAGTTCGGCCACCCTGTGTAGCTCCACCAGCTGCTTTAGCTGATCGGTGAAGGACACGGGATGCTCTGGCGTCGCATACTGCGACTAGAATAGCTTCTCCATAGAACCTCCTCCTTCGGCTCGGTAGAACGCTGCAGCGTCTGATACGCTACGTGGTAGATCCGCAAAAGCTCCTGGGGAACTCCGAACCCGGGTTAGTAAAAGGTACTGCCTCTCCGCATACTTGCTTTGCATCTTAAAAGCCTTACCCGCCGTGATCTTCATGGCCTCCTGGATCTCCTGGATGACGGCCTGGGCCTCATTCCGCGTGTTCTCCGCACCCTGACGAGCCTTGGTGAGTTCGGCCACCTGAGCTGACGCATCATTCTCCAAGGTCTCACATTTTTTCACTGCATCTTGGAGCTCCTGCTGGATTTCCTTGACACGGGCCTCGAGCTTCTTACGGGCGGCTTGCTGCTGGATAGCCTTCTCCTCGGCCTCGCCCAGGGCTTTCCTCAGGGCCTCGACCTCGATCGCGGCTCCTGCACACATTTTGACATTACAGTCAATACACGGCGTCTCCGCTTTCCGAACACATAGCAAGACGTTACTTACCTTGCTTCTCCTGCAGCCGCACTCTAACCTGGCCGAGCTTGTTCTCGGTCCGCTCCAGCCTCTGCTTCAGTTCAGGGACTTCGGCAGCATGTGAGATCGCGGCCAACAGCGACGCCTGCTCTTGCACACATATCACGTTAGTCTCCTACACTGGAGGATTGATCCTCTGTCTGGTTCCTCTTACCGAGCACCGGACAGTGTCTCAGGGGCTACTGACTATATGGGGTTTTTTCTCTGTTATTTACCTCGAAACCTGTCAACAGGTTGCTGCAGGCTTCGTTCAGTCCACTCTTGGCGGACTGAACCTTCTTGATCACCGCACTCATAAGAACACGGTGTTCGTCCATGACGGAGGCGCCTCGTAGCGCCTCCATTACGTTATCCGGCGCCCCCGGATGGACAGGGACCACCGGCGGAAACAGTGCACCACCCTCCTTCAAAGGGGGCTGCCCGCCCGACTCCGGAGCCATATGGGTCTCCGGAATCGTATCCGGCTGAGGGCCAAGCTGGATGCGGCCCTCTTCGCCAGTCTCCATGGGGATCGTCTCCTCCATGTGTCCGGCAGTGGAGGCTTCGCCTCATGGCGCCTCCCGTACAGCATCCTGGGTTCCTCCTCGGCTCGGATTGGCCCTCCGGGACAGCGCCTCGGTGTCGTCCCTGGCCCCGGGGGAGTAAGCAGGCGGTGGCGACTGGCCCGCCATCTCCGATGGAGCCAACGAACTTCCAGACGAGGATCTCTGGATTAGGTCGCGGGCCGGACTGCAATAGTACAGCTAACTACATCAAGATAATGGAGAGAAAGGGCTGGATGCACGCATAAATAAGCCGTGTCACTTACGATCCGGCCTGGGGCTTTATGCGGGGGCGTCGTTCTGGACTACTGTCAATGTCCCACGCGGCGTTGGGCGCCGGAACGCCCTTCCCCTTTTTGGGCGCCTCCGCCTCCAGATGCGTCGGGGCCGCCCTCTTCTTCTTCCTCTCCTCAGGGGGAGGATTGTTTTCTTCCTCCTCCTCTTCCCCGTCATTGTCCTCAGGGACATAGGAATGAGTTTCGTCGTCTTCGGACGCCGTCTCCGAAGTACCCTTACGACAGAGGCCACTCTTGGCCCCCTTTGCCTTCTTCTTGGCCTTCTTCTCCGGCGCCTTATAAGGCGCCGCTACTAGCATCTCCGCCAAGCACGGGATGACTGGTTCTTCGGGCAGCGGAGCCGGACACTGGATCCGCTTCGCCCTCTCCATCCAGTCCTGAAAGAGCAGTAATAAAAGCTCAGACATCATCCTCGAAACAATTAGGTTGAGGACTCATTCGAAATAACATACCTCGCTGGCGGGGTGTGTAAAATCGTGACCATGGTCTGAATCCATGGCCGGTGGTTTTTCATTGCCCTTGAAGAGCAATTTCCATGCGCCTTCGTGCGTAGTCTCGAAGAGCCTCGCCAGGGTCCGGTGCTTCTTTGGATTGAACTCCCACAGCGGGCGGCTTTGGCACTGGCATGGAAGGATCCGGCGAACTAACATCACCTGGATCACATCAACAAGCTTGACGCTCTTGGTTACCATGCTCTGGACGCGCGTCTGCAGCGCTATCAGCTCGTCAGGAGAACACCAGTCCGGACTCTTCTCGACCCAGGAGGTGAGTCGCATAGGAGCCCCGGAGCAGAATTCGGCAGCTGTGGCCCAGGTGGTGCCGCGTGGTTCTGTGATGTAGAACCACTGCTTCTGCCACTCCTTTACCGTATCCACGAAGGTGCCTTTGGGCCAGGAGACGTTGGAAAATTTGCTCACCATTGCCCCTCCGCACTCCGCGTGCTGGCCATCCACCACCTTCGGCTTCATGTTGAAGACTTTGAGCCACAGCCCAAAGTGGGGTTGGATGCGCAGGAAGGCCTCGCACACGACGATAAACGCCGAGATATTGAGGAAGAAATTTGGGGATAGATCATGGAAATCTACCCCGTAATAATACATTAACCCGCGGACGAAGGGGTGGAGTGGAAACCCTAGCCCGCGGAAGAAATGGGGGAGGAATACCACCCTCTCTGTGGGCTCTGGCGTGGGGACGATCTGTCCCTCGGCCGATAGGTGGTGGGCGATCTCCTTAGCCAAATATCCAGCCGCCCGGAGCTCAGTAATGTCCTCCTCCGTGATGGAGGAGACCATCCATTTGCCCTGACGACCGGATCCGGACATGGTTGCTGGAGTGGGAAGGAGATTGAAATTGGGGCGCTGGAGCTCGAGATTGGGGAGGCAGAGACAGAGAGAAAGCGCGAGAAGAGGAAGGGGGAATCCCTATCCCCTTATAATGGCAGCAAATATAAAACGCCTCCTCACTCGCCTTGAGATTCGCCTATTCCCAAGGGCTCTGTAAACGGCACGGTTGGGTTACCCATGCCCGCATTGATGAGAATCCCGCGATAAGGGGACACGATCTCTGCTTCGACAAGACGTGCCAATAGCAACCGTGTCTTGGAATGTGGGATAAACGGTTCGAAATTGTGACCGAACAGACGTCTTATCACATTGCAGAAAGCTGTCAGCGGATGGAACTCGTGTAAGATATATATATTCTCTCTGCGGTTGTGCATGGAGTGTAACAGGTCCGGATGCAATCATCACGTCCGAAGACTATCTTGGAGTTCGGAAGGAGGGGAACCCGCCTTGCAATGCTGAAGACAATCTGCGCGCCGGACTCCTCATCATTGAAGCCAGGTTCAGGGGCTAATGAGGGAGTCCTGGACTAAGGGGTCCTCGGGCGTCCGGCCTATTATTCATGGGCCGGACTGATGGGCTGTGAAGAGACGAAGGCCAAGAAAATACCCGTGTCCGGATTGGACTCTACTTGGCGTGGAAGGCAAGCTAGGCGACCGACTATGAAGATTCCCTCTTATGTAACCGACTCCATGTAACCCTAGATCTCTCCGGTGTCTATATAAACCGGAGAGTATAGTCCGGATAGGGACAGATTCATTACCATATTCACATAGGCTAGACTTCTAGGGTTTAGCCATTACGATCTCATGGTAGATCAACTCTTGTAACACTCATATTCATCAAGATCAATCAAGCAGGAAGTAGGGTATTACCTACATAGAGAGGGCCCGAACCTGGGTAAACATCGTGTCCCCCGTCTCCTGTTACCATCGATCGTAGACGCACAGTTCAGGACCCCCTACCCGAGATCCGCCGGTTTTGACACCGACAGTGGGTAAGTCCAGTCCATTGTGTCCCTAAGAAGGGAGGTATTACTGTTGTTCCTAATGATAAAGATGAATTGATCCCACAAAGAATTATTATAGGTTATAGAATGGTAATGGATTTCCACAAATTAAATAATGCTACTAAAAAGGATCATTACCCTTTACCTTTTATTGATCAAATGCTAGAAAGATTATCCAAACATACGCATTTTTGCTTTCTAGATGGTTATTCTGGTTTCTCTCAAATACCTGTGTCAAAAGAGGATCAAGAAAAAGACCACTTTTACTTGCCCTTTCGGTACCTTTGCTTATAGACATATGCCTTTTGGTTTATGTAATGCACCTACTACCTTTCAAAGATGCATGATGGCTATATTCTCTGATTTTTGTGAAAAGATTGTTGAGCTTTTCATGGATGATTTCTCCGTATATGGAACTTCTTTTGATGATCGCTTGAGCAACCTTGATCGAGTTTTGCAGAGATGTGAAGAAACTAATCTTGTCTTGAATTGGGAGAAATGCCACTTTATGGTTAATGAAGGTATTGTCTTGGGGCATAAAATTTCCGAAAGAGGTATTGAAGTTGATAAAGCTAAAGTTGATGCTATTGAAAAGATGTCGTGTCCCAAGGACATTAAAGGTATAAGAAGTTTCCTTGGTCATGCCGGTTTTTATAGGAGGTTCATTAAGGACTTCTCTAAAATCTCCAGGCCTCTGACTAATCTCTTACAAAAAGATATTCATTTTGTCTTTGATGATGATTGTGTAGAAGCATTTGAAATACTTAAGAAAGCATTGATTTCTGCACCTATTGTTCGCCACCTGATTGGAATTTACCCTTTGAAATTATGTGTGATGCTAGTGATTATGCTGTAGGTGTTGTTCTAGGACAAAGAGTTGATAAGAAATTAAATGTTATACAATATGCTAGTAAAACTCTAGACAATGCCCAGAGAAATTATGCTACTATTGAAAAAGAATTTTTAGCAGTTGTATTTGCTTGTGATAAGTTCAGACCTTATATTGTTGATTCTAAAGTAACTGTTCACACTGATCATGCTGCTATTAAATACCTTATGGAAAAGAAAGATGCTAAACCTAGACTTATTAGATGGGTTCTCCTACTACAAGAATTTGATTTACATATTATTGGTAGAAAGGGAGCTGAGAACCCCGTTGCAGACAACTTGTCTAGGTTAGATTTTCTTGATGACCCACTACCTATTGATGATAGCTTTCCTGATGAACAATTGGCTGTCATAAATGCTTCTCGCACTGCTCCATGGTATGCTGATTATGCTAATTATATTGTTGCTAAATTTATACCACCTAGTTTCACATACCAGCAAAAGAAAAGGTTTTTCTATGATTTAAGAAATTACTTCTGGGATGACCCACACCTTTATAAAGAAGGAGTAGATGGTGTTATTAGACGTTGTATACCTGAGCATGAAGAGGAACAGATCCTACGCAAGTGTTACTCCGAAGCTTATGGAGGACACCACGCTGGAGATAGAACTGCACATAAGGTATTGCAATCCGGTTTTTATTGGCCTACTCTCTTCAAAGATGCCTGTAAGTTTGTCTTATCTTATGATGAATGTCAAAGAATTGGTAATATTAGCAGACGTCAAGAAATGCCTATGAATTATTCACTTGTTATTGAACCATTTGATGTTTGGGGCTTTGATTATATGGGACCATTTCCTTCCTCTAATAGGTATACACATATTTTAGTTGCTGTTGATTACGTTACTAAGTGGGCAGAAGCTATTCCAACTAGTAGTGCTGATCATAACACCTCTATTAAGATGCTTAAGGAAGTTATTTTTCTGAGGTTTGGAGTCCCTAGATATTTAATGACTGATGGTGGTTCACATTTTCTTCATGGTGCTTTTCGTAAAATGCTTGCTAAGTATGATGTTAATCATAGAATTGCATCTCCATACCACCCGCAGTCTAGTGGTCAAGTAGAATTTAGTAATAGAGAGCTCAAATTAATTTTGCAAAAGACTGTTAATAGATCTAGAAAGAATTGGTCCAAGAAACTCGATGATGCATTATGGGCCTATAGAACTGCATATGAAAATCCTATGGGTATGTCTCCGTATAAAATGGTTTATGGAAAGGCATGTCACTTACCTCTCGAACTAGAACATAAGGCATATTGGGCCATTAAAGAGCTCAATTATGATTTCAAACTTGCCGGTGAGAAGAGGCTATTTGACATTAGCTCACTTGATGAATGGAGAACCCAGGCCTATGAGAATGCCAAACTATTTAAAGAAAAAGTTAAAAGATGGCATGACAAAAGGATACAAAAGCGTGAGTTTAATGTAGGTGATTATGTGTTGCTATTCAACTCTCGTTTAAGATTTTTTGCAGGAAAACTTCCCTCTAAATGGGAAGGTCCTTACGTTATCGAGGGGGTCTATCATTCCGGTGCCATAAAAATCAACAACTTCGAAGGCACAAATCCGAAGGTGGTGAACGGTCAAAGAATCAAACATTATATCTCAGGTAATCCTATAAATGTTGAAACTAATGTTATTGAAACCGAAACCCCAGAGGAATACATAAGGGACACTTTCCAGTACGTTTCAGACTCCAAAAAGGAATAGGTATGTGGTACGGCAAGTAAACCGACTCCAAAACAGTTCTAATGGCAATTTTTCTCCGTTTTGGAATATTTAAGAAAATAGGAAAATAAGAAGTAGTCCGGGAAGGACACGAGGCGTCCACGAGGGTGGAGGGCGCGCCCTACCCCCCTAGGCGCGCCCCCTGCCTCGTGGGCACCTCGTGTGCTCTCCGGACTTCGTTTTCTTGCACGATACTTCTTTTGGTCGGTAAAAATTCATTATATAATCTCCCGAAGGTTTTGACCACCGTACCACGCAAATATCCCTTGTTTTTGTTTCGAGTTGTTTCTGCCGCAGATTAGAGCAAGATGTCTTCTCAAGAGTCAGTCGGGGAGAGTCGGGAGTCTCATCCGACACCGGGTCCAGGAGCAAACAGCGATACCTATCACTTTGGGCCATCAACGGAGGAAGAGATGGAAGCCGACTTGAAAAGGATATATGCCATGGAGGAGGATCAAGAAGTTACTTCTCGTTTCTGAGCCGGATTCACGATGGGGGAACTACAGAGCTCAGCTATTCCAAACTCGGTCATCCCTTCCAATGTTAAATTTCTCTCTTATGAAAATATGAAAAAGAGTGTTACTTGTTCTCCCGCAGCTATGCAATATCCATGGGTGAAAGGAGCTTTAACCGTCACGGGTAAGCTCCGTAAGGAAATAATGGATCTCAAGCAGCAAGTCAACAAGCTCGAGGAGGAGAACCGTATCCTGAGGGGCATCATCGCCAAGAATATCACCTCACCACCTTCGAAGAAGGAGATATAATCACACGGGTATGGGCACTCCCCTTGGCAGCTGCCAAGCTTGGGGGAGGTGCCCCGGTATCATATCACCATCACACTCCTATCTTTACCGTATTTCTTAGTTCGATCCTTTTGGTAATATCTTGATCTAGTAGAATAAAGTTTTAGTATGATTTAGTTTTGAGTTTTGCTTTATGATCCTTCTATGTAATCGAGTCTGTGAGCTATATATAATAAAGATTAGTGTTGAGTCAACGACTTGATTATCTTGGTATGATCTTGAGAGAAAAGAGAAAGAATAAAAAGAAGTAAAGAGATCATATTGATCTTATGGAGAGTAATGACTTCACATATAAAGAGTATGATGAATAAAAGTTGTTGAGAGTTGACAAACATAGTTTTGGTCATCGTTGCAATTAATAGGAAGTAATAAAGAAAGAGAGGTTTTCACATAGATATACTATCTTGGACATCTTTCATGATTGTGAGCACTCATTAAAATATGACATGCTAAAGAGTTGATGTTGGACAAGGAAGACAACGTAATGGGTTATGTTTTCTTATATCCGAAATAAAGTATATTGTCATGGATCATCCAACATGTTGAGCTTGCCTTTCCCCCTCATGCTAGCCAAATTCTTTGCACCAAGTAGAGATACTACTTGTGCTTCCAAATATCCTTAAACCCAGTTTTGCCATGAGAGTCCACCATACCTACCTATGGATTGAGTAAGATCCTTCAAGTAAGTTGTCATCGTTGCATGCAATAAAAATTGCTCTCTAAATATGTATGATTTATTAGTGTGGAGAAAATAAGCTTTAAACAATCTTGTGATGTGGAAGCAATAAAAGCGACGAACTTCATAATAAAGGTCCATATCACAAGTGGCAATATAAAGTGACGTTCTTTTGCATTAAGATTTCGTGCATCCAACCATAAAAGCACATGACAACCTCTGCTTCCCTCTGCGAAGGGCCTATCTTTTACTTTTGTCTTATTCCTTATGCAAGAGTCATGGTGATCTTCACCTTTCCTTTTTACATTTTATCCTTTGGCAAGCACCTTGTGTTGGAAAGATCCTGATATATATATCCAATTGGATGTAAGTTAGCATGAATTATTATTGTTGACATTACCCTTGAGGCAAAAGGTTGGGAGGCAACACTATAAGCCCCTATCTTTCTCTGTGTCCAATTAAAACTCCATACCCATAAGTATTGCATGAGTGTTAGCAATTGTGAAAGACTATATGATAGTTGAGTATGTGGACTTGCTGAAAAGCTCTTATATTGACTCTTTCCGATGTTATGATAAATTGCAATTGCTTCAATGACCGAGATCATAGTTTGCTGGTTCTCAATGAAGTTTCTGATTCATACTTTACATTGTGAATAGATTATTACTTGAGCATAAGAGATCATATGACAATATCCATATATGTTGCTGTTATAAGAATGATCATGATGCCCTCATGTCCGTATTTTATTTTCTCGACACCTCTATCTCTAAACATGTGGACATATTTATAGTTATCGGCTTTCGCTTGAGGACAAGCGAGGTCTAAGCTTGGGGGAGTTGATACGTCCATTTTGCATCATGCTTTTATATCGATATTTATTGCATTTTGGGCTGTTATTACACGTTATGTCACAATACTTATGCTTATTCTCTCTTATTTTACAAGGTTTACATGAAGAGGGAGAATGCCGGCAGCTGGAATTCTGGGTTGGAAAAGGAGCAAATATTATAGACCTATTATGCACAGCTCCAAAAGTCCTGAAACTTCACGGAAATTATTTTTGGAATTAATAAAAAATACTGGCGAAAGAATCCACCAGAGGGGGCCCACACCCTGGCCACGAGGGTGGGGGGCGCGCCCTACCCCCTTGGGCGCGCCCCCTGCCTCGTGGGCCCCCTGGCAGGCCTCCGGTGCCCATCTTCTGCTATATGAAGTCTTTTACTCTGGAAAAAATGATAAGCAAGCTTTCGGGAAGAAACACCGCCGCCACGAGGCGGAACCTTGGCGGAACCAATCTAGGGCTCCGGCAGAGCTGTTCTGCCGGGGAAACATCCCTCCGGGAGGGGGAAATCATCGCCATCGTCATCACCAACGATCCTCTCATCGGGAGGGGGTCAATCTCCATCAACATCTTCACCAGCACCATCTCCTCTCAAACCCTAGTTCATCTCTTGTATCCAATCTTTGTCCCAAAACCTCAGATTGGTACCTGTGGGTTGCTAGTAGTGTTGATTACTCCTTGTAGTTGATGCTAGTTGGTTTATTTGGTGGAAGATCATATGTCCAGATCCTTTATGCATATTAATACCCCTCTGATTATGAACATGAATATGATTTGTGAGTAGTTACGTTTGTTCCTGAGGACATGGGAGAAGTCTTGCTATAAGTAGTCATGTGAATTTGGTATTCGTTCGATATTTTGATGAGATGTATGTTGTCTTTCCTCTAGTGGTGTTATGTGAACGTCGACTACATGACACTTCACCATTGTTTGGGCCTAGAGGAAGGCATTGGGAAGTAATAAGTAGATGATGGGTTGCTAGAGTAACAGAAGCTTAAACCCTAGTTTATGAGTTGCTTCGTAAGGGGCTGATTTGGATCCATATGTTTCATGCTATGGTTAGGTTTACCTTAATACTTCTTTTGTAGTTGCGGTTGCTTGCAATAGGGATTAATCATAAGTGGTATGCTTGTCCAAGAAAGGACAGCACCCAAGCACCAGTCCACCCACATACCAAATTATCAAAGTAATGAACGCGAATCATGTGAGCGTGATGAAAACTAGCTTGACGATAATTCCCATGTGTCCTCGGGAGCATTTTCCTTCATATAAGAGTTTGTCCAGGCTTGTCCTTTGCTACAAAAAGGATTGGGCCATCTTGCTACACCTTATTTACTTTCATTACTTGTTACTCGTTACAAATTACCTTATCACCAAACTATCTGTTACCGATAATTTCAGTGCTTGTAGAGAATACCTTACTGAAAACCGCTTGTCATTTCCTTCTGCTCCTCGTTGGGTTCGACACTCTTACTTATCGAAAGGACTACGATATATCCCCTATACTTGTGGGTCATCAAATATCCACTTGGTTCCAATGACATTATGGTTCCCCGTTGGGCGCATCATAGACTTTTTGGGGTTCAACACAAGAAACAAACACGTGATGTTCACAATAGTTTGCTGATTGTCTACGAGTGATTACCCCCTTTATTAAGCTTCCAGGCACATTCGTCATGAGATGGCCCTTGGTAGTGAGCTTGGATGCAATCTTGGCAGCACGACGCTCCAATTCCTCCTCAGGAGTGAGTTGAGGAACGGTAACTTGATCATCTTGAGCGTCGTCATGAGCTTGTTCTTGATCTTGAGCTTGCTCTTGATCTTGAACCTGCTCGGAGGTGAGAACTTGACCTTGGGCATCACTTGGTGGTTCAACACCATCTTGAGGTTGATCTTGCCCTTGATCTTGTTCATGAGGTTGAGGGTCTTCACTTTGTTCTTCGGAAGCGTGCGGGTCTTGGGTTGGTGATGGTTCCACTTGAGTGGAACATTGTCCTTCTCCTTCGGCCACAAGGGGTTCGTCAATGGGTAGGATAAAACCAACAACATTCTTCTTATAGCTTGGGGAGTAATTTCATCACCTACATCACAAGTACCACTTTGCTCCACTTGGGAGCCGTTATTCTCATCAAACTCCACGTTACACGTCTCCTCAATAAGTCCCGTGGACTTATTGAGGACACGGTAAGCATGAGAGTTTGTAGCATAAACAACAAATATGCCCTCATGAGCTCTAGCCTCAAATTTAGACAAACGAACACCTTTCTTGAGAATGAAACACTTACACTCGAACACCCGAAAGTACTTGAGGTTGGGCTTGTTATCGGTGAGTATCTCATATGGAGTTTTGTTGAAGCCTTTGTGGAGATAGAGCCGATTGGATGCATGACACGTGGTGTTGATGGCTTCGGCCCAAAAGTTGTATGGAGACTTGAACTCCGCCATCATGGTCCTTGCCACATCCATCAAAGTCCGGTTCTTCCTCTCTGCTACACCATTTTGTTGAGGGGTGTAAGGTGCGGAATATTTATGCTTGATCCCCTCATCACTAAGAAACTCATCCAAGGTGTAGTTCTTGAACTCGGTGCTGTTGTCACTTCTTATCGTCAAGATCTTTGCATTATGTTGGCGTTGAGCTTCATTTGCAAAGTCAATGACAGTTTGTTGGGTCTCACTCTTCCTCTTGAAGAAGTACACCCAAGTGTATCTTGAATAATCATCCACAATCACCAAGCAGTAATTTCTACCCCCAAGACTATCAAAGGATGGAGGTCCAAAGAGATCCAAGTGAAGGAGCTCTAAGGGTCTCTTCGAGTAGATGATAGTCATGGGAGGGTGAGCCTTCTCATGTAGCTTTCCTTGAATACAAGCATTGAAGCACGATCTTTGGCAAAACTAACATTTGTTAGTCCACGGACATGGTCCCCCTTGAGAAGACTTTGCAAAGATCTCATATTGACATGGGCCAAACGGTGATGCCAAAGCCATCACACGTCAACTTTAGCCATTAGGCATGTCGCGGTCTTAGTGGGTCACTCCGAAAAGTTAATCACATAGAGACCGTTCTCGACATGCCCAACAAAGGCTACTTTAAGAGTCTTGCTCCACAAGAGGGCCACGGTATCAATATCAAAGAAAGTGGCAAAGACCATGAGTGCAAGTTGACGAACAGAAAGTAAATTGTATGGAAGGGACTCAACAAGCATGACTTTCTCGATCGTAAGATCATGAGAAATGACAACCTTGCCAAGTCCCAATACCTTAGAAGACGAGGCATCACCCCGCTCGATATTGGTGGGCATAGATGAAATCTTGTGCACGTCCACCACCAAGTCCTTGCTTCTGGTCATATGATTTGTTGCTCCACTATCGAGCAACCATGATCCCCCCACCGGAAGCAAACACCTACAAGAGATCAATGCTTGGTTTTAGGTACCCATTTTGTAATGGGTCCTTTGAGGTTAGTAACAAGGGTCTTAGGAACCCAAATAGACCATTCAATGTACTCATAAGGAGAACCAACAAATTCAGCATAAACATGCCCATCACTAGCACGGCATAACACATAGGAGGGGTTAAAGTCGCCAGCTTTGTTGGAAGGAGTGGCATTGCCCTTCTTGGCACCACCACCCTTCACACTGTTCTTCTTCTCCTTAGAAGCACCATCTCCCTCCTTCACAAAAGTTTGCTTGAGAGGAGGAGGTCGTTTGGTCTTGTCATTCTTCTTCTTGTTCTTGGACTTGGGTGCGAATCCAATTCCCTCCTTGGCCACAACTTCCTTTTGATTGCTCAAAAGGTCATTGAGGTTCTTCTCACCTTGTATGCAAGACACAAGGCATTTCTCAAGTTGCTCCTTCAACTTTGCATTCTCCTCCACAAGATGCACATGCTCACAACAAGGGTTAGTAGCATTTGCATTATCAATTAACACCATATGAGGAAAAGTGGCTTTCTCCTTGGTTAGCTTCACTTGGAGTTAATCATGAGACTCTTTAAGGCTAGCATGAGTACCCTTAAAGGCCTTGTGAGCCTTGTCAAGTATATCAAACTCCTCCTTGAGTGTAGCAAGATCAACACCGAGTTTGGCCTTCTTGGAATTGAGCACACGAGATACAACAAGAGCATGATCAAGATCTTTCTTAATTTTAGCATGGTCATCGTTGTGTGACTCCTCAAGAGCCAAAAACCGACCATGCTCCTCCTCAAGCGCATTAGATAGATCCGATATCTCATCGGCATAGTCATGACTATGCCCCTCCATCTTAGATATGGTTTCTTCGTGAGCCTCGATCATGTCATTGGCTTCACCAAGTTGTTCCAAGAGAGCAACAAAGTGCTTCTTGGACTTACCCTTGAGCTTACTCATAAAAGACTCAAATTCATTTTCCTCCTCATTAGACCCCTCACTTTCATCAATGCAATCCGTCAATGATGGATTAGTAATGATGGTAGTTTTGATGTTGGAGGTTACCTTATTGGTGGCTTTAGCCATGAGGCACTTGGCGGTGATGTTCTCATTGGGTGAGTCGAAGAGGGACACCCGTGGAGTTGTCACAATGGCAACGGAGGCCATGGCAACCGACTCACCGTCTTCATGTTCATCATCATCCTCATTGTACTATTCTTGTGCCACCAACCCCTTGGGAGGAGTCTTCTTGGTGAAGTTGTTCTTGTTGGGGAAGGACTTGGCCTTGTCTTTTCGGATGAGCTTGCCACCATTGTATTCCCTCTTCTCATATGGGCACTCCGCAACAAAGTGGCTCACATTGACCTTGGCACCACTTGAGTTGTTCTTGTTGAAGTTGGGCCTTGAGTTCTTCTTGCTCCAAAATTGCCTTGAAGCGAGAGCCATGTGCTCATGATAAGCATATTTTGTATCTTCGGGGTTACTCTCCTCTTCTTCCTCTTCATCCTCTTCTTCCACACTAGCCTTGGCCTTCAAGGCAAGGTTGGTCTTCTTTGCGCGTTGAGAACGCAACACCGCATTGTCGGCGGTCTTGTCCAAGATTATCATTGCCACAAACTCATCCAACACTTCACTTGAGGACAAGGTGTGGAAGTCCGGCCTTTGACGGATGACGGAGGACATGGCCTTGTGGTAAGGCATCATGGCCTTGAGAAATTTGCGCTTGATCCAATTGTCATCCGTATCCTTGCTCCCATGATCTCGGAGTGAGACCGCAAGAGTGGTTAATCTCCGGTAAAGCTCACGAGGTTCTTCATCTTCATTCATTGCAAACTCTCGGCTTCATCTTGAACCACTTCATAGTTGGAGCCTTGAATGCTTGCGCTTCCCTTGTAAATGGAAACAACATGTTGCCATGCTTCCTTGGCCACGGTGAAGGGTCAGAGATGCGCAATATCTTCGGGAGGGATGGCCTCTTGGAGAATGCAAAGAGCGGACTCGTTGAATTGACGATCCGCGGCTTCTCTAGGAGTGAAGTTGCTTGGGTCATGCGGATAGAAACCTTGCTCAATAATTCTCCAAAGGTTAGTAGAACTATGATTTAAATGACGTTTGAAGCGATAGACCCAAGAGGCAAAATCTTCATTTTTCACAAACTTAGGAGGAGGACCAACATGATTCAAATGAGTGGAGGGAACCGGTCCTCCATAAGTAAGTGGAGGTTCAACATGGGCAAAGATGCCATTTACACTTCTACCACTAGATAAAGGAACTTTGTCACTCGTAGCTTCCCCCTTGTCGGAGTTAGCATCCGTCACCTTGTTAGCGGGATCACCCACTTTCATTGGTGCGGTGGATAATTTAAGTCCTTCTAAAAACTTATTGAACATGCTTTCAACCTCAGTCGTCATGGAGGTTTTCAATGTGTCCAAAGCCACATTGAACTCCTCACGAGAGACCGAGGAACCCCCATCGGCCGTAGACGAGGACGGAATCACACCGGGGTGCTCCTCCCCACCGTCTAAGGTGTCAACCATACTCTTCGGATGGCAAAGTCCTTAATAAAGGGACGAGGCTCTGATACCAATTGAAAGGATCGATATAGTTGACTAGAGGGGGTGAATAGGCAACTAACAATTTTTTGCTTTTCTTTACCAATTTAAACTTAACATCAAAGTAGGTTGTCTAGATATTCAACTAGGTGAGCAACCTATATGATGCAACAACAATAAGTACACAAGCAAGCAAATGATGCAACACAAAATAAGCTTGCACAAGTAAAGGTACGAGATAACCAAGAGTGGAGCCGGTGAAGACGAGGATGTGTTACCAAAGTACAAAGTCCTTCCCTTTGAGAGGAAGTACGTCTCCGTTGGAGCGGTGTGGAGGAACAATGCTCCCCAAGAAGCCACTAGGTCCACCGTATTCTCCTCACGCCCTCACACAATGCGAGATGTCGTGATTCCACTATTGGTGCCCTTGGAGGCGGCGACTGAACCTTCACAAACAAGGTTGGGGCAATCTCCACAACTTAATTGGAGGCTCCCAACGACACCATGAAGCTTCACCACAATGGAATATGGCTCCGCGGTGACCTCAACCGTCTAGGGTGCTCAAACACCCAAGATTAACAAGATCCGCAAGGGATTAGTGGGGGGAATCAAATTTCTCTTGGTGGAAGTGTAGATCGGAGCCTTCTCAACTAATCCCTAGAGAATCAACAAGTTTGATTGGTTAGGGAGAGAGATCGGGCGAAAATGGAGCTTAGAGCAACAATGGAGCTTGGGGATGGAAGAGGTGGTCAACTCGGAGAAGAAGACTCCCCTTATATAGTAATAGGACAAATCCAACCGTTATCCACTTACCCAGCCCGCGACATGTGGTACTTCCGCACCAGACATGCGGTACTACCGCAAGGGCCTGCGGTACTACCGCGGGGCACTACGGTACTACCGCTGGCGCGGCAGGAGCTAGACCAGCCCAGTTGCGTTGAAGCAGAGAGCGGTAGAACCGCCGGAGCGGTACTACCGCTAGCCCTTGTGGTACTACCGCAAGGCAGGGTTTGTCTGGGTTGGGAAGGCACGGACATATAAAAATACATCCGTGGCTACTTCCGCTGAGTTTCTATCTGTGCAAAAATCCGACACGGTACTACCGCATACCTGGAGCGGTACTACTGCGTAGGGTGCGGATGTAAAAAATTACATCCGCCCCTACTTCCGCTCGTGCTGTTGTGCCTGGCCCGTGGCCACGGTACTACCGCGCCCAGGAGCGGTACTACTGCAAGGGACTGCGGTACTACCGCCCACGGCCGGTACTACCGTGGGCCTCTGCGGTACTATTGCTCCCATGAGCAGTACTACCGCATGCCATAGCACAACAAACACTAGGAGTCCTTCATTTTGCAGAGACACGGATAAACGGTGGTTGCTCCATAGAGGCAAAGGAAAGTTGGTGCGAAGGAACAGACGTGTACGTGATGATTCCACCCAAACCTTTCCAAAGCGGACCCCTCTTAATAGTACGGCTTTCCTACGACTCAAATCCACCGAAAAGAAACGTAGAGAAAACTCCGTCTTCACTGAACTCCGAGGGGCAACGAATCGTCTTGTGCCTAAACATGAGATATCTGAAATGCTCAATGCACATGATTAGTCCGCAAAAGCATTGTCATCAATCACCAAAACCACATGGGGTGAAATATGCGAGTGATTTGAGGCTCATCCGTTGAGGGGCGACTCAAGGAGAATACGGTGAGCCTTCCTAGGCGTTCTGCAAGCTTTCGCTCCGGCACCGCTCTACGGAGATTATCTATTCCCCCAAGAAAGAGTGAACTTGGGGATAAAATCTGCGTCATCATCTCACTTGTGGTTAATCATTTCCCGTCGTTTGCTTTGCATTGTATGCTTGTAGGCTTGCTAATTAGATAGTTGCCTACTATATTTAGCTTTAAGCTTGCTCGTCTTATAGGTTGTGTTCACCTAGTTACATATCTTTTCCTAAAATTGACAATCAAGATTAAAATTTATAGTCTCCTATTCACCTCTCCCCTCTAGTCGACTGTATCGATCCTTTGAGGTGCATATAGTCAACACTCCCTAGCATCTCATGTCGACTTTTTTGATTCATTCTTCGCTAGAAGCTTGGTCGTGTCCTCGGCGTTGGGTGCTCGCAAATAGTACTCTTCATAAACCCTCATCACACTTTCAGCAAACACTTTCGTGCATTTTATGATTGTATCTTCGACTATTCGAAGATACTCATTCGATACGTGTGCAGGCTACGAACACCATATGCCATCATCTCAAGTATCGTGGTCGCCTTGATAAGGGGAGAACCCAAAGACCGACGGCATTTCTCCGTTGCTGGAAGAAAGGTTCATTGCCTTCCATACCGTTGGCATTTTGACGGAACAACCGTTCAGTCATGCGGAAGCTTCGTCAGAATAAGTACGACCCGACAGAAAGTAGTCGCACATGAGCTTCTGTGCCCTTTGATTCTGTAGCGGTGAAATGTTGCATGACTCTGCGACCCTGCACGCTTCCTTGTCATTTCGGTTGCCGCTATCCATTCGGCAATCATCAATATTACCGTGCCTCCTTCGGTGTCTATGATTTCACTCTCGGACTCAAAGCGTGAATCTGAATCATAAAATAAAAAACTCTATCATCGAATTCATCTACACAAAAATGTGAAGTCTTTTTTTTTTTGCGGGTGAAAAATGTGAAGTCTATGCCATTGTTAGAATAAATCTACCAGAAACAACTTGGGAGAAATTATCTCTGGGCAAGTCGTCGAACACCTTGATGTCGCGCGGTGAAAGGGATGGCATGGCCGGACTGCAGGAAGCAGACATGGGGTTGCGACAAAGCTTGGGAGGTCCGGGAATGGCTCAACGGAGTCGACCAGTGCCTAATCGCTGTGATCAAGTGCCGATGATGGCACTAAAGGATGGCGACGAAAGGGAGTGCGTGTTCTGAAATGTCTGTGATTCCAATATCCTAACCATCAAATATAAAGACTATGGGCTCGATTTAGAACGGACTTCGAAGATTATGTCGATCGAGCATGGAATGACGATTCTGGTAGAGTGATTTTTTCGATCAAAGTTGCGATCGATTATAGTCCAAATACTAGTACTCAATCCACGGCGACCGCATCACTC
Source organism: Aegilops tauschii subsp. strangulata (assembly GCF_002575655.3). Lineage (NCBI taxonomy): Eukaryota > Viridiplantae > Streptophyta > Magnoliopsida > Poales > Poaceae > Aegilops > Aegilops tauschii. The sequence continues at coordinate 456,898,641 of NC_053041.3, read as the reverse complement.
TATCTCGCAACCACCGACAACGCGCGAGAATTGAGATCCGCCATGAACCATCCACCGGCGTCTCCCTTCGCTTCACGAGGCGGACGACGAGCCACGCGGCCCACGCCGCTGCTCCCCGAAAAGGCCCGCAATAAAAACCGGACGAGACACGCGCACAGCCGCCTACGCCGCTACGCTCGCCTACCCCCGCGCGCCTCCGCACCTCCCCGCTCTGACGCCCATTCGTGCCGCTGGAGCGCCGGGCCCGGTGTCCCAGCGGCCCCCGCGTCGGCGAGGCGAGCTGGGGTTGCGAGGCCGGGAGCGCGGCCACGCAGCGGGGTTCGCGACCGGTGGATACCTGCGGCCAACGCCTGGCGTGGCGCGCCGAGACGTGGAGGATGCACGGCCGTGCGATCGGGCTGGGAGTGCGCGGGGTGGACGGCTGGGGTTGGAGCCCGAGTCCCAACGCCTGGACTGGAGTCCCTCTCGGCCTCAAAACGGCAAGCTGGACGTGCACAGGGAAAAAGTGCTCTGCTTTTGCATAAAGGTCTAACTTTTCTTGGGAAATGATGAACGGCACCCTAGAAGTTCTTTAGTATGTTTACATGAAGATCCATCGGCCACTCTGTTGGAGCTGCCATTATTTGGCTTGGCAATGATGGATCGTGGATCATACCATCAATAGAACTATTATAATGAATTATGCATTATACTCGGAAAACAAAAACTTCATTGCACATGTGTAAACACGACGGTGATACCTTGTCCGAAAGAAATGATTCGGTGCAGGTTTTGGTGCGGGACATTTTGAATTATTGGGCTAGCTTGAAATTATTTCTATTGGAATTCTTATTTTCCGGTGTTTTCAGAGGATTTGGAAACAAAATCACACTTAATGTTTGTATCTACGCTCGTAAATCAATGCCAATGAAGCTTAATTTGGCTATAACATCAAGGTCACTATGTTGTCTAATTCTCATCTTTTTCATTCAACAGACATGACATTTCTAGTAGTTTCTTACTCCTCGCCTTTTATGTCTTGTGTTTAAACAAGCAAGCATGCATTCACTAGTCACAGTCTAAAAGAAAAGTCTAATTAAGCTTAAGCAAAGGCCATTTCCTTATAAATCAATTTTCTTGAACTAAAAGACTACCAATTGTTGTTATAACTAACTATCTACTCCCTCCGTTCGGATTTATTAGCCCCCTCTTATTTTGGGCTGAAGTTTGACCTATAAATTTAACTAATAAAATATAAACTATATGCCAGAAAAATTATACTGCCGAAAAGCTCTTTAAAATACAAATCTAACAGTGTACTACTTTTTGTAGCATGTACTTTACATTTTTATTAGTCATATAGATGGTCAAAATCTGACCCAAAATACAAAGGGGGGGAGGGGGGCAATAAATCCGGATGTGGGTAGTATGTGTGTATTTCAGTTTCATGTCAAGGGTGCAAAACAGAAGGCACGTGGACGGGCTCGCCTCAAAGGTGCGAGTAAAGTGTATTGAGATGCGTCAAGCAACGCAAGGGGCACCACCGACATGACACCCGACATTGCTACCTCGAGAGCCTTATGTTTTTTTCCTTTTAGCATCGCGCTGCGCCGCTTATCTTCGCCTTCGGGCTTGTATCGCTTGTACTTTATGCTACTTATTTGTTCCGTGACTCGTGTTGGATCTGTAAGGGCCTCAGTTTAAGGCCGTGCAAGCGCCTCTTTTCTATAAAAAAATCAGTTCCATGTTGAGATGAAATTTGGAGCAGGATTGCGGTTGTTGATTTGGCTCCTCTGCTAGTAGCAAGATTGTAGTTGTTGAATTGTGCTTTGGTGCACTTATTTTCATAGTTTGTAGTGAAAAATATGCACAAAAAATGGAAAATATCTGGTCCGCCAAGTGTTAACAGAGCAGATATTTTTATACAAATTAAAATTATCATAATGCACTACAACACCAAAGTAGGCTAAGCATACATAGCATAACATGACATAATCGATAATAGAAAGATAGTAGTACTAGGTCCGGAGAAGGTAGATGGCTTTATATGCAAACAAGAAGGACATGGGCAATATATACGAGCAACCATAGGGGTTAACCTGCAATAAGGCATGGTGGCGTTGGGAACAAAGAGTTGGCCATGCCCCTGCCAGTACTTCAAGCAAGCCAACAAAGGAACAGCCAATCAGAGAGCAAATCAGAGGGGAGACAGAGAAACGTGCACACAACTAATAAGATCTCCCCGGGACAAGCGCAGGGGAGGGAAGAAATGCAAGATCAGACGGCCACGACGACGAGCTCGCCGCCTTCCAGCAGCGACAGGTCGTCCAGCTCCAACTCCAAGGAAGGCACGTACTCGTACACTCATGCACGCATGTACTGTATGCATCTATGGGATCAAGCCCCGGTTACAGATCTTGTCCATGCATGACCATGCGAGGCTAGTTAGCTACGGATGCTAATTGGCTTGGAGGCTAGCTGAACAAGCGCGCGCGTGCAGGGATGGACAGCGACGACGACATAGGGAGGGTGCCGGAGTTCCGGCTGGACCAGGGGGGACCATCGACGTCGGGAAGGGAGGCAGCGTCCGCCGGGACGTCGTCGGAGCTCGCGCAGTCGGCGACGGCGGCTGCCCAGGCCAGCTCCCGCCGCCGCGGCCGCAGCCCGGCCGACAAGGAACACCGGCGACTCAAAAGGTATATATGGTACTCCTACGCGCCACGATTTACCGTGTCGTGTTCGTAGGTCGCCCTAGTATGGATGGTGCACTAGTTTTCCCTTTTTCAAATTAAAACTGAAGGATATTGTATACTAGTGTAGGCGTGTAGCCGAGCGCTAGACGGCCGGTGCATGGCAGTTGGCTGGAACTTTTTTTGTTTAGAGGCTCGACGAGAGCCTGACTTTAAATTGACAAATTCATCAACCGTTCAGGAATTACATCGACCAATGAACAAGCAAGAAAATAAAATGGCAGATACATAGTGTGTTTACACACAGCTAACATGCCACTCCATAACCAACACACTCTAAAGACAGAAACGAAAGAGAGTGCTAGCATAGTAGCATTGTCGAAGCCATCATCCACCAGCACAACAACACCAAAGGAACCACGCTGGGCTAGGGCGAGGCTTGACCGCACTTGGGACGAGATCTTGGCCTCTCCAGAGGGAACACGGGATACAACCCGCACATTTTCATCGCCGAAAAGGGCCCATGCCTCGTGCTTGCTCGAAGTACGCCGCACCGTCGGGATAGACAGAGTTCACCCTAGAACCTGGATGAGCGAATAGGATGCCTGGGGAAGGGGCCAGCCGGACCGCCCATTGCACAATTCGAGCTCTTAAAAAGGTCAAGTTCTAAAGGTTTATAATATACTCCCTTCGTCCCAAAATATAAGAGCGTTTCTTATACTAGTGTGTAGTGTAAAAAACGCTCTTATATTGTGAGATGGAGGGAGTAGTTTCTTAACATTTCAACCGCCTGTAACAAGTTGGTCAAGGGTTACGGATGTTGGATGCAAACCAGAGTTGCAGTGAGCTAATCCATATGACCCGGGACAGAAGTTGATCATAATACGTATTGATTATAATCAACCTTTGTCCCAAGACATACATGTAGTGATTTATTTTAGACAATTAATTTTATTTAATTTTCATGTCGATTGTAATTTGCATAGAAATTTCCATCACACTAAATTCTACAAATTGCAAGTTCTAGAAATCATCATACATTTTCAAAACTAGCTATGCCTTCAATAGAATTAAGTACATCTTTCTAGCTACATAACGCACTTTGCAACGCCGGGCTATTGTGTGGAAGCTTACCTCATATCCGATCACCATCTCGCCAACCTTGCTTAGAATTTGATATTATTGACTATTTCATTAAACATGGATAGATTGTACGTGTGTACACCATTACTCACTTCACGTCCAATCTAAGCAAGGGTGACTACAACTCAATTGATTTAGTATCGTAATAGTTGATATATTTTTCCTATAAGCTTTGCACCATTTGACTTGAGGCAAAAGTCACAACACTTACTTGAGAGACATAGGGCTTACTTCTTATTAAAGTACTAATAGCCATCCAATCAATACATTCTTATTCTTTTACAGTTGCATGAAAATTTCAAATTAAACAGTTTTTAGCAGTGACATATAAATAGTTATTTCCGCTTTACCTAAGAAATACCAATTAAAAGCGTACTAAATAACTCAAATCGCCGATAAGCTCAAAGCTAGAATTTGCAAGTTATTAGAAGTTTAAGTCAACATGTTGATATTCATGTCGCTAGTAACTTCAAACACTTTAGTAGATATTTTGGTAGGAAGTGAGTTAAATCCAAGTAGAGCAATCCTCCTACAAAGGATTCTCTAGATGCCCATTGGGAGGGAGATTCTTAAGTCCATATATCCTTGCCATGGCAACCAAATTCTCTATATATGTAAATGGCACAAGCATTGTCCCAACCCGATGAGTCGAAGTCAAAAGCTATGAACTTCAAGATTGCTATGGACATGCGAGCGGGCTTGCCCACCAATACGATCAAGTCAAAGATGTTCTAGACAAATGTGATGGTTTGGATCTCCCCGATATCCTCATCACCAAAGGTTGCCGACTTTGGCGCCATTTTGGCTTCCTATCCACTATAGAAGATTCCAAAAGGATGATTGCCATATTCTCACACCGGCCATGTCATTTGCCAATTAGTTAGTTATTTCGATCACCATGGACTATTGGTGCATATGTAAGTGGATGACAATGACATGATGGGTCTATCATCCCAAGATCCAAGGCGTGGTTGTCCCAGCATAATGGACATTGAGCAAATTGTCATAGCACTCATGGAAGAACCTAGTTAGGCTCATAGTTACCTTCCAATGATACATAAATCTCGCTTTTCTTCTCTTTGATTGAGATATACTTAGGGATCATGGGAAAATGGTAGTGTTGGGCATGGAAACCTGACAAGGAATGGGGAATTATGTGGACATGTTCAAAGCTCTTCAAGATTTCCACTCGGTCTTGAGCCACTGAATGTAACATTCTTAAAGGAGTTGGACAACGATAACTCACAATAGCTCGTGGCATTGCTCTGTCTAGTTAGATCAATTGCAAATTAACTAACGCAAATTAATTGATGTAGTTCATCCAGTGGATCCTCCTAATATTAGTCAATCTGGTGCCATCGAGTAGTGACTCGATCAAATGCCAATGGAGCACTAATAATCTGGTACTAGGTAAAGTCTACTCATGCAATTCTTGGAAGACAACCAAAGTTACCCACAAATAAGATCTAGAAGGCATGGGCCGATCTCAACGTAGATTGTGTTCATGGCTTGTGTTGCATGGGACAGTCTTCGCAATCGGCATACTCAGTGACTCTAGTCTGGCCATATAACACAACTTTGTCGAATTTTCTTAAGGTAGCCCAAAATAACCGCTCACCTTTGTTTGGGTTTCCCTTTTGCTCACACGGTCTGGGACTAGTTGCTCCAGTGGTTTAGGAAGCAACATACAATAATTGTTTGTCCATGTTCCAATATGCCAATCAGTGGTGGGACGCTATCTTCCAATCTTCTCACAACAACATTAGGTAGATCTACCACTCTAGCTGGTTGGTTTGTGCCCTTTGGATTGTTTCGAGATAATAAAATCGATGCATATTTAAAGTCTGACAATAGAGGAAAACAGAACAAAAGGACCATGAGGAGAATAGAGAAACTCTAGCTGATACCCTAAAGTTAAATCCCAAAACCCCAATTATTCCAGGGCTCCCACAAAATTATGGGTACGTATTGGGAAGATTTTTTTGGTAGCCTCCAATAATCTTAACTCCCATTAAATTTTATCTTCCTATTTCTAACCCCTTGTGAATATAAACACCATTTCAACTACATTTTCACATCATATTAATCCAAACCTTGATGTTTCAACCACACCATTCAATAACATTTCAAAGCAAATAATCCAAAAAAAACATGATGTGAAGGAATGAACTAGTGCCCATGAAGTTGTCAAATGTGTTCCCAAGGTCATCTCGAAGTTGCTCATGCATCTAGTTGTCTTCGATCTTTTGATGCTCTTCAATAAATCTTTGGGTTTTGTCTACATGTTGCTCAACCGTGACATGTGTTCCCATGTAATCATACTTAAAAGTCTATTGGACTATCTCATTCTCTATTATCATGTAATGCATGATCACATATGTTTCCATCATCGTACACATTGCCTTTTGGTCCCCAAATCTAGCAGGTCCACAGACAATCATCCTAAAAGCTCTATCAACCTCCTTTCTCAGAGCTTTTTGAGCCTTGGCAAAGTGAACTCTCTTGTTTTCGTGACGGTATGCAATTGTCTTTAGAAATGTAGACATTGAAAGATAGATGCCATATGCAAGGTAGTAGCCCATATCATACTGGTAATTAACCATTGACTACAAAGTTTCAAGGGAGCATTTCAAGTAGAAAAGCCTTGCAAAAGGAAGAGAACTTTGTAGGACACATTGAGTTCATTGTGAGAGCCAGAAATCCTAAAATAGCAAGCCAAGTCGATAGATCATGTGATGCAACAGTTTCAAGTATGATCATTGGATCATCCTAGTGCTAAGTAAATTTTCAATGGCATGCGGTCGAACGATTCTTTCATCTGAAGTGCATGCAACCAATGCACGCAAGCATCCCCATGAACCATGTTGATACACCTATTCCCGCCTGCCTTACAATGCCATCTGCATTGGGTGCTCTCAAACACTCATCTCCGAAGACCTCAATCACAACCTTTGCAAAAATTCCCCCACACTCTTGATGGTGACTTCTTCCCGAATGCAAAGGTACTCATTTCTAGTGTCAGCTGGAACACCAAATGCAATCAATCACACACATTGCCGACACGATATTCCGCAAAGCACTACAGCCAAGATTCTTCACTTACATTTGCTCTTCTGTTTGAAGTAATTATGGCGTCTTCCATATCATTTTCAATGTGCAAGAAAAGTTCCCCAATATACATTCCACGTGCAGCTCAGAAGATAACCTGCAAAAAATGAAAGTACAAATTTTCGAAAAAAATGGAAGTAATAGAGCTTTTTTATAAAAAAATCGATAACCATTGCTCTTGTTGGTTTGTCATAAAATGTATTCTCTCCGAATGTTTGTCACAACATTGCATGGAGTATCCATAGAGAATAAGAAAGAGTCATGAATTATCTGGTGTAACTGTACGGTTTTTTTAAATTTTGTAACTACGAAATGAAGGTGCACTAACTCTTATTTACCCCAACAATTGCATGTCCCCTACAATCTAATTGATCTAGATTGTTGAGGAACCGGGTGTCGGCGCAGCAGGCACGGGAGAGAAAGAAGGCTTACATGGGCGAGCTGGAGGTGAAGGTGAAGGACTTGGAGACGAGAAACTCGGAGCTCGAGGAGAGGCTCTCGACGCTGCAGAATGAGAACCAAATGCTTAAACAGGTACGTTAACCAGAAGTCATATATGGTCGAGGCACAAGTACTACATGAGATTGTTTGACATCGCCACCTCTCATTAATTATAGTATTATACTACCTGTTAGTTAATGTGATCTTGTAGAGCTATATAAGCTTGTTAAGCGGGAGAGGCCTCCAAAGTCTGACCAATCTCCCGTTTGCAGATACTGAAGAACACCACCGGTAACAGGAGAGGACCGGGTAGCGGTGCCGGCGGGGACAGCTAGAGCCTGTAGTACCACCGTGCGACGTCTGGAGTTATCTGCTACTTCCTCCGTTTCAAATTACTCGTCGTAGAAATAGATGTATCTAGAACTAAAATACATTTAGATACATCATACCTGCGACAAGTAATTCGGAACGGAGGGAGTACGTACTTAATTGTGAAATGTAATAACGAAGTGGCTGAAATGGTGTCAGTTTCTTTGATTAGTTTAGTGTGTTGTTTAACTAGATGGACATGAAGCGCCTAAAAAATATACTGCGCCTATGTATAATACTATGCGATTTGGACTGAAATTGCTTAGTCTCGAGGAGTGAGGGGAGCCGGCCGGCACCACATAATGTACGGGTGAAGGACCTGTCCCTGCCGTATGTATACGCGTCAGACTCGTATGTATTGATGAAGGTTGTGTTGGAAATATGAGCAATTTACTAAATGATTTTATTATCAGAAATACTAGATAAAGCACGACTAGTATAGGAGTGATAAAACAAGTCATGCGATTTGATAAAGAAAAGGTAAACAACGTCCTCATATATGAACTGTAACTAAACACATTTAGAGCAGATAGTATAGCAAGTTGCATATATGAAACAGAGTCTAACATATTTAGGGCAAACACTAGAACAAGGAACTGTAGCAGGGTCTCTAACAGAAAGAGGAAGAACACGTACGGGACAGCAGCAGCAGAAGCACCGGACTTGGGGTCGACATCCTCTCCAGCCATGTCGTCGATGAGGTTGTCGACGTCGGGGAAGAAGTCGTCATCGGGAAAGTAGTTGTTGGAGTCCGTGATGGAAAAGTCAGTAGTCGCGCGGAGCGCTCCCCAAAAACCTTATCACCCTTCTCCCGCACAGGACTCAAAGTGGTGCGGTTTCGGAGGCCTACTGTCCCAACTCGCGGTGCACGCCGCAAGCCGGGAAGAGGAAGACAGCAGCAACTCAGAGATTGGAACCGGTGGCGAGAGGAAGAAGAAGTTCTGGTGCACCTCTCTGAGAGGAGCGACCTCCCTTTTATAGGCGCAAGAGAAGGAGGCGAGAGGGCAGCAACGGGAGGCGAAACGAAGAGACGGAGATGAAGCGAACAGCTAGCAGCCGAAGGGCTGCACCGTTCGCATTCGAAATCCACTTTCGCAAAAATCTTTTCAGCTTCCGTGTGACCTTTCGTATACCCGTAGTGCGTGGCAAAAATTTAGACATCGGCTCGGCTCATTCCCGCAACCCATGGCGCGTCGTGACGAGGCGTGGCGTGGCGAGGTCGGTGGCGGAGGAGGAGCGCGCGTGGATGTCCCTCTTGTTCTCATGCTCATGCAAGTGGGGAAAGAACCTCCCTTATAAAGAGGTCCAACTCTCTCTAAACTAGCAATGTGGGACTAAACTTTAGTTCCACCTCTTGCCTTGCACGAATGGGCTGCGTGGGCCTGTAGGATTTATTAGGAATTTCTGAAACTGCTTATTGGGCTAGGCCCAAAATAGATAAAATTCCAGCAATCCCCCACCAGATCCCAGAGGCACACAAAATTTGCCTTTAGTTCCAAAACACTGTTTATATACTGGTATTGCAGTGGAGACTGTTAAGTTGAACTTACACTTAGAACTCTATGCTACACTAGTAAGCAACTTGAACAGTGGACTGGGCATTGAACTGCAAGTTTTCTGCGAATCTAGCTTCACATAAAGCCTTGACCGATACGTGGCTACTGTAGGTCTTCCCCGCGGGTGAAGCTTATGCGTCATACTCCGAGACCTTTCTTGAGTTTATTAGAGAGAACTCTACTCTCATAGATTGCGGCGTTTAACAATCAGACTCATATAGGTGCGTTCTTCAAAAGATGTTCTGCAGGACGACATCTCTGCTTCAATGAGCCACTTAGAACACATTAAGATATACATCAACCTGCCATGCAGATTAGGAGAGTATTGCATCTTCATGGAGTGGTATTGTTAATAATAAGGATACTCTCCTCTCAGTTGATCAACAGCTTGTCTTCCACATCTAATTCACGGGATCTCCGATCACAAAGAATAGGTTACCACTGTGAACAACTCATATTGTGGGTCTCATACCCATCTCCCTCGATGCATTATCTATCACATTACGTGATAGACCCTTTGTAAAAGGATCTGCCAGATTTTTAGACATTTGGATATAATCCAATGCAATAACTCCGGAGTTTCTCATTTTCCTGACAGACTTTAACCTTCTCTGAACGTGTCTTGATGACTTCATGTTATCCTTTGAGCTGCTCACTTTCGTGATCACAGTTTGATTGTCACAGTTCATAAGGATACCCGGTACAGGTTTCTCAACAACCGGCAAGTCACAAGAGTCGGCGAAGCCAATCTGCTTCGACCGTAGCTATATCTAGTGCTGTGAGTTCTGCTTCCATTGTTGACCTTGTTAAGATGGTCTGCTTGCAAGACTTCCAAGAAACAGCGCCACCTCCATGAGTGAATACATAACCGCTCGTGGCCTTTATCTCATCAGCATCTGAGATCTAGTTTGAGTCACTATACCCTTCAGGCACCTTTGGGTGCCCGGTGTAGTGAATTCCATAATTCGCAGTGCCTTTCAAATAACACAAAACTCTCTCTAGAGATTTCCAATGCACATCTCCTGGTTTTGAGACAAACCGGCTCAGTTTGCTAACAGCAAAAGAGATGTCAGGTCTTGTAGCACTGGCTAAGTACATAAGCGAGCCAATAATCTGAGAATACTTCAATTGGTCTCTAGCAATTCTTCGATTCTTTCGAAGCAACACACTAGCACCATATGGTGTTGTAGAGGGCTTGCAGTCACTGTAACCAAAGCGACTCAAGATCTTTTCCACATAGTGAGATTGAAGCAATGTGATCCCACCATCATCGTCTCTCAACAACTTGATGTTTAGAATGACATCAGCCACTCCTAAATCTTTCATCTCAAAACAGCGAGATAGAAAATCCTTGACCTCCTTAATAACATTCAGATTTGTTCCGAAAATCAGTATGTCGTCAACATACAAGCAAAGGATAACTCCCTCGCTCCCACCATGACGATAGTACACACATTTGTCAGCTTCGTTTACAACAAAGCCTGCAGCTGTTAAAGTTCTTTCAAACTTCTCATGCCACTGTTTGGGTGCTTGCTTGAGTCCATACAAAGACTTCAGCAACTTGCACACTTTTCTTTCCTGACCATCTAGTACAAACCCATCTGGTTGTTCCATATAAATTTCCTCGTCCAACTCTCCATTTAGGAAAGCAGTCTTAACATCCATTTAATGAACGAGAAGACCATGCGAGGCAGCTAGTGAAAGTAGAACTCGAATAGTGGTCAGTCGAGCCACAGGTGAGTAAGTATCAAAGAAGTCTTCACCTTCCTTTTGGGTATAACCCTTAGCCACGAGCATCTACCAGTAGTCAGCATCTTCAGATGCATAGGCCTCTGAAATAGAACTGGGAGTGTCATCTATGAGATACACAAGAAAATCATCACCAAAGGACTTTGCAGTCCCCTGTCTCTTGCTCCTAATAGGAACTTCATTGTTCTCCTCCACAGGACTTTCAAAGTGTTCCATCGAAATGGTAGGTTCGGTAATTGTAACTGGTCCCTGATTCGATGAACTAGGCATCTCCTGATTAGATGAGGTAGCCATATCCTTCATGGGAAAGATATCTTCAAAGAAAGTCGCATCATTCGACTCCATGATCGTACCGACATGCATGTCAGGTATCTCAGATTTTACAACCAAGAATCTATAGCCAATGCTATGAAAAGCATATCCCAGAAAAACACAATCCACAGTCTTTGGTCCAAGCTTCCGCTTCTTTGGAATTGGAACATTGACTTTCGCCAAACAACCCCGTGTTCGTAGATAAGAGAGTTTTAACCTTTTCTTCTCCCATTCCTTGAATGGAGTTATCTCTTTGTTCTTTATGGGAACTCGGTTTAGGACATGACATGCCGTCAATATCGCCTCCCCCCACCATGCCTTGGAGAGACCCGATGTGTCTAACATGGCGTTAACCAAATCAGTTAGAGTACGGTTCTTTCTTTCGGCCACCCCATTTGACTGAGGTGAATAGGGAGGCGTCCTCTCATGGATTATACCATGTTCCGCACAAAAAACATCAAATTCATTGGAAAAATACTCTCCACCACGGTCGGACCTAAGCCTCTTGATTTTTCGATCAAGTTGGTTTTCCACTTCAGGTTTATAGATCTTGAAAAAGTTCAAAGCCTCATCCTTAGATTTCAGAAGATACACACGGCAGTATCTAGTGGAGTCATCAATTAACGTCATGAAATATTTCTTTCCACCTTTTGTCAAAACACCATTTATTTCACATAGATCCGAATGTATGAGCTCTAGTGGTGCAAGATTTCTCGTTTCCGCAGTCGTGTGAGACTTACGAGGTTGCTTAGCTTGCACACACACTTGACACTTAGATCCCTTGACAGTGGTGAAACTAGGGATTAAGTTCAACTTTGCTAGTCGCGACATGCAACCAAAGTTAACATGACAAAGACGTGAATGCCACACATTTGATTCACTATTGTTGAAAATATGATTAACAACTTTATTGCAAACGTCTGATAAGGATAAACGAAACAGGCCTCCTGACTCATAACCTTTACCAACAAAGGTTCCATACTTGGATATTACAAATTTATTCGACTCCAAGACAAGCTTGTAGCCATCTCTACACAGAAGAGATCCGCTAACAAGATTTTTATTGACGGAGGGGACATAATGCACGTTCTTCAGCCGCACGATCTTCCCCGAAGTAAACTTCAGATCGACCGTGCCAACACCACGAACAGAAGCACTTGAACCGTTGCCCATCAGCACGGTTGAAGTCCCTGCGGTCTGATAAGACGAAAACATGAAAATATCACCGCATACATGCACATTAGCACCCGTGTCAATCAACCAATCAGGAGAATGACATACTGAAAGAATAGTGGGAAATATACCATACCCAACATCCTTCATGTCAGTGTCTCCAATGACAACATTAGCGGTCTTGCCGCCTTTCCCAGGATGACGCTTGTCATAGCGATTAGGGCAACTAGGAGCCCAATGATCAGGATCCCCACACACATGACAAGCACCTTTCTTCTTGTCATTCTTCTTCTTGAAGTTCGTGTGTTGCACAGCCTTGTTCTTCCCATCAAACTTTGCTTTACCATCAAACTTGCCCTTGTTCTTGAACTTGTGGGGCTGGAAGTTCTTCTTCTGTACCAGATTGGCACTAGATCCTCCCTCAATACCTCGAGCACGTGTGTCCTTTGCTCTCGCTTTTTCTTCCACATCAAGAGTACCAATGAGATCCGGGACGGAAAACTCCTGTCTCTTATGCTTCAGTAAGGTAGCAAAGTTCCTCCATGAAGGAGGAAGCTTAGTGATAATACCTCCGGCAACAAACTTGTCCGGTAGCATACAATTGAAGTGCTCAAGTTCTCTAGCAAATGACTGTATCTCATGAGCTTGCTCAACCACGGAGCGCTCTTCAGTCATCCTGTAATCATAGAATTGCTCCATGATGTACAGCTCAGTGCCAGCATCCGAGACCCCAAACTTGGCCTCGAGTGTGTCCCACATATCTTTTCCATTATCAATTGACGCATAAGCATCAACTATGTTCTCACCAAGAACACTCAAGAGAGCAGCCTTAAACAGAGTATCCATTTTCTGAAAAGTTTGTGCCTGTTGAGCATCAAGCTCTCCTTCAGGTTTGCCAAGAGTGGCGTCATAGCAACTCATGGTTTGAAACCATAAGACTGCTCTCACGCGCCACCTCTTATAGTGGATACCCTCAAACATAGGAGGTTTCATGGAAGCAGCAAAACCACTCGGGGTAAATTGCCTATAATAAGGTTTTTGGATTGTTGAAAATATGAGCAATTTACCAAACGATTTTATTATCAGAAATACTAGATAAAGCACGACTAGTATAGGAGTGATAAAACAAGTCATGCGATTTGATAAAGAGAAGGTAAACAACATCTTCATATATGAACTGTAACTAAACACATCTAGAGCAGATAGTATAGCAAGTTGCATATATGAAACAGAGTCTAACATATCTAGGGCAAACACTAGAACAAGGAACTGCAGCAGGGTCTCTAACAGAAAGAGGAAGAACACGTACGGGACAGCAGCAGCAGAAGCACTGGACTTGGGGTCGACATCCTCTCTAGCCATGTCGTCGATGAGGTTGTCGACGTCGGGGAAGAAGTCGTCGTCGGGGAAGTAGTCGTTGGAGTCCGTGATGGAAAAGTCAGTAGTCGCGCGGAGCGCTCCCCAAAAACCTTATCACCCTTCTCCCGTACAGGACTCAAAGTGGTGCGGTTTCGGAGGCCTACTGTCCCGACTCGCGGTGCACGCCGCAAGCCGGGATGAGGAAGACAGCAACAGCTCAGAGATTGGAACCGGTGGCGAGAGGAAGAAAAAGTTCTGGTGCACCTCTCTGAGAGGAGAGACCTCCCTTTTATAGGCGCAAGAGAAGGTGGCGAGAGAGCAGCGACGGGAGGCGAAACGAAGAGACGGAGATGAAGCGAACAGCTAGCAGCCGAAGGGCTGCACCGTTCGCATTTGAACTGCACTTTCGCAAAAATCTTTTCAGCTTCCGTGTGACCTTTCGTATACCCGTAGTGCGTGGCAAAAATTTAGACATCAGCTCGGCGCGTCGTGACGAGGCGTGGCGGCTGGCGGAGGAGGAGCGCGCGTGGATGTCCCTCTTGTTCTCATGCTCATACAAGTGGGGAAAGAACCTCCCTTATAAAGAGGTCCAACTCCCTCTAAACTAGCAATGTGGGACTAAACTTTAGTTCCACCTCTTGCCTTGCACGAATGGGCTGCGTGGGCCTCTAGAATTTATTAGGAATTTCTGAAACTGCTTATTGGGCTAGGCCCAAAATAGATAAAATTCCAGCAGGTTGCGTATAGTATGTATGAAGGTTGCGTATAGTATGTATGATGTTTGCACATATGTATGTAAACTGCCTACCATATGCTTTAGTAGGGTTGTGAATTGTTCAAAGTGCAAATGCAGCTGATTTAAGCTTCCTGTACCATCAGCCCACGTAGTATAGCATAGCCATGAACCGTTGACACGGACACAAACCAATAACAAAACATGGTATGTGGCCGTACGGTTTTGAGTTGACCCAAATTTTACTAGATTTGAAAAGGCTTGCAGGAATTAGCAGGGGCCATTTTAGAAAGTAGGGGTATAATACTGATCTGCTGGCCAAAAAGCAAGGCAAAGGGCCAAAAAAAAGTGCAGCTGTAGTGGCTGATCTGTGCAACTCGATATAGTCTACAAATATCGATAGATAAAATTTTAAATAAATTTAGAGCAATTTTGTAAAGAATTAATTATTAACAAATAAATGAACTGCCATCCTTTCAACTTGCGCAAAGTAAAAATGTGTGAATTTAATATTTCAAAATGCGAAAATAAATATTTTTTTCAAAAAAGGATGTCCAATAAATAAATAATAGTAGAATATAATCACTGAAAAAATTTACAATTTTTTTGAAAATATGATCTCATAACGAGTTGCATGTCTGCTAATTCAAGTTGCACGAGAATATGCACAAATTTATTCAATTGAAATATGGGACTAGATATAAACTTTAAATATTAAATAATAACCAAAACATTAAATAAGTCAATTTTAAATTAATAGAGAACAATTTAATGTACTTATAGTAGGAACTTTTAATTTAACGATATACTACTAGCACGGTCAAATTAAAAATGTTCTGCTAGTATGCCCAACTAAAAAGTGTACGACTTTAGTTTACCGAAATGCACAACGACGGAAATTATGTTTGGCTGTAAAGCTCCATGGAGCCTGGTTTTTGAAAATTTCAAAAACCTTATTTTCCGGTGTCAGAAATTTCTGAGACAAATTCACACATACCTACAAATGTGTAGAGTACTTGTTTGTATAGTTTCATGGCAAAATACGTTTTTATGCGAGCGACGCAAAAATAACAAAATCATGCATTTTGAGCACATGTACTATTCACTATAAAAGTCAATGGTATTGTTATTTTGTACAGCTCACATCAAAATAGATTTCATAATGAAATTTACACACATGCAGTATACATCTCTAGGTTTGTTTCCTTTTTCAGATATTTTAGCATAAAAGGTCAACTTATTATTACTATTGTGTCAAATTTTCAGGATCCATGGAGCCCGAGAGCCAAAAATCCTCGCTCTAAATAAAAGCTTTTCAGAAACAACTCGATTACCAAAAACTAATTAAATTATGTGTACACTAACAAAATTTTGAATGTGCTAACAAAAATGTGGGATTTCCCCCCTACTAATTGTTGCATATAAGTCCAACCCAATTTTACACATAAGTAGCATAGCCTTGTTGCATCTCCTCATTCTCGTCGCAAGCAATGCGAGTGGCCAGTCGCATGGCGATGACGCATAGTCCGTCCCAATGCAAGGTTAGAACATGATTTTTAGCATGCAGCTAGAAATCTAGTTAGATTAGTGTCTGTAAGCATTTTGGATTAGTTGTGTATATGTGCCAAATTAAGGGGTTGTTTGGTTCAGAAGTCCTAGGACTTTTTCTAGTCCCAGGGACTAATCAAAAAAGACTCTCTATTAGAGTCTTTTTCTAGTCCCTGTAGAAAAAGTCCCTCCTGTTTGGTTCCTAGGGACTTTTTCTAGTCTCTGGAACTAAAAAGTCCCTGTACCAAACACCCCCTAAGATTATATCCTACTCTCTTCGCCTTGAATTATTTGCCGCAGAAATGGATAGAAATGAATGTATATATAGAACTAAAACTATCCATGTCCGTAAACATCTTGGATCCACGTGTTTGCTTAAGGGTCAGATGATAGTTTACTGGAATGAGCAGGTATATCGATTGACTGCTTCCCCTGATTCCTGATCACAGGATAGGTTCATCCTTCCTAGACAGACACTTGTCCGTTGTTGCCACAAGCATCGATCCTATCCGTACTAAAGCTGTTGTTTCTTTCGCCGAGACCGCCTCGCGATCACCGTGTGAGTCACGTACGGCATCTTGTCGCTGCTTCCAAGCCGGCCGGATACGTGGGACGGAATTTGCAGGACTGGACTCGTCGACGGGGACAAAAGGAATCCACTGAAACTAGGCTACTCGGGGTACACTTGAGCCTAGTACAAATGGCTCCCTTGGTCTTAGCATCCGAGACTATGTTTGAGATGGACGAGTGGAGCTTCCACGAGGCGCCTCCAAACACCCCGGAGCGGGACCTCCGCGCGCGTGCAGCCCGTGGCGGCGATGACTGGCCGCCGCCGTTGCCGCTCTGCAGCAAGGTGCCCCTCCCTTCCGCGCAGCTCAACCTGTACCGCGCGGCCGTCGCGCTCCGCGCCGTCCTCCTGGCGCTCTTCCTCCGGTACCGCGTCACCCACCCGGTGCCCGACGCCTACGGGCTGTGGCTCACGGCCGTCGCCTGCGAGTCCTGGCTCGCGCTCTCCTGGCTGGCCGCGCAGCTGCCCAAGCTCTCCCCGACCAACCGCGCCACGCACCTCCACAGCCTCGACAAGGACGACTACACCGGCGGCGATCGGAGGCTGGCGGGCGTGGACGTGTTCGTGAGCGCGGCGGACGCGGCCAGGGAGCCACCCCTGGCGACGGCCAACACGGTGCTGTCCGTGCTCGCGGCGGACTACCCCGCGGGCAGCCTCGCCTGCTACGTCTCCGACGACGGCGCCGACATGCTGCTCTTCGAGGCGCTCTTCGAGACGGCGCGGCTCGCGCGGAGGTGGGTCCCGTTCTGCCGCCGCCACGGGGTCGAGCCGAGGGCGCCTGAGCCCTACTTCGCGCGGAACGTGGACTACCTCAGGGACAAGGTCGCGCCGTCGTTCGTTAAGGAGCGCCGCGCCATGAAGGTATACATAACAGGTTGATCGATCGGAGTTGTGTCGGAGTAAAGTGCAGTGCGTGCGGCTGATCGATCGTGAGTGCGTGCATGCAGAGGGAGTACGAGGAGTTCAAGGTGAGGATGAACTACCTCGCCGCCAAGACGAGCAAGGTGCCGGAGGAAGGATGGCTCATGTCCGACGGCACGCCGTGGCCCGGGAACAACTCGAGAGACCACCCCGCCATGATACAGGTCCTGCCGCACAGCCTCGTACCCCACGTGCCTCGAATAATCCAACGGCATTTTTGGTTCGTTCTTAGTAATATTTACGTTTTGGGCTGATCGTCGGACAGGTCCTCCTGGGCCCCTCCGCCGATGATCGCGACGCCGAGGGGGTGGAGCTTCCTCGGCTCTTCTACGTGTCGCGGGAGAAGAAGCCGAGTTTCCAACACCACAAGAAAGCCGGCGCCATGAACGCATTGGTCCGTACGGCCGTGGTTCAATTTTCTATTGATTTGTTCCGCAAAAATGCTAGACCTAGGAACGATTCCGTGAATGCTTCTCTGACCGGGTTCTGGTGACAGCTCCGGGTGTCCGCCGTGCTGACAAATGGCGCCTACGTGCTCAATCTGGACTACGACCACTACGTCAACAACAGCGGAGCCCTGAGGGAGGCGATGTGCTTCCTCATGGACCCGGAGGCTGGGAACTGGACGTGCTTCGTCCAGTTCCCTCTGCGCCCACCCGCCGCATCGGCAGACGACGAAGATCCATGGGGCAGCCGCGACTCTGTCTTCTTCGATGTAAAATAATCGGCTTCACTTGCGCTCACCATCTGTGCAGTTGCTAACGTTCGGTATTCTGTCATGTCCCGGCCGGCTCAGATCGACATGAAATGCTTGGACGGCATTCAGGGCCCGGTTTACGTCGGCTCCGGGTGCTGCTTCAACCGGAAGGCGCTGTACGGGTTCGAGCCGCCGGTGGCCGACGACGCCGACGACCTGGAGACCAGCCCTCGGAGGTGGTGCTGCTTCGGGGGCACGGAGAGGCGAAAGCTGATGCTGAGGAGGAACAGGTCCGTCGTGCCCTTGCTGGACTCTGCAGACCACGATGAGGAAACAGTGGGAGCGAGGAGGCGGAGGCTGCTCTCGCACCACGCCGCGCTGCAGCAGCACTTCGGCCATTCTACATTGTTCATCGCCTCGGCGTTCAAAGAGAAAGGGCCGTCGGCCATGGCGGTGGCAGCCACTCCTCTCCTCAAGGAGGCCATCCACGTCGTCAGCTGCGCGTACGAGGAGCGCACGAGATGGGGCAAAGAGGTAGTGATAATAGTTTCTTTCGCGTGCAATCACGCGCGCTCTCGAGATCTGACGTCCCTGTCCTCGTGCAGGTTGGATGGATTTACGGCGCCTGCGCCGGCGTGGCGACGGGATTCAGGATGCACGCGCGCGGTTGGGAGTCGGCGTACTGCGTGCCGGCGCGGCCCGCGTTCAGGAGCTACGCGGGGGCCAGCCCCTCGGACATGCTCGCCGGGGCGTCGCGGCGGGCGTCGGCGGCCATGGGGATCCTGCTGGGCCGGCACTGCCCCGTCTGGGCCGGCGGCGGCAGCATGAGGCCCCTGCAGCGGCTGGCCTACGTGAACTGCGTCGCCTACCCGCTCACCTCCATCCCGCTCACCGTCTACTGCGCGCTCTCGGCCGTCTGCCTCCTCACCGGCAAGTTCATATTCCCCGACGACGTGGACGACTACGACGGGTTCCTGCTCGTGCTGCTGCTGTCCTCGGTGATCGCGTCCGTGGCACTGGAGCTGAAATGGAGCGGCGTGTCGCTGCGGGCGTGGTGGCGAGCCGAGAAGCTCTGGTTGGTGATTGGCACATCGGCCGGCCTCGCCGCCGTGTTCCAGGGTACCCTCAGGGCGTGCACTGGCATCGACGTCGGCTTCTCGACGGACACAGCGGCGGTGGCGGTGTCCGAGCAGCCGGCCGAGGACGATGACGAGGAGGCGATGACGGCAGACTCGACGCGGTCGGTGCTGTGGACGAACCTGCTGGTGCCGCCGATCAGCGTGCTGCTGGGCAACCTCGCCGGCGTGGTGGTGGCAGTGTCGTACGGGATGGACCACGGGTACGAGTCGTGGGGCCCGCTGGGCTGGAAGCTGGTGTTCGCCGCGTGGGTGGTGGCGCATCTGCAGGGGTTCCTCAGGGGGCTCCTCTCGCGGCGGGAACGGGCGCCGACCCTCGCCGTGCTATGGTCGGTGCTCTTCATCTCCATTCTGTCGCTGATGTGGGTGAACACGCAGACGTACTATGGGCCGTCGGTGCCATCGGCCACGCAGCAGCCCATCTTTTGATGGAAACTAAAAAATTCAAAATTACATGAAGAAAGGGTTGTTTTCTCGGTATAAAAGGATTCTTTTTTCAAATGATAAGTGTCATCACGAAGCAATCCCGCCTTGGCATTTTTTACAACTAAAGTTCTCCGAAAAGAAAAAAAGAACTAAAAATGTTTAAAATTGCCACCCGAAAAGAAAGTTGACATGCTTGACGACTATGGAACTGGCTAGGAGCCGGTCGACTGAAAATAAAAATTGAGTCAGTCGATTTCACATCTGCACTTTATTTCAGATCAATCGGGAAAACAGAACCATAGTGTTAATAGAATCCACTCACCTAAATCCTGAGTACGATTATGATCTTATATGTCAGCCTAACTCTGTTTCTATTATTTTATGCACTCTATCCGCGAACTGAAAACACGCAATGGGCTGGTCAAAAGCAGACTCGTTAACCCATGACAGAAAAAAAAACACTTCCACTCGAACACCCTGCAACGATGGACCATTCCTTTCCTTCCTTTCACGTCTCCTTTCTCCTCTCTCCTCACGTGACGCCGCCACCACCATGGATTGCAACTGGAGCTCGGATCTGAAACGACATAGAGGAGGAAATAAAAAGGGACTGGAAAGGAAGAAGCGGGAAGAACAATCCACAAAATTTCTCATCATGATAAATGTTTCATCTCACCCCCAGATGCCTACATGCTTCACCCCTTTACTTATCTTCTCCAGATTTGAAATTCGAATGCCAAACACGCAGAGCTGGTAGTTGAACTCAAAATCCATAATCATATTCTGATACCTGGAACCTTAGGGACAGAACATTACCAGAACTCTAGCAAAATTGAAATTGCTCTCCTGCACAATTGAAAACCATTAGCCGATTCAAATCCATATACATGCAAGACAAAAAGCGAGAAATTACACAAGGAATGTTTCAAGTTGAACTTAAGAAATCATGCATATCAGAAGGCACCAGCGAAATACTATTTAAATGAACAAAATAAAACACAGTAATGCAGAAACATAGGAACAGAACACAAATGTATTACTATAAAAGAATGAATTATAAGTAGCATGTTACCCTTCCTAAAGATTAAATCAACAACAAAGCAAAAGGCAAACACAAAAATAGACATAATTAGTGCCTGCTATGGAAGCATTAGTATAAGTCATGCAGACATCACAACTGTGATTTGAATTTATTACATTAGTTTTAAAGGGTTTTATTCCTCATGGTGGGGCAACCAATGATATTATTAAGGTGAGCAGCAATACATACAACCAGAAGTGCAAAAACCATTCTTGCTAAGTCATAATTATTTTGACGCCATGCTACCATTTGGAATCTAAATTATATGCAACTACATTATTACTGAACATCTCAAAAGTTGCAGGTTTAGGCTGGAAAATTTGCACACTAAGAACATCAACAAGCATAAATTCACCATGGAGTAAGCTATACTTCCTATTTACAACGTTTCAACAATACCCGAAGATAGGCAGATCATATGCAATTTTATTTTATTTTTGTAAATGCTCTCCTCTAGTTTTGAAAATCAATGTTGCATCACATAAATTTGAATAGGGAAATTCACAGGACTAGTAATAATGCAAAGAGGAATACTAGCAAGGACAGGGATACTAGAAGATCATAGAGAACCAACTAGTAACCAAAGAAGAAGCAGAGAAGTAGAAATCGGAAGTTTTAATATATAAGAATGAATTATAGGAAGCCTATTACCCTCCTGAAGATAAATTAAAAAACAAAAGTAGAAATATAGTAATTATAAGTTCTAGATAAGAATGAACTACATGAAGCCTATTACCTACCTTAAGATAAAATTAAAAGCAAAAGAAAAAAGAAAAATACACATATAAAGTTTAATGGAGCTAAGTGTTTTTAATCACAAGCAGGGTTCAAAAATTGCGCAAAATCAATGTCAGCAACAACAGCTACAAGCTAGAGCAAAAAAAATCCAAATAAGAAGAGCAAGAGAGTAGGAATCTGAAATATGTTTTGATTGACATGTCAACCAACCATCTTTACCATGACTTATTGGCCTACCATGATGCTTATTATATCAAAAATTGCATATGCAGGCTGAAGAATTTGCAGAAATACAAGATCAGCAAGAACAATTGCAGTGTGGATCATAAAGTATTATCAATAAGGTAACCATGAGTTAAATCAAAATATATGCAGCGACACAACTACTTTGCATGCAGTCGAAGCCATTTTTCTGCGAAAACTACTGCCAATTTACCGTCAAACAAACCTGATAGTCATGAGGAATTCCATTTGCAGGTTACAAAAGTTGCACAAGTTTGAGGTTAGCAACAACTACTGCATAGGGGGGGGGGCAAATGAATTCAACAACATGAAATCAAATTTCTTTCACAAACATTGCTAGAAAGCATGAAATTGAAGGCATTTTGCTCCTATTGCAACCATTAATACTCTGATTAACTATCAAACAGATATGATCATCATGCGGAATTCCTTATGCGTTGTACTATGATTGCACAAGATCGGCGTCAACTACAAAAACTACATGGGGTAGCAAATCCAAATGTCAACAAGGTGAGCATGCAATGTTTTACATGAGCAAAAGTACCAAAACTTCACATTAACTTAGCTAAAGTAATATAAACTACTAATGAATTGAAATGCTTATGCATGTGCCAAAAATCCCACAAGTGGAATACTTGCAAATGGAAAGTCAATATGCAGAAAACCATCAAAACAATAAGGATTTGATTGTCAAAATGCTATCACCATCAAAATTGTTGTGATTGGAGAATAATATGAATTTTGAAAAATTACATTTGCAGGTCGAGGACTTCTTAATATCCTTTGAAAAAACATATCCAACTACCTGAAAAACTTAACATTAAGGATTTTTTAATGAATGCGCAAATGCACGAATAAAGAAGAGAAGAAATTAGTCGAGGACTGCAGAAGATGAATGTTATTAAAGCAATCAGTAGCAAATAAAATTTTACAGTGATAAAGAAGAAAATGAGATAAGAAGTGAAGGAAATATGCCCTAGAGGCAATAATAAAGTTGTTATTTTATATTCCCTTATATCAAGATAAATGTTTATTATTCATGCTAGAATTGTATTAACCGGAAACTTGATACATGTGTGGATACATAGACAAAACACAGTGTCCCTAGTAAGCCTCTACTAGACTAGCTCGTTAATCAAAGATGGTTAAGTTTCCTAACCATGGACATGTGTTGTCATTTGATGAACGGGATCACATCATTAGGAGAATCATGTGATGGAACCATCCGTTAGCTTAGCATATTGATCATTCAATTTTATTGCTATTGCTTTCTTCATGTCAAATACATATTCCTTTGACTATGAGATTATGCAACTCCCGGATACTGGAGGAATACCTTGTGTGCTATCAAACGTCACAACATAACTGGGTGATTATAAAGATGCTCTACAGGTATCTCTGAAGGTATATTTTGGGTTGGCATAGATCGAGATTAGTATTTGTCACTCCGAGTATCGGAGAGGTATCTCTAGTCCCTCTCGGTAATGCACATCATAATTAATAAGCCTTGCAAGCAATGTGACTAATGAGTTAGTTGCAGGATGATGCATTATGGAACGAGTAAAGAGACTTGCCGGTAACGAGATTGAACTAGGTATGAAGATACCGATGATCGAATCTCGGGCAAGTAACATACCGATGACAAAGGGAATAACGTATGTTGTCATTACGGTACGACCGATAAAGATCTTCGTAGAATATGTGGGAACCAATATGAGCATCCAGGTTCCGCTGTTAGTTATTGATCGGTGAGGTGTCTCGGTCATGTCTACATAGTTCTCGAACCCGTAGAGTCCGCACGCTTAACGTTCGATGACGATTTTTTTATTATATGAGTTATGTGATTTCGTGACCGAATGTTGTTCGAAGTCCCGGATGAGCTCACGGACATGACGAGGAGTCTCGAAATGGTCGAGGGGTAAAGATCCATATATAGGACGATGATATTCGGACACCGGAAGTGTTCTGGGGGTACCGAGTACATATCGAGTCACCGGAAGGGGTTCCGGGCATCCCCCCGGCAACTACATGGGCCTAATGGGCCAAGTAGGGGACAGACCAGTGATACGTCTCCATCGTATCTACTTTTCCAAACACTTTTGCCCTTGTTTTGGACTCTAACTTGCATGATTTGAATGGAACTAACCCGGACTGACGCTGTTTTCAGCAGAATTGCCATGGTATTATTTTTGTGCAGAAATAAAAGTTCTCGGAATGACCTGAAACTTCACGGAGAATATTTTTGGAATTAATAAAAAATAATGGTGAAAGAATCAAGACCAGGGGGCCCACACCCTGTCCATGAGGGTGGGGGGCGCGCCCCCCTGCCTCGTGGGCCCCCTGGTGCTCCACCGACCTCAACTCCAAACTCTATATATTCACGTTCGGGGAGAAAAAAATCAAAGAGAAGGATTCATCGCGTTTTACGATACGGAGCCGCCGCCAAGCCCTAATCTCTCTCGGGAGGGCTGATCTGGAGTCCGTTCGGGGCTCCGGAGAGGGGAATCCGTCACCGTTGTCATCATCAACCTTCCTCCATCACCAATTTCGTGATGCTCACCGCCGTGCGTGAGTAATTCCATCATAGGCTTGCTGGACGGTGATGGGTTGGATGAGATTTACCATGTAATCGAGTTAGTTTTGTTAGGGTTTGATCCCTAGTATCCATTATGTTCTGAGATTGATGTTGTTATGACTTTGCTATGCTTAATGCTTGTCACTAGGGCCCGAGTGCCATGATTTCAGATCTGAACCTATTATGTTCTCATGAATATATATGAGTTCTTGATCCTATCTTGCAAGTCAATAGTCACTTACTATGTGTTATGATCCGGTAACCCCGAAGTGATACTAATCGGGACCACTCCCGGCGATGACCGTAGTTTGAGGAGTTCGTGTATTCACTAAGTGTTAATGCTTTGGTCCGGTACTCTATTAAAAGGTGGCCTTAATATCCCTTAGTTTCCAATAGGACCCCGCTGCCACGGGAGGGTAGGACAAAAGATGTCATGCAAGTTCTTTTCCATAAGCACGTATGACTATATTCGGAATACATGCCTACGTTACATTGATGAATTGGAGCTAGTTCTGTGTCACCCTATGTTATAACTGTTGCATCAGGAATCGCATCCGACATAATTATCCATCACTGATCCAATGCCTACGAGCTTTTCACATATTGTTCTTTGCTTAGTTACTTTACCGTTGCCACTGTTACAATTACTATAAAACTGCTACTATTACTTTTGCCACCATTACCGTTACTTCCATACTACTTTGCTACTAAATACTTGGTTGCAGATATTAAGTTTTCCAGGTGTGGTTGAATTGACAACTCAACTGCTAATACTTGAGAATATTCTTTGGCTCCCCTTGTGTCGAATCAATAAATTTGGGTTGAATACTCTACCCTCGAAAACTGTTGCGATCCCCTATACTTGTGGGTTATCAGGAGCTTTCCCGTGTAAATAGTTTTATTTCTTTTCTTTTCTTTGGGGGTCGAGAGGAGAAGACCTGTCGGGGGTTTGGTGTGACATATGCCAAAGGATGGCTTATCATGATGGGGGCTAGTAAGACGTCGCCGGTGCCAGGAAGCGGGATGAGGCGAAGACATGCACGCCGGTGAATCTTACCCAGGTTTGGGGCTCTCCGTGGAGATAACACCCCTAGTCCTGCTCTGCGGGGTCTCCGCATGATCACTCAAGCAACAAAGGTGGCTGCAAGCTTGCGCCTTGAGCTGTTTCTCTAAGGGGGAAAGAGAGAGAGTCTAGCCCTAGTTTCCTCTCCCTATATGGGTGTGTGGGTGAATAAGAGGCTGAACCCTTTGCATGGGTGCCCTGGGGGGTTTATATAGGCCTACCCCTAGGGGTACAATGGTAATCCGGCCGGGTGTAGGCCCGAGCCGTAAGTGTTTCTGGTCGCCGGCTTCTCCGCTGGCCGGTGGGGCCCGCCGCCTGGTGGCTCCCGCCGTCTGCTCGATACTGTAGCGATGCGCTAATGATGCATGCTTTGTTGGGGGAGGCGTGGCTACAGTGTGGCCGCCTGGCGGGCGTTCACTGTAGCCATCCCTCGTCTCATCTGGTTAATGGCGCACCGGTCCCCAAAAGGGGGAGGGCCGCCTGTTCATCTGCCGGCTGCTAATGAGCCGGCTGGCCAGGGACAGCCGCCTTCTGGTCTTCTCGTTGTCAAGTGGGGCCCGCCGCCTGCGGGCCGTACCGACAGCCCATCGTGGGGGCGTAGCCCTCTCTGACAGGGGTGACATCAGGGTCAGCGTGGCAACAGTGCTGCGCCGAACAGAGGAGCCCCGCTTGGTACGGCGTACTGTGGCCTCGCTATGCCCTAGGCTAGGGGCGGCGGGGCGTGCTGTAGCCACGCCCCGTCTCGCCGTATTTATGAGGGTGCAGACTTTGAGAGTGCTTGGGGCCGCCTGTTAGGAGCCGGCCTTTCCAGAGGCCGCCTGCCAGGAGTCGGCCCATCTTGAGGCCGCCTTCTAGGCCATGCCGCCTTCTAGCAGCCGGCCGCCTGGACCAGCCGGCGGCGAGGAGGCGGCGCTTTGGTCTTGAATTCTTGAGGGGCGCAGTCGGCCCCGATGTCTTGAAACGTCATGGGGAGCTGACGAGGCTACCCGTGGCTAATTACTTCGACAGTAGTCCCCGAAGCTGGTGGGGTGCTGCGGCTGAAAGTGACGTGGGGTTGTAGCAGCTTCCTACTAGAAGTATTCCGTTGATCTTGCTTCGTCCGTCTTCCAGAACGCCGACTGCCAGAAGTCAGACCCGACCAGGCGGCCGCCTGGTGATTTTCGAAACACCATGGCGGGAACGAAGCGGCGCGCCAGCCTAGCCCTAGGCCAACCGCCAGCTATTCGCGCGTCGCGTGGCGCCAACAGGCCAGGGGTCCTGCCAGCCCACGCGCGCGATGGGACGTGGCCGTAGGCCAGGGCCCGCCACTACCGGGCCTCGGCCCGCGTGCGGATCCGCTGCGGCCGAGGCAGGCGGTTGGGCTTTTGGAGCGCATTTACCCGCGCCTTTTACTGCGCGGTTATTGTGGGGACGTGGGGTGGTGGGCGCAGTTAATCCCACGAACCCCACGCCCCGCCCCCTCGGCTTCGCAGCCCGGGGCTACAAATAGGGGGAGGAGGGGCGGTACTAGCACGCGCGCCCACCTCCTCCTCCTCCTTGCTCTTCTTCTTCTTTCTCTCCGTCGCCGCCGCTCCCCCGCAGTCTTGCCGGAATGCCGTCACGGCTTTCCGTAGCCGAACCTTTCTCCCCCGCGGCGCCGCTGTTCCGCCGCGGATCCGCTCCTCCTCCACCGTGTCGCGCCTCCATCGAGCCTTCAACACCCATGGCGCGCGACAAGGCGAACTCCGGCGCCTGGGACGGCTCCAACATCCAGCAAGAACACCTCGACTTCTTGTGCGACACAAGGCGGCTGCCCGGCGCGGGCTATGTTGAGGCGCGCGTCCTGCCGACAAAAGAAATCACGCGGGCACCGAGGGACGGCGAGCGCGTCGTGTTCCGGACGCACTTCCTCCGCGGCTTCAGCTTGCCGATCTGCGGTTTTCGTCGCTCCTTCTTCGAGTTCTACAACCTCCAGCCGCACCACCTCACACCCAACACGGTGGTGCTGCTGTCGGCCTTCGTCACGATGTGCGAAGGCTACCTCACCATTCTCCCCAAACTCGAGCTGTGGGGGGAGTGTTTCTACACCAAGCTTGGCGTTGCCGACAAGGACGAGCCGGCCGGGTGCGGCGCCTTCGTCGCCGTGCGGTGCCCAGGAGCCGGCAACCATTTCCCCCCATCACTCTGATCCAATCTGTCAAGCTGTGGCAGAAATCCTACTTTTATGTGAAGAACGTCGACCCGACGGTGGACTTCCTCAACTTGCCGCCGTATGAAGCCGGCCCGCCGGCTGAACCGTGCTCCAGCTGGACGTACAAGCCGAAGCACCTGTCGGCCGCCGGCGCTACCGCCGGCACCAGGCTCGAGGAGATGACGGACCTGGAGGGCCTCCAGGCAGCCGACTTGCTGACGGCTTTTGTGACGCGCCGGGTTCTCCCCCTCCAGGGCCAGCCTCACATGATTTGTCAGATGAGTGGTCACCGGGATCCATGCCGGCTATCCATTCGTGAGATGCCGGTCACAGAGGTGGCCACATGGTGAACGAGATCGCGAACCTCAAGCTCGCGGCGGACTGGCGGTTCGGCAAGCCGCCATACTCCCGCGCCAACCTGCCTCCTGCCATAAGTTCCCGATTCTTCTCTCTTTTTTGGTCCTTATTTCTCCTGCCGAGTTCTGGCTTGCCGACTGATCAGTCGGACGTGTCACAGCTCCTCATGACCCAGCCCGCAGCCGACGCCTTGGCGCAGGGCCAGGAGTACCTGCCGGACCGAGCGGTGAGCGACGCGGACGACCCTGACTTGGGGGCGGCCGCCTTGGAAGACGACGCCACAGGCGGTGGTGACGGGGCAGGCGGCTCCGGTGGAGGGGGCGGCCTCGAGGCGTGGTCGGACGACAATGCAGAGGAGGCCGGGCAGCGCCGCCAGCCGGCCGGCAACAGGGCGAGGGCGAGCTCCTCAGCGGCACCATCCGCACCAGCCGGCGCGCCGAAACGCCGAACTGGCACGCAGCTGCATGGCGCCCGGCCGAAGAAGCCCAAGGGCTCGGCTGCGGCGACCCGACGAGAGGAGGCTGCTGCGAAGGTCGTCCGATTCCAGAGGGCCCCGAAGCAGCCGTCGACGGTGCATGCCTGAGTGTTTGCTCCTCTTCATGCTTTCTCTTATTTTTTGTAAGCTTCTGCTGAATTTTCTTCAACTCGTGCAAATCAGGGCACCGCTCTCTCTTGAGCGGTCGACCTCTGCCTCTATCGTCGGAGGGCCGGAGGGCTCTTCCAACACCCGCCGTGTGGACCCGCGCGCCGAGCTCCAGGCGGCGACGGAGCGGAGTGCGCGGGAAGCGCGCGAGGAGAAGGAGAGGGCGGACCAAGCGAAGGCGGACGCAGCCAGGGCAACACAGGAGGAGGCGGACGCGGCGGCCAGGGCCCTGGCCGACGCCTCAGCAAAGGCCCAGGTGGAGAAGGTGGCCAAGACCCAGGCGGACGCGGCCATCGGGGCGCAGGTGGGGGCGGCCACAGATGGCCAGGGCCCATTGCTGATCATTCCGCTGCGCTCCATGCCGCCAGCGATGGAGGTCCTGGCACCGACTGGAGGGGCCGGCATCGACCAGCCGACCATGGAGAGGGAGGGGAAAGACACCATCGTCCCAAGGCCGCAGGCGCCCCCGCAGACGCCAGCTGCCGAGGCCCAAGACAGTCGGCCCAACGCGCCGCCGGCGTCTCAAGAAGGTGGCGAGCTGGTGGTAGGGGCGACTTCCGCCGTTGGGACCCTGACACGTCGGCGCGCGGCAAAGGCGGCCTCGGCTCCACGGCCCCAAGATATTGGAGCCTCGAGCTCGTCGGTTCCTGACGCCGAAGCCACCAGCTCCGCGCCGACAGAGTGGTTGCACGGGGGTGGGACGGGCACCCTGATCAAGGCGGCGCATGACGTCCAGGCCGACTTCAAGGCTGAAGCCGCCGCCCTTCAGCAATGTATGAAGGCGTTCGTGAAGACGTGGGCCACCGTTCGGGTATGTAGCTTGCTTCGCGTTTTTGATTTTTGGAATCTTTTAGCGGGGGCGCGCCAGCGCACCCGCTGGGTGTAGCCCCCGAGTTCTGGTCCGACTGCTGAGCAGTCGGGCAGGAACTTCTCAGTGGGCTCTGAGCTCTGACTCCTATTTCTTTCTGTTGCTTCGTTGTAGGACTACCACAACGTCCGTGCAGCCACCTTCAACGCCCAGATCAAGGAGCTGGACAAGCGGACCGCGGACCTGATTGCGAGCCGAGGTAAGCACTCCATCCTCTTGCTTCTCGTGGGGGCGCGGCAGCGCACCCACTGGGTGTAGTCCCCGAGATTCGGGCCGACTGCCGAGCAGTCGGGCCGGATCTTTGGGCAACCACCTTTTCTTCTTTGTTGAATTGTTCAATCCATCGCGGGGGCGCGTCAGCGCACCCGCGGGGTGTAGTCCCCGAGATTCGGGTCTACTGCTGAGCAGTCGGGCCAGATCTTTCCGGCGTTTGCTTGTCTTTGCTCATCGTTGTTTGTTTTCTTCTTTGCCTTCATAGGCGCCAATGCCACCTTGCAGCAGCAACTCGACGAGGCTCAAACCGCGCTATGCGCCAAGGAGGTGGCGTGCCTCGAGGCGGAGCAGGAGCATGACCGCCTGGCCAAGCAGCTGGCTGACCAGGCGGACGCCCATAAGGCGGAGCTGCAGAAGCTCAAGGACGCGGAGGAGGCTCTCCTGGTCGAGTTCGAGAGTCAGCGCTCGAACTGGGTTGACACGCAGAAATCCCTGGAGGCCGGCTATGTCGAGATCGAGGATCTGCTTGACGGTACGTTGCTCTTTCCTTGTTCTGCCTGCCGACTCGTCCTGCATGCCGGCCTCCGCCTTCTCATTTCTTTCTTCTTTTCCTGAGCAGAGTATTTCCCCGGCTACTCTGTCATCGCCAACCAGGCCGTCGAGGCCCTCCACGATGAGCGGAGGTAGGCTGGCGTGATGGTTCCGCCCAATGCCCCTCGAACTCTTGCCGAGGAGATGGTCGCCATCGACGCTCGTCTCCAGCCGGCTTATCGGGCTCTTCGCCGTCTTCAGCATGCTGGAGCACAAGTGGTCTCTGCCCTTTGGCCGGACACTCCTCTTCTGCGCACCGCTAGCCGGACCTCCGACTGGTTGGAGGTGGCCATCGGCCGCATCGAGGCATGGAAGGGCTCCTTCGCTCGGGCAGGTGCACACCGAGCTTTGGAGTTTGTCAAGGGGTGGTACCCCAGGCTGAATTTGGACTAGCTCGCCACCCTTCGTGCCGAAGCCAGCGCGGAGCTGGAGGCGGTGGCGCCTCAGCTTCTTCACCACGCCGTGGCGATCGCCGAGTATACGGACACCAACGTCTTCCTCCCTGAACTGGACGAAGCGGGCCCCGAATTGCCGCCCAACTGGTTCAGGCTGAACCCAAAAGGCGGCAAGGACTCAGTGGATGAGATCGCGTCCAGCGATGAAGGCGAAGAGGAGGAGGACGAGGACGAGGGCGGCGAAGGCGATGCGCCGGGTGGTGAAGATGATGGCCGGCCTCAGCCTGACCAGATCTCGACCAACAGGTGAGATGTCAGCGAGCCGATTGCTGCCGGAGCTGACCAGACCGAGACCCACCAGGCGGCGGCTCCACCACCCGAAGCCTCTACCTCCGCCGGCCTCTCCGATCCGGCTGCTGCTCCTTTGGCCTAGGTGGCCAAGTTATCTTTCTTTTCCCTGTTTTGTAATTCTCGAACAAAATTGGTTAAGTTCACGCAATTCCACCCGCTGGGGGTGTATTCAAACTCCGTTGAATGCTGGCCAAGGGACTTTTGCTGTAAAAAGTAATCTTTTGCCGATTTCTGACTTGTCTTGCACTTCTACTTTTTTAGCTTCTTTCCTTTGACGTCTTCCCTTGGCTGCCGTCTTGCCAGTCGGACAGCCGCTCTACGGTCTATGACTGGATCAAGTACTTGGCCGTTTGGGAAGAACAAGTACTTCAGCCATTCGGTAGAATGTAGCAATTTAAGTTAGAAAATGGCCGGTCGGCTGCTCAGCAGCCGCTCGGCTAGGGAGGAGCTGACTCGGCCTATGCAAAATGTTTTAATCCTTAGCCATTTTTCGTGTGGGCACTGTTTCCTGCCTTCATCTCTTGCCGGCCGGACAGCCGCTCTGCGAGTTGCGGCTTGTGGCAAGAGAGGGCTTAGGTGCGAGCTCACTACTTGTCCGACTGCAGGTAACATTGGCATAGTACAAGGCGGCAAGCCCCCGGGCCGACTGGTCGAACCTGGTGCAAGGCAGACTAGTGAAATAACACATTCATAGGCATAGAACTTATCATATAGATAAAAGGGGGGTAGCTCTCGAGTGCTCCTCGAGGGCCCCGATGTCTTAGTGCTTTAATACAAAAGGCAGCGTGATACATACTGAATCAACTATAAAATCTTCGGAGGAGGTTTGCATTCCACGGGCGCTCCGATTCCTTGCCCGAGTCGTCCCTCTTGCGAGCTCTGGGCTTCTATGCATCGATGAGGTAGTACGAGTCGTTCCCCAACGCCTTGCTGATGATAAAGGGGCCTTCCCAAGGGGCTGAGAGCCTGTGTTGGCCGGCTGTTCGTTGGATCAGCCGGAGCACAAGGTCTCCCTCTTGGAAGGATCTTGGCTTGACCTTCCAGTTGTGGTAGCGACGCAGACTCTGTTGGTAGATGGCGGACCGGCTGAGTGCTAACAGCTGGCCCTCCTCCGGCAGACCGACGCCATCTTCTCGCGCTTCCTTCACTTCCGCCTCCGTGTACATGGTGACGTGAGGTGAGTCAAACTCGATGTTAGTTGGGATGACAGCCTCGGCACCGTACACGAGGAAGAATGGGGTGAAGCCGGTTGACTTGTTCAGAGTGGTGCGGAGGCTCCAAAGGACGGCCGGCAGCTCATCGATCCAGCAGCCGGCCAACCGCTCCAAAGGCTCGACCAGTCGGGGCTTGATGCCGGAAAGGATGAGGCCGTTTGCTCGCTCAACTTGGCCGTTTGACTGCGGATGGGCAACGGACGCTAGGTCCAGTTGGATGCCCTGCGTCGCGCAGAAACGGGCCAAGGCTCCTTTGGCAAAATTCATGCCATTGTCAGTGATGATGCTGTGCGGTACTCCGTACCGAGTGGTGATGTCTGCAATGAAGGTCACGGCAGTCGGCCCATTCAACTTCTTGATTGGTTTTGCTTCAATCCACTTGGTGAACTCGTCCACGGCGACAAGTAGATGGGTCATGCTGCCGCGTGCTGTCTTGAATGGTCCTACCATATCCAAGCCCCAGACGGCAAAGGGCCATGCTAGGGGAATGGTCTTGAGTGCAGAAGCCGGTAGATATTGCTGCGAGCTGAACTTCTGACACCCTTTGCAATGCTTGACTAGGTCCTTGGCATCCTCCAAGGCAGTCGGCCAGAAGAAACCATGGCGGAAAGCTTTGGCCACGAGTGATCTGCAAGCCGCGTGGTGGCCGCACTCGCCTTGGTGGATATCTTTGAGGATTGCTTGGCCCTTCTCTGCTTCTACGCAGCGCTGGAAGACTCCAGTCACACTGCGTCTGACGAGCTCTCTGTTTACTATCGTGTAGGCTCCTGCTCGGCGTTGTACTTGTCGGGCCGAGATCTCATCGGCCAGCAGCTCTCTATTCACCAGAAACTTGAGGATGAGCTCTGCCCATGATGGTGCTTGAATCTCTTCTACTGCCACTACAGCCACTTGCACGAGGGCGATTGGGCTGGGAGGCGGCGGGTTGGTGTCGATTGCCGCTTGTTGCATGGCTGGAGTCCCCGAGCTGACTGCCGCAGCCCCCGGGCCGGGGTGCGACTGTTGTAGTCCCTAAACCGCTTGGTGAAGTCCCCGAGCCGCTTGGTGAAGTCCCCGGGCCGACTGTTGCAATCCCTGGGCCGGGTTGTGAAGTCCCCAGGCCGGGTGCGACTGCCACAGTCCCTGTGCCGCGTGCTGAGGTCCACGAGCCGGCTGCTGCCGCCCTAGAGTCGGATCCGACTGCTTCAGGAGGAGCCGGCACAAAGATGGACTTAGATTCTGGGGAAGGCTTGATCGACGGCTTGAGGAGGCGCTGAAGGGAGACACCGGCTGGTATTTCTTGCCGGGTGGAGCCGATTCGTGCCAAGGCATCTGCTTGCTCATTGTCGGCTCTTGGCACGTGAAGGAACTCGCACCCCTCGAAGTATCCACTGAGTTGCTGGACGAAGAAGCAGTAGCTTGCCATATTTGCGTCCTTGGCGTCCCAGTCACCAGAAGAATGCTGGACCACCAAGTCGAAGTCGCCGTAGCACAGAATCCGGCGGATGCCGATCTCTTTGGCCAACCGGAGGCCGTGTATTAGTGCTTCGTACTCGGCCACATTGTTGGAGGCGGCAAAGTGGATTTGCAATGTGTATCTGAGCTTGTCGCCTTTGGGAGAGGTGAGGACGATGCCGGCTCCCAAACCGGTGCACATCTTTGAACCATCAAAATGCATCCCCCAATGAGTGGAGTCCGACGCTGGCGGCAGGTACTGGGTCTTGGCCCAGTCGACGAGGAAGTCGGCCAGTGCTTGGGACTTGATGGCGGTGCGGGGCTGGTAGAAGATGGTGTAGGAGGCCAACTCGATGGCCCATTTGGCCACTCGGCCAGAAGCATCTCTGTTGCCAATGATCTCAGCGAGTGGGGCAGTGCAGACAACCATGATTGGGTGCTCTTGAAAGTACGGTTTCAGCTTCTTGGCGGCAAAGTGCATGCCGTAGCACATCTTCTGGTAGTGAGGGTAGTTCTGTTTTGAAGTTGACAGTACCTCGCTTAAATAGTACACCGGCCTCTGGACCGGCTGTGCCCTGCCGTCCTCCGGGCGCTCCACCACTATGATTGTGCTGATCACCCGGCTGGTGGCAGCGATGTAGAGGTATATGTGCTCTTTAGCAGTCGGAGCCGCCAGGACAGGCGGCGTGGTCAACATCTTTTTCAGCTGGAGAAAAGCTTCATCCGCTTTGTCGTTCCACTCGAAATGAGTGGTCTTCTTCATGAGCTGGTACAGGGGAAGAGCCTTCTCGCCCAGCCGACTGATGAACCGGCTGATGGATGCCAAATAGCCGGTGAACTTTTGGACGTCTCGCAGTCAGGTAGGCTTCTCCATCCTCTCGATGGCTTTGATCTTGACAGGGTTGCACTCAATGCCGCGTTCTGAGACCAGGAAGCCAAGGAGCTGGGCGGCTGGTACTCCGAACACACACTTTTCTGGGTTGAGCTTGATTTGAAAACGGCGCAGATTTTCAAAGGTTTCCTTGAGATCTTCGAGGAGTGTATTGCGCTTCTCCGTCTTCACCACAATATCGTCTACGTAGACGTGGGCATTTCTGCCGAGTTGCTTGAGGAGGCATTTCTGCATGCAAAGCTGAAACGTGGCACCGGCATTTGTCATGGTCAGGTAGCACAAGGCCCCGAATGGTGTGATGAAGGCGGTCTTCAGGCGGTCTGCCGGGTTCAACTTGATCTGGTGGTATCCTGAGTAGGTATCCAAAAAACTCAACAGCTCGCATCCGGCTGTGGAGTCTATCACTTGGTCTATCCGTGGCAGAGCAAACGGATCTTTCGGGCAGGCCTTGTTGAGGCTGGTGTAATCAATGCACATGCGCCACTTGTTATTCTTCTTCAGTACAAGAACTGGGTTGGCAAGCCATTCTAGGAAGAAAACTTCCATGATGAAGCCGGCTGCCAACAGACGGGCGATCTCTTCCCCAACGATTCTTCTCTTCTCCTCCGACAGTCGGTGGAGGGGTTGCTTGACTGGCTTGGCATCTTCTCTGACATGTAGCTTGTGCTCGGCGAAATCCGTCGGAACACCCGGCATGTCTTTGGGAGACCATGCAAAGATGTCCCGATTCTCACGGAGGAAATCGATGAGCTCGCTTTCCTATTTGCTGTCAAGGTTTGCACCTATGACAGCGTACCTCTCCGGGTGCTCTGGGTCCAACGGTATCGTCTTTGTCTCCTTGGCCGGCTTGAAGGATCCATCGGCTTCCAACTCCTTGGGATCGTGGGACAGGTCCGGCTACTTGCCAGCCATGGCCACAACCTGGTCAAGGAGCCATTTCTCGGCAACGATCACAAGGGACTCGGCCAGCCGGCTGCTAGCAGCCACACAGTCGGATGACTTCTGGTAATCTCCGGAGATGGTAATGACTCCCTTGGCGCTTGGCATCTTCATCTTGAGGTAGGCATAGTGTGGCACCGCCATAAACTTGGTCAAGGCAGGTCGGCCAAGCAGTGCGTGGTACGGGCTTTCCAGGTCAACTACCTCAATCCAGATGGGCTCTCGGCGGAAATGATCCTTGTCTCTGAAGAGGACATCTATCTCGATCTTGCTGATTGGTGAGTGAGAAATGCCAGGAACTATACCATGGAAGATAGTCCGACTGGGCAGGAGGTTCTTGGGTTTGATCTTCAATTTCTCCATGGTGTCGCGGTACAGGATGTTGATGCTGCTGCTGCCATCTATCAGAATTCGGGAGACACGAGCAGCTCGTCTCTCCGTAACAAATGTTGCATCCAACACCAAAGCGTAAGAACCTGGAGAAGGCATTACCTCCAGGTGGTCAGCTTGGCTCCAACTGATTGGCTTCTCTGACCAGTGCATGAACTCTGGGGCTTTGATGGCTACGGCATTCACCTCTCGGGACTGTTGGCGCCGGCTGCGCCTGTTATCCACCTGGCTGGTGAAGACAACATAGGCTCCGTTCTCTTCAGGGAATTCATCTTGAACAGCGCCGACTGCTGAGGAGGCGGGGGAGGCTAGCCAGCAGGCGGCGGAGGTAGCAGTCCTTCGCCCTTGGAGATTCGCGTGAGCCAGTGACACTTCCGAGTGATGTGGTTGGACGGCTTCGCACCGCTGTGAAACTTGCATGGGGCATCGAGGGTTTGCTCATAGGAGAAGGCGGGCAGCCAATTCAGCTTGCCGCCTTTCTGACGCTTGGGTTGGGGCTGCCCTTCTGGCTGCTGATCTTCAACTGTCGCCACTTGCCGGCTGGTGGAAGCCGGCATCGGGGCTTTGCGCTTGTTATCGTTCTGCTACTGGCACTGACTGGTATCACCAGCCGGAGTCCGAGGAGCCTGAGGAGCCACCTTGCCAGATGCATCAACTTGAATTTCTGTCTTCATGGTGGAGTCGGCCGTGGCGTACTTGTCTGCTATGATCAGCAGCTCGTCGAGGGTTGTCGGCTCGTCGCGGAGGAGCTTGTGCTTGAGCAGAGTGCCTTCTCTGCACCCGGCTGTGAAGTACTCAATAGCCCGCACCTCGTGCACGCCTTCGCAAGAGTTGTGCAGCTCATCGCAACGCATGAGGTAGTCGCGAGTCGATTCGGTGGGACCTTGGACGCACAAGGAGAGCTGGCGAGGCTTGGGCGGCCACTTGTACGTGCTGGTGAAGTTGCGGATGAAGGCTTCAGTGAAATCTACCCGACTGTTGATGCTGCGGGGCTTCAGGCTGTTCAGCCATGTCCGGGCGGTGCCCTGGAGCATGAGTGGAACATACTTCACGGCAACGTGCTTGTTGCCGTTTGCGATGCTGACGGCTGTGGAGTAGTCGACCAGCCAGTCCTCCGGCTTCACGGAGCTGGTGTACTTGGGCGTATCTCTTGGGAGCATGAACCCTTTGGGGAAGAGCTCGTCACGGATGCAGGGGCCGAAACAGGGCGGGCCCAACGCGTCTTCTTCTTCTAGCGCCAGGGATCCATTGAGGCGGTCGATCCGGTGGAGGGCATCGTTCTCTCCGACCCCTTCTCGAGGGCCAAGGCGGTCGCCGAGTGTCGGGTGATCAACAGCGGCGGGGAGATACATCTTTCTCTGCGTGGGGGAGACTGGTAGTCGCTTGGTCATTCCACCGCTCGCAGGCGTCTGTCTTGGTCGCGCGCGATGGTGATGTGTGTCCGGCTGCGGCTGGCAGCCGGCTCCTTCTCTCATCGTCCGCGGGCGCCACCAGTCGGCGTCCGGGACATCGCGCCATGCTCTCGGCGGGAAGGCGGATCGTTATTCCGCTGGTTGGGTGCCTCGGCGCGGCAGCCAGCTTCTTGCTGCTCGCCAGCCGCGTCGATGAGTTGCTGGACGCGCTCCGTCATGTGGCGACGCTCGTCGCCCTCGAGGTTATCCAGCTCGTCTGCTGCCGCTTGGGCGGCTCGTATGTTCTCCCTGGGCGTGGCGTAGACGGGGCGATCTGCCCCGAACATGCTGGCAATGGCGACGCCGTGCTGCCGGACCGTGCCGATGCGACTGGGCCCGCCAGGAGCCGACGTGCCGCCAACGGCGCTGTCCATCTCGCGCTGGTAAGCCTCCGAAAGGCGTCTCATGCTGGCGAGCTTCTTGGTGCTTTCGACGAGCTGGACGCGGCGGGTTTCCAGCGTCTCGGCGTTGGCGTATTCTGCGATGGGTGCAGAAAGGTCTTGCAGCGCTGCCTCGAGCGGGTCTCGGGCACCGTCACCGGAAACTCCATCGTGGCTGATGACGAGCACCTCCGTGATGGTGCTGCCGCAACTGTCGGCACGGGGGAGAGGATCATCGACGACCACCATGTTGGTGGGGAATGCGTCGAGCGACGCCGTGTCGGAGTCGACGAGCATCGGGTCGGTGGAGCCAACCGAATCTAAGTCGACGGCCGGCTTGTTGGCGATGTGGAGCTGGTCGAGGAGGCCGATGAGGCGGCTCTCGGGGCCGTTAGTGCCTGCGTCGGACGCAGGCACGCCGGAGAGGCTTATCATGATGGGGGCTAGTAAGACGTCGCCGGTGCCAGGAAGCGGGATGAGGCGAAGACATACACGCCGGCGAATCTTACCTAGGTTCGGGGCTCTCCGTGGAGATAACACCCCTAGTCCTGCTCTGCGGGGTCTCCGCATGATCACTCAAGCAACAAAGGTGGCTACAAGCTTGCTCCTTGAGCTGTTTCTCTAGTGGGGGAAAGAGAGCGAGTCTAGCCCTAGTTTCCTCTCTCTATATGGGTGTGTGGGTGAATAAGAGGCTGAGCCCTTTGCATGGGTGCCCTGGGGGTTTATATAGGCCTACCCCCCAGGGGTACAATGGTAATTCGGCCGAGTGTAGGCCCGAGCCGTCAGTGTCTCTGGTCGCCGGCTTCTCCGCTGGCCGGTGGGGCCCGCCGCCTGGTGGGTCCCGCCGTCTATCTGGTACTTGGCCGACAGGCCGTATCCGCCGGCTGCGGGTCCTGCCGGCTGCTCGATACTGTAGCGATGCGTCTAATGATGTGTGCTTTGTCGGGGGAGGCGTGGCTACAGTGCCGCCGCCTGGCGGGCGTTCACTATAGCCATCCCCCGTCTCATCTGGTTAATGGCGCACCGGTCCCCAAAAGGGGGAGGGCCGCCTGTTCATCTGCCGGCTTCTAATGAGCCGACTGGCCAGGGACGGCCGCCTTCTGGTCTTCTTGTTGTAAAGTGGGGCCCGCCGCCTGCGGGCTGTACCGACAGCCCGTCGTGGGGGCGCAGCCCCCTTTGATAGGGGTGACATTAGGGTCAGCGTGGCAACAGTGCTCGCCAAATGGAGGAGCCCCGCTTGGTACGGCATACTGTGGCCTCGCTATGCCCTAGGCTAGGGGACGGCGGGGCGTGCTGTAGCCACGCCCCGTCTCGCCGTATTTATGAGGGTGCAGACTTTGAGAGTGCTTGGGGCCGCCTGTTGGGAGCCGGCCTCTCCAGAGGCCGCCTGCCAGGAGTCGGCTCATCTTGAGGCCGCCTTCTAGGCCATGCCGCCTTCTAGCAGCCGGCCGCCTGGACCAGCCGGCGGCAAGGAGGCGACACTTTCGTCTTGAATTCTTGAGGGGCGCAGTCGGCCCCGATGTCTTGAAACGTCATGGGGAGCTGATGAGGCTACCCGTGGCTAATTACTCCGACAAGACCATAATGAAAATGCTGAAGTGGCTCTTATATGCATTATTGTTGATTTAACCAAGAGCCCATATTACCTTGTCTTCTCCCTTGTATTAAAATGCCTGCAGATTCCAGCTTAGTCCAATTGCGCGTGCACTATTATTATTATCCACACCGTTCGGTCGTCCAAGTGAAAGGCAATTATGACGATGTATGATGGACTGATTGAGATGAGAGAAGCTGGTATGAACTCGACCTCTCTTGTTTTTGTAAATATGATTAGTTCATCGTTCCTGATTCAGCCTATTATGAATGAAACATGTTTGCCATGAAAATTAGAGATTATAGTTGCTTATGCCATGCCTAATTAGCTAGGAGTTTACAATGGTTTACCTTGCATGCCAACATGCTATTAAAATGGTTGTGATGTGGTATGATAGGGTGGTATCCTCCTTTGAATGATTCAAGTGGCTTGACTTGGCACATGTTCACACATGTAGTTGAAACAAAATCAACATAGCCTCCACGATATTTATGTTCATGGTGGATTATATCCTACTCCTGCTTGCACTAAATGTTTATTAATTTTAATGCATGTTCATGACTGTTGTCGCTCTCTAGTTGGCCGCTTCCCAGTCTTTTCTAGCCTTCACTTGTACTAAGCGGGAATACTGCTTGTGCATCCACTTCCATAAACCCCAAAGTTATTCCACATGAGTCCACCATACCTTCCTATATGCGGTATCTACCTGCCGTTCCAAGTAAATTTGTATGTGCCAAACTCTAAACCTTCAAATGAAATTCTATTTTGTACGCTCGAATAGCTCACGTATCAACTAGGGTTGTCTGTCTCTTCCATGCTAGGCGGGTTATTCTCAAGAGGAGTGGACTCCGCTCCTCACTCACGAGAAAATGGCTGGTCACCGGGATGCCCAGTCGCATGCTCAAATCAAAATAATTACAAACAAAACTCCCCCAGGACTGTTGTTAGATGGAGGCACCCGTTGTTTCGGGCAAGCCATGGATTGATGCTTGTTGGTGGTGGGGGAGTATAAACTTTACTATTCTGCTTGGGAACCACCTATAATGTGGGTAGCATGGAAGATATCGAGATCTCTCGGTTGTTATATTGACAATGAAAGTATCCGCTGAAAATATTATTTATCTCTATTTCAAAACCGAGCTCTGGCACCTCTACAAATCCCTGCTTCCCTCTGCGAAGGGCCTATCTATTTTCTTTTATGTTGAGTCATCACCCTCTTATTAAAAAGCACTAGTTGGAGAGCATCCCTGTCATTTGCATCCATT
Organism: Aegilops tauschii subsp. strangulata; assembly: GCF_002575655.3. NCBI lineage: Eukaryota > Viridiplantae > Streptophyta > Magnoliopsida > Poales > Poaceae > Aegilops > Aegilops tauschii. The sequence goes on along the minus strand of NC_053041.3, from coordinate 456,857,886 downwards.
ACTATTAATTTATATTGAGTATGACTGGATCTATTTTACCATGAATTACAATGTTTAGTCAGCCCTTGATCTTCAGAGGTGCTCTGCATTTATGTTTTGCGATCTCAGAAAGGGCTAGTGAGATACCATCTTGTTATTTCATATTATGATTGTTTTGAGGAAGTGTTGTCATCCGAGATTTATTATTATTGCTCACTAGTTGATTATGCCATTGATTTGAGTAAACATGAGACCTAAATTTATTGTGAATATGGTTAGTTCATAATCTTTGCTGAAAACTTGAATGCTGGCTTTACATATTTACAGCAACAAGAGCAAACAAAGTTTGTAAAAGTTTTTATTTATCACTTTCAGTTTGTCAACTGAATTTCTTGAGGACAAGCAAAGGTTTAAGCTTGGGGGAGTTGATACGTCTCCATCGTATCTACTTTTTCAAACACTTTTACCCTTGTTTTGGACTCTAACTTGCATGATTTGAATGGAACTAACCCGGACCGACGCTGTTTTCAGCAGAATTGCCATGGTGTTATTTTTGTGCAGAAATAAAAGTTCTCGGAATGACCTGAAACTTCACGGACAATATTTTTGGAATTAATAAAAAATACTGGCGAAAGAATGAAGACCAGGGGGCCACACCCTGTCCACGAGGGTGGGGGCGCGCCTACCCCCTGGGCGCGCCCCCTGCATTGTGGGCCCCTGGTGCTCCACCGACCTCAACTCCAACTCTATATATTCACGTTCGGGGAGAAAAAAATCAGAGAGAAGGATTCATCGCTTTTTACGATACGGAGCCGCCGCCAAGCCCTAATCTCTCTTGGGAGGGCTGATCTGGAGTTCGTTCAGGGCTCCGGAGAGGGGAATCCGTCGCCGTCGTCATCATCAACCTTCCTCCATCACCAATTTCATGATGCTCACCGCCGTGTGTGAGTAATTCCATCGTAGGCTTGCTGGATGGTGATCGGTTGGATGAGATTTACCATGTAATCGAGTTAGTTTTGTTAGGGTTTGATCCCTAGTATCCATTATGTTCTGATATTGATGTTGCTATGACTTTGCTATGCTTAATGCTTGTCACTAGGGCTCGAGTGCCATGATTTCAGATCTGAACCTATTATGTTTTCATGAATATATATGAGTTCTTGATCCTATCTTGCAAGTCAATAGTCACCTACTATGTGTTATGATCCCGTAACCCCGAAGTGACAATAATCGGGACCACTCCCGGTGATGATCGTAGTTTGAGGAGTTCATGTATTCACTAAGTGTTAATGCTTTGGTCCGGTACTCTATTAAAAGGAGGCCTTAATATCCCTTAGTTTCCAATAGGACCCCGCTGCCACGGGAGGGTAGGACAAAAGATGTCATGCAAGTTCTTTTCCATAAGCACGTATGACTATATTCGGAATACATGCCTACGTTACATTGATGAACTGGAGCTAGTTCTGTGTCAGCCTATGTTATAACTGTTGCATGAGGAATCGCATCCGATATAATTATCCGTCATTGATCCAATGCCTACGAGCTTTTCACATATTGTTCTTTGCTTAGTTACTTTACCGTTGCCACTGTTACAATTACTATAAAACTGCTACTATTACTTTTGCCACCGTTACCGTTACTTCCATACTACTTTGCTACTAAATACTTTGCTGCAGATATTAAGTTTTCCAGGTGTGGTTGAATTGACAACTCAACTGCTAATACTTGAGAATATTCTTTGGCTCCCCTTGTGTCGAATCAATAAATTTGGGTTGAATACTCTACCCTCGAAAACTGTTGCGGTCCCCTATACTTGTAGGTTATCAACCAACCCCTAAGGGGCTGGTGTGCCCCATGTAGGCTGAAATAGGAGGGGAAGGAAAGAGGAGAAGGGAGAAAGGAAGGGGAGGGGTTCGGTCTCCCCCTTCCTTCCTCCTCCTGATGACCCACAAGTGTAGGGGATCTATCGTAGCCCTTTCGATAAGTAAGAGTGTCTAACCCAACGAGGAGTAGAAGGAAATGACAAGCGGTTTTCAGTAAGGTATTCTCTACGAGCACTGAAATTATCGGTAACAGATAGTTTTGTGATAAGGTAATTTGTAACAGGTAACAAGTAATGAAAGTAAACAAGGTGCAGCAAGATGGCCCAATCCTTTTTTTAGCAAAGGACAAGCCTGGACAAACTCTTATATAGAGAAAAGCGCTCCCGAGGACACATGGGAATTATCGTCAAGCTAGTTTTCATCACGCTCATATGATTCACGTTCGTTACTTTGATAATTTGATATGTGGGTGGACCGGTGCTTGGGTACTGCCCTTCCTTGGACAAGCATCCCACTATTGATTAACCCCTATTACAAGCATCCGCAACTACAAAAGAAGTATTAAGGTAAACCTAACCATGGCATGAAACATATGGATCCAAATCAGCCCCTTACGAAGCAACGCATAAACTAGGGTTCAAGCTTCTGTCACTCTAGCAACCCATTATCTACTTATTACTTCCCAATGCCTTCCTCTAGGCCCAAACAATGGTGAAGTGTCATGTAGTCGACGTTCACATAACACCACTAGAGGAAACACAACATGCATCTCATCAAAATATCGAACGAATACCAAATTCACATGACTACTTATAGCAAGACTTCTCCCATGTCCTCAGAAAAAAATGTAACTACTCACAAATCATATTCATGTTCATAATTAGAGGGGTATTAATATGCATGAAGGATCTGAACATATGATCTTCCACCAAATAAACTAACTAGCATCAACTATAAGGAGTAATCAACACTATTAGCAACCCATAGGTACCAATCTGAGGCTTTGGGAGAAAGATTGGATACAAGAGATGAACTAGGGTTTCAGAGGAGATGGTGCTGGTGAATATGTTGATGGAGATTGACCCCCTCCCACTAAGAGGATCGATGGCGATGATGATGGTGATGACTTCCCCCTCCCGGATGGATGTTTCCCCGACAGAACAGATCCGCCGGAGCCTAGATTGGTTCCGCCAAGATTCCGCTTCGTGGCGGCGGTGTTTCGTCCTAAAAGCTTCCTCCTGATTTTTTCCAGGGTAAAAGACGTCATATAGAAGAAGATGGGCACCGGAGGCCTGCCAGGGGGCCCATGAGGCAGGGGCGCGCCCAGGGGTGTAGGGCGCCCCCACCCTCGTGGATGGTGGGTGGCCCCCCTCTGGTTGATTCTTTTGCCAGTATTTTTTATTAATTCCAAAAACTGCCTCCGTGAAGTTTCAGGACTTTTGGAGCTGTGCAGAATAGGTCTCTAATATTTGCTCCTTTTCTAGCCCAGAATTCCAGCTGCGGGCATTCCCCCTCTTCATGCAAACCTTGTAAAATAAGAGAGAATAGGCATAATTATTGTGACATAATGTCTAATAAAAGTCCATAATGCAATAAATATCAATATAAAAGCATGATGCAAAATGGACGTATCAACTCCCCCAAGCGTAGACCTCGCTTGTCCTCAAGCGGAAGCCGATATCGAAAAATATGTCCACGTGTTTAGTGATAGAGGTGTCAATAAAATAAAATACGGACATGAAGGCATCATGATCATTCTTATAACATCATCATATATAAATATTGTCATATGATTTCTTATGCTCAAGTAATAATCTATTCACAGTGTCAAGTATGAATCAGAAACTTCATTGAGAACTAACAAACTATGATCTCGGTCATTGAAGCAATTGCAATTTATCATAACATAGGAAAGTGTCAATATAAGAGCTTTTCAGCAAGTCCACATACTCAACTATCATTTAGTCTTTCACAATTGCTAACACTCACGCAATACTTATGGTTATGGAGTTTTAATCGGACATAGAGAAAGATAGGGGCTTATAGTGTTGCCTCCCAACCTTTTACCTCAAGGGTAATGTCAAGAATAATAGTTCATGCTAACTTACATACAATTGGATATATATATATATATATATATATATATATATATATATATATATATCAGGATCTTTCCAACACAATGTGCTTGCCAAAGGATAAAATGTAAAAAGGAAAGGTGAAGATCACCATGACTCTTATATAGGGTATAAGACAAGAATAAAAGATAGGCCCTTCGCAGAGGGAAGCAGAGGTTGTCATGTGCTTTTATGTTTGGATGTACAAAATCTTAATGCGAAAGAATGTCAGTTTATATTGCCACTTGTGATATGGACCTTTATTATGTAGTCCGTCGCTTTTATTGCTTCCACATCACAAGATCATATAAAGCTTATTTTCTCCACACTAATAAATCATACATATTTAGAGAGCAATTTTTATTGCATGCAACAATGACAACTTACTTGAAGGATCTTACTCAATCCATAGGTAGATATGGTGGACTCTCACGGCAAAACTGGGTTTCAGGACATTTGGAAGCACAAGTAGTATCTCTACTTGGTGCAAAGAATTTGGCTAGCATGAGGGGGAAAGGCAAGCTCAACATGTTGGATGATCCATGACAATATACTTTATTTCAGATATAAGAAAACATAACCCATTACGTTGTCTTCCTTGTCCAACATCAACTCTTTAGCATGTCATATTTTAATGAGTGCTCACAATGATAAAAGATGTCCAAGATAGTATATTTATATGTGAAAACCTCTCTTTCTTTATTACTTCCTATTAATTGCAACGATGACCAAAACTATGTTTGTCAACTCTCAACAACTTTTATTCATCATACTCTTTATATGTGAAGTCATTACTCTCCATAAGATCAATATGATCACTTCATTTCTTTTGTTCTTTCTTTTTCTTTTATTCCCTCACGATCATAGCAAGATAATCAAGCCCTTGACTCAAAACTAATCTTTATTATATATAGCTCACAGACTCGATTACATAGAAGGATCATAAAGCAAAACTCAAAACTAAATCATACTAAAACTTTATTCTACTAGATCAAGATATTACTAAAAGGATCGAACTAAGAAAAACGGTAAAGATAGGAGTGTGATGGTGATACGATACCGGGGCACCTCCCCCAAGCTTGGCAGTTGCCAAGGGGAGTGCCCATACCCATGTGTTTATATCTCTTTCCTCGGGGTGGTGATGGTGGAGTTTTTGATGATGTAGGCTTGTCGTCCATCTTCCAAGGCATAGGCTCACCATCGTAGAAGGATGATCGAGTCTCCGGAATCCTCAAATCTGCAGCCAAACTCATCCTCTTGAATCTATGTTCATACTCATAGTTTTGGTTTTGCAGGTCATAGATCTGGGCTTGGAGGCGCTCAACTTTCTCGTGAAGCTTGAAGATGGCCTCCCCAATGTTCTTGGCATCCAGCTTGTGGTCGTTGGTAAACTTCGTGATCATTATATGATTGGCGTCGAGTTCACGTTCCACCATCTCCTGGCACTTGAAAACTTGTTGCTCCATGCTACCTCTTGGGCACTGCGTTGGTTTTCCCATGAAGAGGAAAGGGTGATGCAGCAAAGTAGCGTAAGTATTTCCCTCAATTTTTGGGAACCAAGGTATCAATCCAGTAGGTGGCCACACGCAAGTCACTCGTACCTACACAAACAAATAAGAACCTTGCAACCAACGTGATAAAGGGGTTGTCAATCCCTTCACTGCCACTTGCAAAAGTGAGATCTGATAGAGATGATAAGATAATATTTTTGGTATTTTTATGATAAAGATTAAAAGTAAAGATTGCAAAATAAACAAAGATAGAAATAGCTTGTTGACGAGAGATTAATATGATGGATAATAGACCCGGGGGCCATAGGTTTCACTAGTGGCTTCTCTCAAGATAGCATAAGTATTACGGTGGGTGAACAAATTACTGTCAAGCAATTGATAGAATTGAGCATAGTTATGAGAATATCTAGGTATGATCATGTATATAGGCATCACGTCCATGACAAGTAGACCGACTCCTGCCTGCATATACTACTATTACTCCACACATCGACCGCTATCCAGCATGCATCTAGAGTATTAAGTTCATAAGAACGGAGTAATGCTTTAAGCAAGATGACATGATGTAGAGGGATAAACTCATGCAATATGATATAAACCCCATCTTTTTATCCTCGATGGCAATAATACAATACGTGTCGTTTCCCCTACTGTCACTGGGATCGAGCACCGCAAGATTGAACCCAAAGCTAAGCACTTCTCCCATTGCAAGAAAGATCAATATAGTAGGCCAAACCAAACTGATAATTCGAAGAGACTTGCAAAGATAACCAATCATACATAAAAGAATTCAGAGAAGATTCAAATATTGTTCATAGATAATCTTGATCATAAACCCACAATTCATCGGATCTCGACAAACACACCGCAAAAGAAGATTACATCGAATAGATCTGCAAGAGAATCGAGGAGAACTTTGTATTGAGATCCAAAGAGAGAAAAGAAGCCATCTAGCTAATAACTATGGACCCAAAGGTCTGAGGTAAACTACTCACACATCATCGGAGAGGCTATGGTGTTGATGTAGAAGCCCTCCGTGATCGATGCCCCCTCCGGCAGAGCGCCGGAAAAGGCCCCAAGATGGGATCTCACGGGTACAGAAGGTTGCGGCGGTGGAATTAGGTTTTCGTGGTGCTCCTCGATGATTTGGGGGTACGTACATATATATAGGAGGAAGAAGTAGGTCGGTGGAGCCACGAGGGGCCCACGAGGGTGGAGGGCGCGCCCCCTACCTCTTGGCCTCCTCGATGATTTCTTGACGTCCACTCCAAGTCCTCCGGATCACGTTTGTTCCAAAAATAACTCTCCCGAAGGTTTCATTCCGTTTGGACTCCGTTTGATATTCCTTTTCTACGAAACACTGAAATAGGCAAAAAAACAGTAATTTGGGCTGGGCCTCCGGTTAATAGGTTAGTCCCAAAAATAATATAGAAGTGTAGAAATAAGCCCATTAAACATCCAAAACAGAATATATAATAGCATGAAGCAATCAAAAATTATAGATACGTTGGAGACGTATCAAGCATCCCCAAGCTTAATTCCTGCTCGTCCTCGAGTAGGTAAATGATAAAAACAGAATTTTTGATGTGGAATGCTACTTAGCATATTCTTCAATGTATTTCTCTCTATTGTGGCATGAATGTTCAGATCCGAAAGATTCAAGATAAAAGTTTAATATTAACATGAAAATAATAATACTTCAAGCACACTAACAAAGCAATCATGTCTTCTCGAAATAACATATCCAAAGGAAGTTATCCCTACAAAATCATATAGTCTGGATATGCTCTATCTTCACCACACAAAGTATTTAAATCATGCAAAACCCCGATGACAAGCCAAGCAATTGTTTCATACTTTTGATGTTCTCAAACTTTTTTGATCTTCATGCAATATATGAGCGTGAGCCATGGACATAGCACTATGGGTGGAATAGAATGGTGGTTGTGGAGAAGCCAAAAAAGGAGAAGATAGTCTCACATCAAGTAGGCGTATCAACGGGCTATGGAGATGCCCATCAATAGATATCAATGTGAGTGAGTAGAGATTGCCGTGCAACGGATGCACTAGAGCTATAAGTGTATGAAAGCTCAACAAAAGAAACTAAGTGGGTGTGCATCCAACTCGCTTGCTCACCAAGTCCTAGGGCATTTTGAGGAAGCCCATCATTGGAATATACAAGCCAAGTTCTATAATGTAAAATTCCCACTAGTATATGCAAATGACAACATAGGAGACTCTCTATCATGAAGATCATGGTGCTACTTTGAAGCACAAGTGTGGAAAAAGGATAGTAGCATTGTCACTTCTCTCTTTTTCTCTCATTTTTTATTTGGGCCTCCTTCTTTTTTTGGCCTCTTTTCTTTCTTTTTTTTTCGTCCGGAGTCTCATCCCGACTTATGGGGGAATCATAGTCTCCATCATCCTTTCCTCACATGGGACAATGCTCTAATAATGATCATCACACTTTTATTTACTTACAACTCAAGAACTACAACTCAATACTTAGAAAAAAAATATGACTCTATGTGAATGCCTCCGGCGGTGTACCGGTATATGCAATGAATCATGAGTGACATGTATGAAAGAATTATGAAGGTGGCTTTGCCACAAATATGATGTCAACTACATGATCATGCAAAGCAATATGACAATGATGAAGCGTGTCATAATAAATGGAACGGTGGTAAGTTGCATGGCAATATATCTCGGAATTGATATGGAAATGCCATAATAGGTAGGTATGGTGGCTGTTTTGAGGAAGATATATGGTGGGTATGATACCGGCGAAAGGTGCGCGGTAATAGAGAGGCTAGCAATGGTGGAAGGATGAGAGTGCGTATAATCCATGGACTCAACATTATTCATAAAGAACTCACATACTTATTGCAAAAATCTATTAGTTATCGAAATGAAGTACTACGTGCATGCTCCTAGGGGGATAGATTGGTAGGAAAATACCATCGCTCGCCCCCGACCGCCACTCATAAGGAAGACAATCAATAAATAAATCATGCTCCGACTTCATCACATAACGGTTCACCATACGTGCATGCTACGGGAATCACATACTTTAGAACAAGTATTTCTCAAATTCACAACTACTCAACTAGCATGACTCTAATATCACCATCTTCATATTTCAAAACAATTCTCAAGTAGCAAACTTCTCTTAGTATTCAATGCACTTTATAGTTTTTATCTTGGATGCCTATCATATTAGGACTAATTTTATAACCAAAGAAAATTACCATGCTGTTCTAAAGGACTCTCAAAATAATATAAGTGAAGCATGAGAGATCAATAATTTCTATAAAATATAACCACCACCGTGCTCTAAAAGATATAAGTGAAGCGCTAGAGAAAAATTGTTTAGCTCAAAAGATATAAGTGAAGCACATAGAGTATTCTAATAAATTCCGAATCATGTGTGTCTCTCTAAAAAGGTGTGTACAGCAAGGATGATTGTGGTGAACTAAAATGCAAAGACTCAAATTATACAAGACGCTCCTAGCAAAACACATATCATGTGGTGAATAAAAATATAGCTCCAAGTAAAGTTACCGATGGACGAAGACAAAAGAGGGGATGCCTTCCGGGGCATCCCCAAGCTTAGGCTTTTGTGTTGTCCTTAGATTTTACCTTGGGGTGCCTTGGGAATCCCCAAGCTTAGGCTCTTGCCACTCCTTGTTCCATAATCCATCAAATCTTTACCCAAAACTTGAACACTTCACAACACAAAACTTAGCAGAAAATCTCGTGAGCTCCGTTAGCGAAAGAAAACAAAACACCACTTCAAGGTAATGTAATGAACTCATTCTTTATTTATATTGGTGTTAAACCTACTGTATTCCAACTTTTCTATGGTTCATAAGCTCCATTACTAGCCATAGATTCATTAAAATAAGCAAACAACACGCGAAAAACAGAATCTGTCAAAAACAGAACAGTCTGTAGTAATCTGCAACTAACGCAAACTTCAGGAACTCCAAAAATTCTAAACAAAATTGCTGGACGTGAGGAATTTATCTATTAATCATATGAAAAAATAATAAACTAAATATCACTCTCCAGTAAAAAGTTGAAGCTAATCTTGTGAGTGCTAAAGTTTCTGTTTTTTTACAGCAAGATCGCAAAGACTTTCCCCAAGTCTTCCCAAAGGTTCTACTTGGCACAAACACTAATTTAAACACAAAACCACATCTAAACAGAGCTAGATGGATTATTTATTCCTAAACAGAACCAAAAAGCAAAAAAACTAAAATAAAATTGGGTTGCCTCCCAACAAGCGCTATCGTTTAACGCCCCTAGCTGGGCATAAAAGCGAAGATAGATCTAGGTATTGCCATCTTTGGTAGGCAATCCATAGGTGGCTCTCATAATAGATTCATATGGTAGTTTAATTTTGTTTTTAGGAAAGTGTTCCATGCCTTTCCTTCATATCAATGATTGCACCAATCGTTCTAAGGAAAGGTCTACCAAGAAAAATAGGACATGAAGGATTGCAATCTATATCAAGAACAATGAAATCTATGGGCACATAATTTCTATTTTCAATAATAAGAACATCATTAATTCTTCCCGTAGGTTTCTTAATGGTGGAATCCGCAAGGTGCAAGTTTAAAGAACAATCATCAAATTCACGGAAACCTAGCAAATCACACAAAGTTTTTGGGTCGTGGAAACACTAGAACCCAAATCACACAAAGCATAGCATTCATGATCCTTAATTTTAATTTTAATAGTAGGTTCCCACTCATCATAAAGTTTTCTAGGGATAGAAACTTCCAACTCAAGTTTTTCTTCATAAGATTGCATTAAAGCATCAATGATATGTTTAGTAAAAGCTTTATTTTGACTATAAGCATGAGGAGAATTTAGCACGGATTGCAACAAGGAAATACAATCTATCAAAGAGCAATTATCATAATTAAATTCCTTGAAATCCAAGATAGTGGGTTCATTGCTATCTAAAGTTTTAACCTCTTCAATCCCACTTTTGCCAAATTTTGCATCAAGATCTAAAGGCTCCAAATTTTTGGGACGCCTTCTAACTAAAGTTGACTCATCTCCAATCCCATCATTATCAAGATTCATATTGCAAAACAAGGATTTAATAGGGGACACATCAATAACTTCTAGATCTTCATCTTTATTCTCATAAAAACTAGAAGAACACGCCTTCACAAAGCAATCTTTCTTAGCACGCATCCTAGCGGTTCTTTCTTTGCACTCATCAATGGAAATTCTCATGGCTTTGAGAGACTCATTGATATAATGCTTAGGTGGAATAGATCTAAGTTTCAAAGAATCAACATCAAGAGAAATTCTATCCACGTTCCTAGCCAATTCATCAATCTTAGGCAATTTTTCTTCAAGCAAAGCATTGAAATTCTTTTGAGAAATCATAAATTCTTTAACATTAGTCTCAAAATCAGAGGGCATCTTATTAAAATTTCCATAAGAGTTGTTGTAGGAATTACCATAATTATTAGAGGAATTACTAGGATACGGCCTATGATTAAAGTTTCCTCTATAAGCGTTATTGCCAAAATTGTTCCGACCAACAAAATTCACATCCATAGATTCATTATTATTCTCAATCAAAGTAGACAAAGGCATATCATTGGGATCATAAGAAACACTCTTATTAGCAAACACTTTCATAAGTTCATCCATCTTTCCACTCGAAATATTAATTTCTTCAATTGCATGCACCTTTTTACTAGTAGATATTTCAGTGTGCCATTGAGAATAATTAACCATAATATTATCTAGGAGTTTAGTAGCTTCTCCTAACGTGATTTCCATAAAAGTGCCTCCCGCGGCCGAATCTAAAAGATTTCTAGAAGCAAAGTTCAATCCGGCATAAATTTTTTTGTATAATCATCCATAAATTCAAACCATGTGTAGGGCAATTACGTATCATTGATTTCATTCTCTCCCAAGCTTGTGCAACATTTTCATGATCAAGTTGCTTAAAATTCATAATATTGTTTCTAAGAGAGATGATCTTAGCGGGAGGAAAATACTTAGAGATAAAAGCATCTTTGCACTTATTCCAAGAATCAATACTATTTTTAGGCAAAGACGAAAACCAAGTTTTAGCGCGATCTCTAAGAGAAAACGGAATAGCTTCAATTTAACAATATCATTATCCACATCTTTCTTCTTTTGCATATCACACAAATCAACAAAGCTATTTAGATGGGTAGCGGCATCTTCACTAGGAAGGCTGGCGAATTGATCTTTCATGACAAGATTCAGCAAGGCAACATTAATTTCACAAGATTCAGCATCGGTAAGAGGAGCAATCGGAGTGCTAAGAAAATCATTGTTGTTGGTATTGGTAAAGTAACACAATTTAGTATTGTCTTGAGCCATCGTGACAAGCAAGCAATCCAACACACAAGCAAACAAGAAGCAAGCGAAAAAGAGGCGAACGGAAAGAGAGGGCGAATAAAACGGCAAGGGTGAAGTGGGGGAGAGGAAAACGAGAGGCAAATGGCAAATAATGTAATGCGAGGGATAAGAGTTTGTGACGGGTACTTGGTATGTCTTGACTTGTGCGTAGACTCCCCGGCAACGGCGCCAGAAATGGCTCGTTGACGGGAAATCAAATCTTGACTTGACTTGGTACACACCTCCCCGGCAACGGCGCCAGAAATCCTTCTTGCTACCTCCTGAGCACTGCGTTGTTTTTTCCTTGAAGAGGAAAGGGTGATGCAGCAAAGTAGCGTAAGTATTTCCCTCAGTTTTTGAGAACCAAGGTATCAATCCAGTAGGAGGCCACACGCAAGTCCCTCGTACCTACACAAACAAATAAGAACCTTGCAACCAACGCGATAATGGGGTTCACTACAAAAAAATACACTTCCGTGATGATACGTGTTTGTCACAGTAGGTCGCGTTTTTTGTCATGCATGTACATCCATGACGATTTTATGACAGAATCAAGATAGTCATACCTGTGCTGTTGTAGAAGTGTTCCATGACATTACCAAAATTATCATCACGGAAGTGTCCACTTCCATGACGATAAATCGCGTGTCACAGAAGTGCTTTCGTCAAGGGTGACCAACACATGGCATCCACCGTAACGGAACACCGTTAAGCTATCGGGTCGAATTTTGGATCCGATAACCCGTTAACAGCCCCGACCAATGGGGATTTTCCACGTGTAAAATCATCATTGGCTAGAGGAAACATGTGTCGGCTCACCGTTGGGATAGATGTCATCCGCTCATTGGACCGAAGGCGCCTATGATACGGTGACACGTGGCACGGCCCAACAAAGGCCCATTCCTGTGAAAAGGCCGGCCCGTTTGACTTGGTCGAAAGGTGGCGGGCCGGCCCACGGAAAGCCTGTTAACGGCATGTTCGCATATAGCCCATTTACAGCCCGCTAACCCAGGGCCCGTTACGCCCTATCCGAATTAGGCCCAGTAGCGTCATCTGGGCCGTCCAATATGATTCAGCCCATTTTAACTTCCGGCCCATGTGTGGCCCACGACTTCTTTCGGCCCATATGAGGACCTTTGTAACTCTTGGTCCATTAACGGCCCGTGGTGAAACTGGCCCGTAATGAACAGTGTATCACTTTATACCCATTAACGACCCGTTATTCCATTGGGCCGTTTCCAGCCCAAGTTATCTTTCGGCCTTCTCAGGGCCCATTGATTCTTGGGCTCATTTGCAGCATTCGGTTACATACGGCCCGTTACTGTCATTTTCTGCTTGTGGGCCAAATTCAGCCCGTCGTTACAGTCGACCCATTTGCGGACCGTTAATACGTTGGGCCGTTTTCATGTAAAAAAACTGTTGGGATGTTTTCATAGAGTTATCAAATACGGCCTATTAACGGCCCATTATGGTCCACGAATAGTACGGCCCATGATTGGCGAAATGATGATACGCCTCGTAGAAGGCCCATGGATCCTACGGCCCGTATGAGGCCCATGGATAGTACGGCCCGTAGAAGGCCCATGGATCGTACAGCCCGTAGAAGGCCCATGGACCCTACGGCCCGTAGAAGGCCCATGGATCCTAAGTCCCGTATAGAAGGCCGATGGATCCTACGGCTGGATGAAGGCCCATGGATCATACGGCCTGCAGGAGGCCCATGGTTACAACAGTCCGTGTGTTGCCATGATTATTTTGGCCTAGTTACCAAAAATAGGCTATTGTGGCCACTAGAAAAAATAGAAAAAGAACTGCAGTTACTACAAGCAAACAACTAAACAAAACAATAAATAAATAAGCAAGCAATTAACGCTAGCCTATTACCGCTATTACACATATTACATCCACTGGGCATCAAAGTTCGCCACCAGTGCAAATATAGGGAACAAAGCAGCACATTACATACACTGGCCGTCAAAATTGGCCACCAGTGCAAATAAACGCGGTAGCAAAACAAGAGCATAACTGAAACAACTTCAGAAGAGCTCAAGAAACGTTATCCTGGGTATCCACCATGCTGGCAATAAGCTTATCAAGCTGATTAGCTTTGTCATGTTTGGCGCTAAAATCCTCCAACGCTTGCTGTTGCACCAGAAAGTATGCATCTGAATGCTCCAGGGACTTCCGCAGTCCTTCCGCTTCTTGTCGCAGCACAGCTGATCGATGTCTTTCAGCTTGTAGTTGAGACTCAAGAAACCGAACTGATTCAAACAGTGAGTTTGCATAGCTTGGGCAAGCGGTAGTGGCCAATAACTCGAACACTAAACCAAGACAGGACTTTGGGGTTGTCTCGCTGTCTTCAAGATAGTCTTCCTTAGCTGTTTTATCAGCTTTGTTGGAGACCAACAAGGATGTGTCACTATCCTGAACCTTATCTGCATTACTTCCTTTACCATTGCTTAATAAGGCACTCTTCCCCAATATTCTGTCAGCATTCTAAAAGAAGAAACAAGCAGACACATAACAAGTTTAGCATGTACTAGTATATGAAACTCATTTCGGTGAACCAGTTCATTAGTAAGGTGGACAGGATTAAACTACCAAGTCTTCTATTGCCAAGTACTAGTACATAATAAAAGCATCAAACAAACATATATCTATGTCCTATGGTCACTGCATTGTCTTGCCAAATCAAAATAGAGACACGGTTCAAATCATATCAGTTCAAGACAAAGCAGCAGTGAAAGAATACAAAGCGTGGGAAACTACACGACACAACAAGATTTCAGATGGGTACCACGGGTCTACATGTACAACAACACTATTGGCTCTGTTGTGATGCTAGTAATGTGCATGATATGAAAGTCAATTGTATACACAATTGAAATTGAAATCAACAGAGCTATTGATAAGAGCAAACCTGTTAAAGAAACATGCGTGAACATACCTGCTGTGCCATTGGAGTTTTGATTGGATCCTTCAATTTAAAAATAAGTTTGTATGAGTAAATACAGTGATACAAGAGCAAAGCAATCATAGTTTAAAAAGGCGTGCCTAAGCGAGCGCTTAAGCGTGCCTAGGCTCTAGGCGTTGGCAAAACGCATTGCGCATAACTACGCATAATCTGTGCATAACTACGCGTAAGCATGCGCTTTGGTCAGTAAAGCGCAAGGCGGTGGCAAAACATACAATTAACGCCTAGCGCTTTTTTGAACTATGATAGTAATGGAATCTTAAATTAGAACAGTTGTTCTTCAGGTTTAGGCACTTGTTCTACATGAACAGAGTACAGTAAGATGCAAGAATATAATACTTAAAAATAGAAAATGAGCTCATATACCTTACCACATTCTTGGTTCGGGACCAGTACAGAACAAGGCATTCCAAGTCATCGTCCAGTAAATGTGTCTCAGGAGAACGTAAGGGAATTTGATGAGTTTCTTTGCCGGTGAAGTACGTTTTCTTCAGGTAATTCCGATACTGCCACCAAGCATTCTTGAAGATAGCAGAGGTATTAGCACAGGTTACCTCATCCTAAGTTTCCAAATCGGTCCTTCTCTATAGAGAAAAATGGGAAAATTTGCTGTATTATAACCATCATGGAGGTAGGATGTATGGGACGAAGCAAAGTAATTGCCATGAATAACATTACTTACACATAACTCCTGGACAAACACCTGCAACTGGCATTTTCCTTCATCTTCGGTATAATATTTCCAAGATGGGAATATACGCACATATGATTTAACAACATCAAATGCGATAGATGCTAAACTACGACTAGCTGGTTGTGCTTCCTCCACAGGAATAGGCGTACTAACTGGTGGAGTTGGGGTTCGCCGTGATAGTACTGGCCCTTTGGGCACTGGAGATGCCTTACTAACTGCTCTTGTTTGGGAGCTCTGTGGTGGAGATGGTGTTGTGTCAACAGGAACTGGGTTACTATCGGCTGGGGTTGGGGTTAGATTGGGTGAAGCTGGTTCTCTGTCCATCGCAGTAGGGGTACAATCTGCGAGAGTTTGGGTTATGTGTGGTAGGGCTGGTTCTTGTGCATGTACAACCGGGGTGCTATCTCCACCAAGAGGTAGCACTGTTTTATTTGAAGACCGTGTTTTTGTCCGCTAGATACTGGCATCACCCGCTCCAATTCAAATGGCTGATAAACAGGAAACATAGTTGAATGTACAGACATTGTATGAGAGACAGATGCAATAGATAGTGTGGAAAAAAGAGGGCATGAAATAGTTGACATGTATATTGTTTAACTAAAACGGATAGCATGACATAATTTCACATATATGATGTCTATCTAAACTGGATAGCATAGCATAACATAATTCAAAGATATGATGAATAACTAAATAGGATCGCATGACATAATTCACCTACATGTTATCTAAGTAATCAAGATCGCATCATTTAATTCACATATGTGATTTATATGCTAAACAGAGGGCATTCGATATGATGTCTGAACTAAGAACATGGTGTTGAATATTGTGTGTATGATGTCTAAACTATCCAATGCAAGACACCGTATGCATGATATGAGCAGTATAACCGTGCCAAGTTAGAGCATACACCTCAGTGGGGGAATAGGACTGGTCATCTGTCTCTGAATCCATCTCTGAGGAGCTATCGGGGCCCAACAAGAGATCTGCTTCGACAGGTAGCACTGTCTGCTCTGAAGGCCTTGTTTTCACTCCAGATTTTCCATCTCCCACCCAAATGGCTGATTCACAGGAAGAGTAGTTTAATGTACAAACATTGTCGACAAATGGAAATGTAATGAAGAAAAGGATGGGCAAGATATCATTCAAATATATGATGCCTGGTTAAACAGGATGGCATTGCACATTTCACATATATTATGGCTGGCTAAAAGACATGAGACTGCATAATTCCCATATATGATATAGAAACTAAACAGGTGGCATTACAGAACATGTCTAAACTAAGCAGATGACATATATGATGTCAAAAGTAGGCACTGCAAGGCAACATATGCATGATATGACTAACATCATCATGCCAAGGTAGAGCAAACACCTTGGGGGGTAAATAGGAGTGGTCAGCGGCGTCTGAATCCGCCTTAGAACAGATATCTTCCTCTAGATTACAATCTGGAGAGGGGTGGGGAGGGTTTGCCATTGAACCCACCATGGAGCGATGTCTGCATGACATTGTATTGCCGCGCAAAACTCTTCTCTTTTTCTCTACATGTTCAGCATGACTGTGTACAATATCTGACATGCATACGAAAAATATATGGTGAGATTATGTAAGGAGAGCATGCAGAAATTTAGAGTGATGGTAACAACCAGTGGATCGACGTTTTTCCGTTGAACCAAAATAGCCCTAATGGATCGATGTGAATGTATAGTAATAAGTGATGCAACAAGTGTACAACCACTTTGCCGTAGCCATGTTGACCTCAGCATCATTGGGTTGGTCGCTGAAGCAGTTGAGGCAGAGGTGGCTGTCAGAGGTGTGGAGGAAGATCTGAGGAATCTGTAGATGGCGTCCAGGGCACTGCTCTATTGTGATGGATCGTTCTGTCGTTGGAGCAGCTCCGGTGAGCCGTAAGACGTCAAGGCTGAAGCAGCACAAGACAGACATCGTCAATCTCAAGTGGGATTCTAATAGCATCTCCAATAGATGATGTAAAATGGATGTAAAATTAACATCACCAAAAACCACCTGACTACAACAAATGAGGTAAAAACTGTTGACTCTGAACTTAACTGTCGAAACTGAAATTTACTGTGGAATCTGAATGCTACTGTCGAAACTGAACGCAATGGTAGCAGAGAGGCACTTGACATGTAGTTTAGGGAGGGCCTGCAGTTCATCTTCAACCTGCACCCCCCTGAGCCGCCAGCCACCAACGGCCAAACCGCCGGCCCCAGCGCCGCCTCGCCGCCCCGAAACAACTCGCCACCGCCGCCCCGGCCAGCCCTCTAGCCCCCCCGCCCCCACCCTGAAACCTAAGATAGATAGTGGGGTACCTCTCCGGCGAGCCCCCGTCCCCGATGCGGGTGGTTCTTCCTTAACTCCGGCGAGCCCCCCCCAACCCCTGAAAATCGACTAACCCAAAAGTCGATTCAGTCGACTGAAGTGTGGCTTAATCGGAGCAGAGCAACAGCACGAGCGAGGGGGAGAGCAGCATCAGCAGCTGGGCGAGCGAGCGATCGAGAGCCGGAGCAGCAGTAGCAGCGCGAGCGAGCGAGCGAGAGCCGGAGCAGCAACAGCAGATCCGGCTGGTATGGCCGCCGCCGCCGAAGGGGCCTCGCACTGGGGGAGAGCCGCCGTGGAGATGTCGCCCGCGGCGCCGGCTTCAAGGTAGCCGCTCCATGGGGGTGCGGGATGGAGCACTGTCGACGCCGGGAGGTCGAGTTAAGCAGAAGGTGCGATGCGATGAGTGTACAACCTCTTTGGTGGCGCCGAGTAGGCCTCGGCTTCGTCCGAGGAGTCGGTGAGGATGCTGCAGTTCCGGTGGAGCAGGTTAAGGCGGCGCTGTGGGGATGGACAGCCGCGATAGACGAGGCGATCGTCGGAGCAGCACCTTGGAGGTGGAGGAGGGGCGGCTGAACCGGCAGGACGGCGAGATGGACCACGGATCCTCATCCGAGGAGGTGGACGAGGGACGTCGAGCTGTTGCGGTGGACGACGTCGTCGGGGAAGAGGCTCCGGCTGGGCAGCGGTGACGTGGCGGACGGAGGAGGGTGGGGTTTCGCGGCTGGAGCGGAGAGGTTATGGCGGCCTGGGATTTCGAATGGTGAAAAGGGGGCGATGGGAGGGGGTGAAGCATGACTTAGGGACGCGCTTGTCCAAAATGTAGGGTGTGTTACAAAAGTACCCCCCACCGATTTGAACTAGCGGCCCTTTCGGCTCAGGGTTAGAAGGGGGATTTCGCGTGTCGGGATTTGGCAGCTGGAGGGAGTTTTTGCGCGCGTTGTAATTTCGGGATAGCAAGGCGCGGGTTGTGAAGGCGCCAGTTTTGGGAGCATGATATCTGAATTTTCGGGATATAACAAGACGCGGGTTGAATTTTAGGGACAAGCCTAACGTGTAGTAATATTGTACTTGTACGTACCAAATCAATTCGCACTTCCCTCAACCAAAAAGAAAACGAAAAAATAAAACTATTCACACCACACAAAGAGAGAGTCTTGCCCCGTTTTACTATACAAATGCTATTCAAAGCTACTCCCTCCTTCCATCTATATAGGGCCTAATGCGTTTTTCGATGCTAACTTTGACCAAATATTAGAGCAATGATATATGGCATGCAACTTACACAAAGCACACCGTTAAATTCATCTGTGAAAGGTTCTTTCAATGATATAATTTTCACATTGTGCATGTCATGTACTATTAATCTTGTCAATAGTCAAAGGCGGTCTTAAAAATCTCATTACGCCCTATATAGATGGAAGGAGGGAGTATGAATCCATGTTATGTCCGATTAAATTTTTTCGCTTGCTGTATAATGCATGTAACCTACTCATACCAACATTTTAGTGCATTCCAAATGTCTATACTACCGCTGCAATTCGAACTAAATTTGAATTCGTTTCTCTATTTCAATAAGAATCTACAATCATGATTGTTGCCAACTTCAACCATCATAGTTTCCTTGCTATCCGACAGATATAAATCGGACGACCTATAATGCAGGATGGCAGGCACACCATCATCAACAACTCCGTTTTTATAAGAGTAGAGATAAAATATATTAAATGTAGTATAACATGTTCATAACCACACCATGTGTATCACCGTTATATATATTCACACATGCGTCGGTTTGAAACACTATGATAAATTCTTCAAATATCCGAATTCACTTTTTATAATGAAGTATATATGATCTCTATTCGTCTTTTACACCCACACAACCCTCTTATCTTTGTAGCTAGCGCTAACTTTCTCTTGTGCATGCACACGCCCGCATCCCTCTCACCCTCCCTCAGCATTCTCTAGCTCCATCGCGCAAATTCGTCTTTTCACTTTAGGTCGTTCACCCATGGTGTGTGTAGGCCCCCCAGCTCCTTCTTTACGGCACACATCGATCGATATGCCTCTCTAGCCAGGTGTGCCTAGCACAAACACAAGCTTCCCCTCTTCTCTTGTCACCGTCCATGCCTCACTCCCACCACTCTTTTCATCATTCTCGTACTCGCACACTCCTCCCCCCTCGATATAGTATGCCTCTCGTACCACCTCCTACATGCATCCCTCTCTCTCTATCCTTCTCCTCGTGCCTCATTTGCTTCTAACACACACATGCATGTATACTGATCGATCTCCCAACATATACCTAGATCGACTTTAACTACCCCCCCCCATCGATCGACGTACCTCACAAGTTATGTCTCTCCTTTCTCTAACAAAGGGCGATTGATCTTCCTATGTAGTTACTCCTGCTTACCACAGCCACATCGTCCCCCCTCATCATTCGTGCATGCCTCCTGACCCGTCTCTCACACGCACGTGCACAGACAACAAGCAGCCATCTCCTCTCTTATTGATATTGCGGGCGTGCCCTCCGTTTGTCTAGCAAGCCTATCCCACCATTTGTTAGAAGCAACTCCACTACCACCCCCTCCAACACTCTAGCTCTGTCTCTCTCCCAACCTTATTCCTCTCCTGCACATATGCATGGATGCCGATCGATCTCCCTTAATACATGAGGCAGATCGATCTCCTTAATACATGAGGTAGGCCTCTCTCCTCCTCCACACATATACCAGCCATTGTACCTCTATAGTTAATTGTGCCTCCCTCTTCCCCCACCACACACCGATAGTCGAGCGCTGCAGGTAGGTATCCATGCCACAGAGACAAATTGCACATGTCCCATCTCACGTTCCAGTAGGCCAGCCACTCTATATCTTTGACGTGGGCACACACAAATTCGATGGCACTCTTTATCGATCGCGCGCGCACACACACACACACATCATCCCTCTCTTTGATTCTATGGACACCTCAAGCCGATGATACCTCCACTCTCTTCTCGTGGATCGCCCCCTCTATATATATGTTATATCCAGGACTCTATTTCACACACATTGCATATGTTACATTTTTTGATTGACGCCCCCCCAAAAACTCTCAAGAACCCACACACTATATCTCTCTAGGTTTGTATCTCTCTCACACAACCCCACGTAGGTGGTGTACGTATACAAGAAGAGAATAGGTGCACCGTGCACGTACTCATGCTTCGTGCCCAGCCACACCCACGCGGGTACACGGTGGAGCTCATTTCTTTACGAAATGGCAGCCCACGTGCTAATTTGAACGCCTGTAGCGGTTGTTTACCTAGGGAGGTCGTGTACCACGCGTGCACAAAACAAAGTTCGACTTGACGCATTGCCACGTTATTTTTCAATAAAGTTATAGCGCTCAATGGCACGTACACAGAATATAAAATGATTTTTATGGAGAAAAAGGTAGTCCACTCACTATATACAATGGAGCCTGCCTGCCTGGTTTGTCGCTCTTCAGAGTATCTCACACAAGGCTGCGGTGGCCTCTCTCTCTCTCTCACCGTTGGTCACTGATCCGGCCGCATCCCGTCCGCCGGGGGAAAGGGAGTGCGGTGGCCTCTCTCTCTCTCTCTCACCATTGTTCACTGATCCGGCCGCATCCCGTCCGCCGAGGGAAAGGGAGGAAGTGCATCGTTTCTCCGTTTGACGGCGCCGAGGCAGCACGTCCCTCATTGTTCTCTCTGACCAAGCTCCGGCGCGGCAGGGCCTACGCCACCTGCTCGCAGATTCCGCCCGCCGCCCCTCACCTAGTTACATCCCGACGACCTCCAGGTATCCCCTCCGGCCTTGCTCCACTGCCCGTCTTCCCACGTCGCTGCATGTGGATCTTCCATAGTTCTTTGCCCAAAACGTAGCTCGTCCGGCGTACTTTCCATATTGCATTCTCGTCCTCACACCGTTTTAGACAAACACAACCGTGTTGTTATCTTCCCTTAGGACAAGGAATATGCTTCTTTTTTGTCGTCGCATGTGTCATCAACTGTTATTGGCCAGTAATTGTTTCCTTTCTACTCGTTGCTATTGCGACCTTTTGGTGAACTACACAAATCACTTTTTTCTTAAGAGTGTTTTGTGTAGTTGTACTAAAATGCCACACGGGCAATGTCTCTACATTTCAGTGCGACTACACAAAGGGAGATTGGTTTTGCTCTATCCTCCTCATCCAACTCCGAGCCTAATCTTCTCCAACTAGTTAGTCTTAAGAGAGACTGCAAAGGTGACCGGCTTCTATTTGTGTGTTTATTGTTTCATCAGCAGTCCTCTATTATCGTAATCACACTTAATATCTTTGGAACAGGGACGCTCAGCTCTATTTTAGTGGAACTGCACAACATGATCAAAATGTTGCATGCTCCAGACAGCTACTTTTTTCCCAACATTCCTTGTTGATTTAGACAGAGCTGGGGGGACGTTGCTGCCAATGAAAGCATGGATCAATTTTAATTTCACACCTTCTCACAACTCTGTCTTCAGTTGTGATGTAATTATTAGCTCTGATCTGCTAATAATTGACATGCATTAGCAAGGAAGTTAGTTTTTTATTGTTTTCGAAAGAGCATCGATGGCAAGACACGCGAAACAAAAGCTGAAAGCTCACACCATTGTACAATTTCATGTCGCTGGAAAATTATTTGTATAGTACGTCAATTATGTAAACAAATGATGGAAGCTTGATAGCATTGCCAGAAGCCTATTCATCATCCGGGTCCATGTGCCATGCACAAAATTATACTCCTTCGTTCCTAAATATTTGTCTTTTTACAAATTTCAAACGGGCATATTTTAGAGTGTAGATTCACTCATTTTGCTTCATATGTGTACTCCCTCCGTTCCTAAATATTCTATTCGTCTTTCTAGAGATTTCAACAAGTGACTACATACGGAGCAAAATGAGTGAATCTACACTCTAAAATATGTCTATATACATCCGTATGTGCCAGTCCATTTGAAATCTCTAAAAAGACAAATATTTGAGTAGTCACTCGTTGAAATCTCTAGAAAGACAAATACTCCGGAGTATATTTAAGAACCGAGGGGGTAGTGCACAATCGCATGGGAGACTCAGCCCGGTCGTTGCACCGCATTAATAGTGAGTAATGAGCAGTCAAATCATAAGCCCCACCTTTCCCACTGTAAGTTGCTCTGAAGAAGCAACCATCAATACACTCTTCTTTGAATCCGCTCATACTACTCCATCCGTCACTGTTTATATAGCGCGCTTCAGAAAAAAATATCTGTGGGACCAAGGCGACTAGCGATCGGCCTGAAAAATAGCATTGGTAGTTATAGCACGGCGTCTATTACTAGAGGGAATAATGCGTACACACATGCATGCAGTGCTTCCACCCCGGGTACACACATGCATGCACTTACTCCACTCCGTAGTAGTACAGTACATGGAGAGAAAATTGTGGACTTGATTGCGGTTACCACGCCCTAATTAATTGAGCATTAAACCAAACACGTCTAAAGTCTCTCTGGTGGTGGAAATGCATTGAGAGAAATGCATCATAATGAAGCGCGCCCTGTAAACTGTGACGGAGGGAGGATTAGTATGAAGGTGCCAAACCAAGTACGCGTATGGCCAGTCGGTCAACGCACCTCCTCTTGGCATATCACTGACATGTGGGACAGGAGTGTGAGCAAACCGATCTCAATTGACGGCAAAGAGCCAACCCGCCGTTCCTTGAGAGAGACGAGGAGCGAGAACACACAGACGGGCTCGCACGGAGGCCAAGATATATTCGAGCATGGTTGGTTGATCGATATCATTCATTACATGTTGGGCTGCCGTTTTCCACCCTTCTCCGGAATAAACGTGTACTTTATCAGAGATAAAAAAATAAGAGTACAGACGCTCCACCATGCGGTTCTAGTAGTAGTACTACTCATACTACTGCGCTTGGCTCTTCGCCTCTTCGTGAAGTCGAACAATGATGGTACTCCGCATGTTGGGTACTACAGTGTATGCCTCTGACAATCTGACACCGAATGGACGAATGCATGTCCACCGAGGGTAGGTTTCATTAGTCAAAAGGCGTAAGCGAGCTTCACCTTGTCCTGCAAGCTTCTCCTCGTTCTGCGAGTTGACGGGACACACCAAAAAGTAGTGCTAGTCCATACTCCCTCCGTTCCGGTTAATATGGCTTAATCTTTTTTGCGGGTAAATGAGAGAGCTTTATTCATATATAAGCATTCTTAGGACGATCAGCCAAGACACTGGTCACTAGGAAGCGAGGTACCCCGCAAAAAAAGAAGTAGGAAGCGAGGTGTTTCATCAAGCCAGCTCTCGGCCACATTCAAAGTGCAGCAAGCACGGTTCGCACGAAGATGCGCCGCAAGGTTTGCTGACCTGTTTACATGCTGAATAACAAAAAAGAGAAAATATTACCGAGCGCTACTATTTGTAACAGGATATGAGCCAGAATTAAGCGAGAATTGTGGTGAGTGTTCCATGCAATCAACTTCCATTATCACATGCGAGAACCCTCGAAGAGAACCAAATGTGTTGAAGATTGCTTTATCACATTTTAAAATTATAATAAGAGTGCAGACGCTCCTCCATCCAGTTCCTAGTACTAGTATAGTACGTACCTTTATAGACTATAGTAGTAGTACTAGCAAGCTTTGCGCTTGGCTGTTCGCCTATTCGGGAAGTCGAACAAGAATAGCACTAGTAGTATAGTGTATGCTTCTGGCAATCTGACACCGAATTAATTGTTGCACGTCCACCGCCTGAGCGAGGGAGAGCTTGCATTAGTCAAAAATTTCTCCTTGTCCTGCGAGCCACCGCGCGCAAGCTTCTCCCGTCCTGCAACCTTCTCCTCGTTCGGCAAGTTGACGGGACACAGCAAAGTAATGCTAGTCCATACTGCCTCCTCTTCGGTTAATAAGGCAAACTAGATAAATACACTATCTGTCACTATATATTTGTAAAAATACGATCAGTGGACTTCATAATACGCTCATTGCGCTCAATATATATATTTTCCAGTGTTTATACGGTCACTAGCTCACCCTGACTGAGTATGTGTGTGCATGCACGTGTAGGTTGAGCACTTGAGCGTGACCGTGTGTGTTCCGTCGTGTGCTCGGACATGCATGCATTAGGGCATCGCGCGCGTTTTTGCGTCCATGTGTGCTCGGACATGCATCACACTTCTTCAATATCTTTGCCATCAGGGATGCTCAGGTCGATTTTAGTGGAACTGCACAAAAGCATCGTGTAGGTTGAGCACTTGAGCGTGCCAGCCGTCTTTCCTTCGACAGGTTCTACCTGGCCAGGAAATTAAATCATGTTTAGGGTTTAGGGTTTAAGTCGTAGTGACCCCATCAGTAGTTTTTCTTTCGTACACGCTCTCACAACTTTTTTCTTTAGTTGTGAAGTAAATATTGGCTATGATCTGTGAATCATTGAGATGCATCAGCATGCGTGTTAGTTTTCCTTTGTATTTGATGGAATGTTGTAATGGGGCAACCTTGGAATAGGAATGAAAATGGAGTGGAAAGTTTCCGTTTTTCCGGAGAAAAAATGGAAACGGAGAGAAACCAATGTTTCGTTTCGTTGGATCGCGCCATCGAGCAAAACCAACGTTTAAATCACGTCTGTCGTGTTTGTGTCTCACCCTCCTCCACGGCTCGACCCCGCACGGTCGCTCGGCATGCCACTCACCGCAAACCGAGTATACGATAACTTTCCCGCCTGCTTGTCGATGGATCGCGCCATGGAGTACTAGCACTACTGGAAGAGATTGACGAGTTGGGGGAGGACAGCTAGCTGTAGCATGGAATCCCAAGAACTTTTTACATGCATGTTGTAGCTGGCTATTGCGACCTTTGAACGCGGAGCAGCCGCGTGCACCCGGAAGCGGCGCGGGCGACGCTCTCTCAGCGTTCATTTGCTAGGGTTTGCTATATTCACAGTCTCTCACCCTCTCTTCACCAGATCTAAACAAGATTGTGTTGCCCTCTTGTCTCTCTCTCCCCCCTCACAGCTGGTGAAGGAGGCGTCCGTATCCCGTCGCACCAGGAAGGGGAGGAGGTGCAGCGTTCACTCTATCGCCTTCGGCGAGGGAGGCAATCCACTGTCGGCTGCGCTGTTCTCTTTCACCCAGTGCCTGTGCAGGAGGGCCACCGACCCCTTCTTCCTCGCTGTCGTACGTTGTGTGGGCAGATCCGGCCTCCCGCCGCACGCCTTGCCACATCCCGACAACCCTAAGGTATAAGTTTCTTTGAAACCGTCGTTGCTCTAGCTGCATGTGGATCTTTTTCGATCTGTAGTCGAATCTAGGTCTTGGTTCAAAGAGGAAAGAAGGGTGCGGTGGGCTGGAGCAAGAATCTAGGACGTGGTTCAATGAGGAAAGGAGGGGCGGAAAGTAGTATAGACTGGCTATCCAGCCGCTTTGTAGGTCGAAAAGGGAAAAAAGGGGGTAACCCAGTACACACATCTGTAAGGAACCGATCTCTTTGTTGAAAAGGGAAAGAAACTGGGGGTCGGGTAGTTTGTGCAGGACTAGATTTGCTGCCCTCACATAGGAAGAAGGTTCAAAGAGAACAAATATGGGACCAGCGCACATATGCTGCTTGGCTACATACTCTGCATCACCCATTTATACGTGTGGACACACATGGTGCTGGCATGTCCCATACAGCTATTTTGCTGTTGTTAATCTAAGAATGCCGCCGGAAAATTGAAGCAATGCCACTGTTAAAAGTAAATTACATTTTTAACGAATGTTGTTTCAAGAGAATGTCTCTGTTAATATGAATCAATTGAACCGTTTAAGAAATGCTACTGTCCTACTTTGTTTTCCATCCAAGATAAGTTAGATGCTTCTTTCTGTCACCGTTTGTTTCATCCTCCTTTATCGGCAAGTAATTGTTTCCTTTTTTGTCTCTGTTAAAACAGGGCTATTGATTCAACTTGTTGCTATTGCGACATTTTGCTTCGCTACTCGAAACACTTATGTTTTAAGAGTGTTTTGTGCAGTTCAACTTGAATGTCACACCGATGACTTTGCTTAATTTTGGTGGAACTGCACAAAAGGAGATCGAGATTTGTTTCCAGTCTTCGTGGCGAGTTGTTTCAAATCTTGGTCTCAACCACATGATGTGCAGTGTGCTTTGAGATGTTGTGCTACTTGTTTTGGTACTGTTTTAAATAAATGTTGAATTGAAGCTATTGTATTGCTGTCTTTTCCCATTAAGTAGTGAACAAAAATGGGACCAACCCAGACATGATGCTTGTTGCTTTGTTACAACAAATTCAGCATCACCCCCTTTATAAGCCAGTAATTGATGCCACACTCAGAATTAACTACTGAATCTTATTTCAAAACTGCAACACTTGTTAGCAATTGGCGGGATTACCATTTTTGTGGCCGCATGTTTCATCCTCCTTTATTAGCCAGTAATTGATTCCTTTTTTGCCTCTATTTAAACAGGGATATCTATTCAACTTGTTGCTATTGCGACATTTTGCTTCGCTACGCGAAACACTTTGCTTGATTTCAGTGCAACTGCACAACACGAGATTGGATTTCCTATTCGTGTTGGCAGATTCGTATTTTATCTTGTCCGTCTCATGAAAGGTCAGTACAGGCCTTCATCCACATGATTGTGCAGTGTGCTTTGAGATGTTGTGCTACTTGTATTGGTACTGTTTTAAATAAATGTTGAATTGAAGCTATTGTATTGCTATCTTTTCCCATTAAGTAGTGAACAAAAATGGGACCAACCCAGACATGATGCTTGTTGCTTTGTTACAACAAACTCTGCATCACCCCCTTTATAAGTAGATGGAAGCACATACTGTTGTTGCGCCCACTCTCCCCTGGAGCTATTTATGCTTTTCGTTAATGTAATGCCACTGGTAAAATTAAGCAATGCCACTCTCTGAATTAATTAACTATTGAATCTTAGTTCAAAACTGCAACACTTGTTAGGAATGGTACTATCCTGCTTTGTAGTTCTTTCTACATGTTTAACCAAGGTATTGTTAAGATAATGTCTCTGTTAAAATGAATCAGTTGCATTGTTTTAGGAATGGTACTTTTCTGCTCTGTCGTTCTTTATACATGTTGAAACAAGGCATTGTTAAGATAATGTCTCAGTCAATATGAATGAATCACACTGATGGAGAATTGCTACTCTCCTACTTTGTTTCCCATTAAGATAAAGTAGATCAGTAGATGCTTTTCTTCTGGGAGTACAAGTCATCAACCGTTATTTCTCAGTAATTGTTTCCCTTATACCTATTGTTGCTTACAGGGATATCAAAATTAATGCTTGGTTTTATTCCGACTTTGATTTTAGTTGAACTGCACAAAAGGAGCCAATGTGTCCAAGGCAAACTGCTGCATTACTGGGTCCAGTTGGTCGTTCCACTTTGCAGAAAGAAGCAGTCACTGTTTGCGCTACATTACAGAAGGAATGACCGAGAAGCTTTACAGAGTATTATTAGACACCGGTGACATGACTAGTCTGCAGAAACCATTGGCAATTTAACAACACGTGGAGTGCCCTGGGCAAAAAGTGCCCAAACAAGCACAAGAAGCTACGACAGGACTCCACGATCATAGGCATTACATATTTTGAACGGGAAAAGCTTGTCAAAGTTTAATCATTGATGTTAGCAAGAAGACGTTAGTTTAATATATTGGAATTGGAAAACCTTGTCAAAATTTGCTCATTGATGTTAGCCAGAAGACATGCATTTGATATTTTTGAGTGGGACGCCCTTGCTGTGAGCAGCGTCGAGTGTTTTTTCCTATTCCTGTGTTCAGTTCAGAAGTAAATAGTTACTCTACTGAGATATTCCTGTGTTAAGAGTTTGTTCTGAATATTGTCTATGTAATGACAGGCCTTGTGTTTGATTGCAAAGTTGAGCTTGGAATGTTGTGGCATGCGGCATCACGAGCTGTTCACCGTGCCTCCTGAGAATAATGCTTCGTATTGTTTTGCATGTCGATCTAATGCCAGTGATTTGCTTGTTAAGAAGATCATCCTCTTCTGTTGTTTCCGTGCTTAAGAAGTTCATCGTCTGATGTTTCATTCATAGCCTATACGACAAGTCGGGTAGGTTAGACGTGAAACCATATGATCTTCCGACCAACTCATGATATTAGGCCGTGATTGGATCGTCGTTTTCCAACCAAAACCGCTTGTAAAACTGACGCTTGTAAATTAAAGCAGATGGTCTTGGGCGAAGGCGCTTGGTTGGTCGATTTCGACTAGTAAAATATCGGAAGTACTTCACACACGATAAAAACGCTGAACGACACTCGGACGATTGCTAATCCAGCCGTTAGCTGATGTTCAGCCTTGCCCATGGATGGCATGATACGCACGTCGTGCATGTATCGTCTGGTAATGTCGTCCATATAGCAGTGCTCGTAAAATATACACTGGTCTCTCAAATTACACGCGTAACCCGCCGGTTTTACTTACAGACCTCGGGCCCTCGGTTTCATTACGCCTGTATTTTACACGTTGTTTCCGATGACGAGTAAATTACACTTGTATGTTAATACAGGTTTGAAATAAACCAGAGCTCCCAAGCGCGGCCTTACCGTTTCATGCCGTCTCAGTTTCTCGAAGGTGCTCATAGGTGACCGATGATCCTGGCTTCCTGAATGAGCAGCGGGCGCTGTATCAGACCATCCGTAGGGCCCGCGAGGCCCTCTCCATTGTCCTTCTAGTTGTTGCGCTCGCCGTGGTGCCGAGCATTGTTAACATCGTCAATGAACATGAGGATTCAGGAGATGACTTTATTTTGACTGGATGACACTAGGGACCCACTAGGGCCATAGCCGTATGTACGCAAGTGCCTCCTTATTATGTACAACTATATTTTTTTTGCTTTGTCCTGGTTTCCTGACATCACGGTCCCACACCATTGTCAACCTATGTAGTCAATATAAACGAGAGAATTGCACAAGGTGCGGCCGACAACTGGGACCAAGCAGCTCGAGCAGTATTTGTGTTTTTGAGGCGTGAGCACTGCAGAGTTTTTCTTGGCGATGATTTCGTTGTTGTTCAGAGGAGAGCAGGGTATTAACTGGGCGGGCTGTGGCCCGTCTAGCCCAGGCCAGATATCCAGCCCAGATACTAATTTTTTCAAGATGAAAATGGCTAGCCCAGCTATACGTCTTTTTGAGGAATACCCAGGCAAGGTCAACTTGTTATTTTCCGCCCCGGTGGGCTGCAAATCTTTCCTAGTAGGGATGCATTAGGCTTAACAGGAAAATGGGCTTTAAAAAATAATAAATGGGATGTAATTATAAAACCTGGGCAGTAACTATAAAAAATGCACCAAACACGAAATTAGTTTATAAAATATTATTTATGGATTTTGAAAATCTTAAAGTTTCATTGTTGCACGCGCAATGTTTCGTTGGATTTTTACGTAATACAAATTTATATTTAATCTGACTAGAAATTTTGGGATAAAAATATTTCGGATCCCTTCAAAATGTGGGAAATTTTATTGAATTCTGTCTTCAACGGTTGGTTGAAATTATTAATCGTTGTCCTAGCTAGAAAATGGGCTGTACTTTTAACAAACTGTAAATGGGCTGTTGTAAATCCCATTAGAATTTAAAAATGGGCTGTACATTCTTACAAAACGCAAATGGGCTATAAGTTCTCTGCCACACACTTGTGGGCCTACTAAGTAACGCGTCCCCTAAAAAAAATAAGTTGACGTGTATGCAAGGCTTCGTCAACTTATTATAGTCAACACACGGTTCTAGTAGCAGTGGCCGTTGGATGTCTATCCAACGGATGTCGTGCTTCTTCTTCAATCTCGGATATTCTTAGCTTTGGCCACCCAAAAAATGATTCCTCCCCCTGACATCTGGGGCGCACCGTTTCGGAGGCTGACCTATGGGCCTACTAAGTTGGAGCGTACCAAGGGCTTTGTCAACTTAGTCAATATAAACGATTCTAGCTTCAGTGACCGTACGATGTCCATCCAACGGCTGTAGTGCTTCTTCAACCTCTGGTCTTCTTGGTCCAGCCGCCCAAAGCAGCGCCGGTCGTGCCGCCTGCTCCTGCCTCCCGTGGCCGGCTGTGCTGCCGCGGAGGCCTCACCGCCCCCATACTACTCCCACCGCTGGCCAGGCCATCCCTCCACTCACCCACACCCCCTGTTATTCTGCGGCGATGGCAGCCTCACACCGCACCCGAACCAGTGAACCCTCGTACTCCTCTCCGCGCGGGCTTCCACTACTGCGTCTTCCCTGGCTCCGCGTCGTCCCCTTCCTAGGCCTCGCCGTCGTCCACCGCCCTGGTGCTCTCGGCGCGGTGTGGTCAATGTGGTCAACGACCGACTTCCATCGGAAGAGTACTGTACGTGGAGAGGCTGACAGCTGGGTCCACGGCGGCCGCAAGGAAGTGCCTCCTTATTACGCGCAAATTAATTATTCCTCCACCTGACAGCGGGGACCCACCGGACGGGCCACCTTATTTTGCAAAAAAACGTTTCCCCCTGACTGCTGGGACCCACCGGACGGACCACCGTATTTGTCGAAAAAAACGTTCCCCCCGCTGTCAGCTCGGACCCACCGGAAGTGCCTCCTTATTACGCACAAAAAAAGAATACTCCCCCTGCTACCTGGGACCCACCTTGGCGGGAGGCTGACTTGTGGGCCTACTAAGTTGATGGGGATGGAGGGCTTTGTCAACTTAGTCAATATGAACGATTCTAGCTCCAGTGACCGTACGATGTCCATCCAACGGCCGTAGTGCTTCTTCAACCTCTGGTCTTCTTGCTCCAGCCGCCCAAAGCAGCGCCGGTCGTGCCGCCTGCTCCTGCCTCCCGTGGCCGGCTGTGGTGCCACGGAGGCCTCAGCGCCCCTACTATTCCCACCGCTGGCCAGGCCCTGCGGCGACGGCAGCCTCACACCATAGCCGAACGAGTGAACCCTCATACTCCTCTCCGCGTGGGCATCCACTGCCGCGTCTTCACCGGCTCCGCGTCGTCCCCTTCCTAGGCCTCGCCGTCGTCCACCGCCCTGGTGCTCTCGGCGCGGCGTGGTCAACGTGGTCAAGGAACGACTTCCATCGGACGTGGACTGTACGTGGAGAGGCTGACAGCTGGGTCCACGGCGGCAGCAAGGAAGTGCCTCCTTATTACACAGAAAATAATGATTCCTCCACCTGACAGCAGGGACCCACCGGACGGGCCATCGTATTTCGTGAAAAAAACGTTTCCCCCCTGACTGCTGGGACCCACCATCTACACCTTCGCACGCAAGGAAGTGCGTCCGGGCAAAAAAAAAACGATTCGCCCCCCTGACTGCTGGGACGCACTAGCTACATCTTCACACGCAAGGAAGTGCGTCCGGGCAAAAAAACCAAAACGATTCGCCCCCCTGACTGCTGGGACCCACCAGCTACATCTTCGCAGGCAAGGAAGTGCCTGACAGTCGGGACCCACCTGGTCGAAGCGTACGTAGCGTTGTCATTCCGGTCGTGAACGTGTACTTACATATATACTGGTCGATGTAGAGGCGCTCACGTGTCGTAGTAGAGGCGCGTACGTGTCGTAGTTGAGGCGCGCACGTAGCATGTACACGTACGTACAACGGCCAGGGTGCAAGAAAGAAAATACGGCCATGTACGTACATACGGGCAGGGTCTCGAACGCCTACTCGCGCATACGTACGGCGAGGGCTCGTGTACATGGCTGGGTCGGAACGGAGAAACAGCGTCGTTGTCGTGTTCATTGGGAGGCAACGGAATGCGTCGTGTTCATGGGGAGGGGTGTGGCGTACCGCAAAACGGAGGAAACAGACCTCCTACGGTCGAAACGGGGGTCCTGTTGATCGGGAGGAGTGTGGCGTACCGCAAAACGGAGGAAACGGACCTCCTACGGTCGAAACGGGGGTCCTGTTGATCGGGAGGGGTGTGGCGTACCGCAAAACGGACAAAACGGACCTCCTACGGTCGAAAGGGGGGTCCTATTGATCGGGAGGGGTGTGGCGTACCGCAAAACGGACGAAACGGACCTCCTACGGTCGAAACGGGGGTCCTGTTCATCGGGAGGGGTGTGGCGTACCGCAAAACGGGACTCCACGGGATACTGTTCATCTTCACTGTCGACCTCCTCCAGCCTCCACGGGCTACCGTCGACCTCCTCCAGCCTCCACGGGCTCCTGTTCATCCAGCCTCCAGCACGCGCTACTCCATCGGCTACTGTTCAACCACCCCTCCACCATCTACTGTTCATCCAGCCCTCCACACCACGGGGTCCTATTCAACCACCCCTCCACGGGCACCCCTCCACCGTCTACTGTTCATCCAGCCCTCCACACCACGGGGTCCTGTTCATCCAGAGGCAACGCCACCGCTCACTATTCATCCAACCCCCCCCCCCCCCCCCGCAACGCTCACTGTTCATCCAATCGATCGACTTCAGTTAGCAGCAGTAGCGAAGGAATCGCTCGATCGGGTTCAGTTAACAGCCATCGATCGATCGCTCGGGTTCAGTAACGCGTAGCCTGCAGTGCAATCGCTCGGGTTCAGTTAGAGCCCAACGCCTCGCTCGGGTTCAATTAGAGCCAACGCCTCGCACACACGCGCGTACGTGTACGAGAGAAACGCGCATCGCTCGGCCCCCGACCTCCCACCGTAACCGGGAACTCCCCGAAATTTTCCTCCCCTCGCTTCTACCATGGTTTTTTCCGTCATGGACGGCCCAAAGAATGTCATGCAGCTGCGTCTCCGGCCCGCTTAGGACGAAAAGACCATTTTCTATCATGATTTTTTGTCATAGAAGTAGGAGCCCACCACATCTATGATGATACCGGGTTTTGTCACAATTATCGTCACAGAAGTGTCATATGTATGACAGAAAAAATTTCGTTCGGCCCAAAATGTCACGGATGTGTCTTTTTTTTGTAGTGGTTGTCAATCCCTTCACGGCCACTTGCAAAAAGTGAGATTTGATAGAGATGATAAGATAATATTTTTGGTATTTTTATGATAAAGATTAAAAGTAAAGATTGCAAAATAAACAAAGATAGAAATAGCTTGTTGACGAGAGATTAATATGATGGAGAATAGACCCCGGGGCCATAGGTTTCACTGGTGGCTTCTCTCAAGATAGCATAAGTATTACGGTGGGTGAACAAATTACTGTCGAGCAATTGATAGAATTGAGCATAGTTATGAGAATATCTAGGTATGATCATGTATATAGGCATCACGTCCGTGACAAGTAGATCGACTCCTGCCTGCATCTACTACTATTACTCTACACATCGACCGCTATCCAGCATGCATCTAGAGTATTAAGTTCATAAGAACGGAGTAACGCTTTAAGCAAGATGACATGATGTACAGGGATAAACTCATGCAATATGATATAAACCCCATCTTTTATCCTCGATGGCAACAATACAATACGTGTCGTTTCCCCTACTGTCACTGGGAACAAGCACCGCAAGATTGAACCCAAAGCTAAGCACTTCTCCCATTGCAAGAAAGATCAATCTAGTAGGCCAAACCAAACTAATAATTCGAAGAAACTTGCAAAGATAACCAATCATACATAAAAGAATTCAGAGAAGATTCAAATATTGTTCATAGATAATCTTGATCATAAACCCACAATTCATCGGATCTCGACAAACACACCGCAAAAGAAGATTACATCGAATAGATCTCTAAGAGAATCAAGGAGAACTTTGTATTGAGATCCAAAGAGAGAAAAGAAGCCATCTAGCTAATAACTATGGACCCGAAGGTCTGAGGTAAACTACTCACACATCATCGGAGAGGCTATGGTGTTGATGTAGAAGCCCTCCATGATCGATGCCCCCTCCGGCAGAGCGCCGAAAAAGGCCCCCAGATGGGATCTCACAGGTACAGAAGGTTGCGGCTGTGGAATTAGGTTTTCGTGGTGCTCCTCGATGGTTTGGGGGTACGTAGGTATATATAGGAGGAAGAAGTAGGTCGGTGGAGCCACGAGGGGCCCACGAGGGTGGAGGGTCCGCCCCCTGCCTCGTGGCCTCCTCGGTGATTTCTTGACGTCCACTCCAAGTCCTCTGGATCACGTTTGTTCCAAAGATAACTCTCCCGAAGGTTTCGTTCCGTTTGGACTCCGTTTGATATTCCTTTTCCGCGGAACACTGAAATAGGCAAAAAACAACAATTTGGGCTGGGCCTCCGGTTAATAGGTTAGTCCCAAAAATAATATAAAAGTGTATACATAAGCCCATTAAACATCCAAAACAGAATATATAATAGCATGGAGCAATCAAAAGTTATAGATACGTTGGAGACGTATCACTCCATTGCCTCGAGCCTTGTCTCCACGCTTCCGGTCCTCCTTGGTCCCTCGACTTCGCGGATGTGCAACAACCCCTCACGCATCTCAATGGTTTTGAGGATGTTGCAGCACTTCCGCGAGGTAGGGGTTGATGACCTTCTCGAAGAACTTGTCCTTGGGGGAACTTGGAGACGTCATGGTGATCTAGATCTATCAAAAAACAGCTCGAAACAAAAACAGAGGATATTTGCGTGGTACGGTGGTCAAAACCTTCGGGAGATTATATAATCAATTTTTACCGACCAAAAGAAGTATCGTGCAAGAAAACGGAGTCCGGAGAGCACACGAGGTGCCCACGAGGCAGGGGGCGCGCCCAGGGGGTAGGGCGCGCCCTCCACCCTCGTGGATGCCTCGTGTCCCTTTTGGACTACTTCTTATTTTCCTATTTTCTTAAGTATTCCAAAACGAAGAAAAATTGCCATTAGAACTGTTTTGGAGTCGGTTTACTTACCGTACCACATACCTATTCCTTTTCGGAGTCTGAAACGTTCTGGAAAGTGTCCCTTATATATTCCTCCGGGGTTACGGTTTCAATGACATTAGTTTCAACATTTATAGGATTACCTGAGATATAATGTTTGATTCTTTGACCGTTCACCACCTTCGGATTTGTGCCTTCGAAGTTGTTGATTTTTATGGCACCGGAACGATAGACCTCCTCAATAACGTAAGGCCCTTCCCATTTAGAGAGAAGTTTTCCTGCAAAAAATCTTAAACAAGAGTTGAATAGCAACACATAGTCACCTACATTAAACTCACGCTTTTGTATCCTTTTGTCATGCCATCTTTTAACTTTTTATTTAAACAGTTTGGCATTCTCATAGGCTTGGGTTCTCCATTCATCAAGTGAGCTAATGTCAAATAGTCTCTTCTCACCAGCAAGTTTGAAATCATAATTGAGCTCTTTAATTGCCCAATATGCCTTATGTTCTAGTTCGAGAGGTAAGTGACATGCTTTTCCATAAACCAATTTATACGGAGACATACCCATAGGATTTGTACGCAGTTCTATAAGCCCATAATGCATCATCAAGTTTCTTGGACGAATTCTTTCTAGATCTATTAACAGTTTTTTGCAAAATTAATTTAAGCTCTCTATTACTCAGTTCTACTTGACCACTAGACTGCAGGTGATATGGAGATGCAATTCTATGATTAACATCATACTTAGCAAGCATTTTATGAAAAGCACCATGAATAAAATGTGAACCACCATCGGTCATTAAGTATCTAGGGACTCCAAACCTCGGAAAAATAACTTCTTTAAGCATCTTAATAGAGGTGTTATGATCAGCACTACTAGTTGTAATAGCTTCTACCCACTTAGTAACGTAATCAACAGCAACTAAGATATGTGTATAACCATTAGAGGAAGGAAACAGTCCCATATAATCAAAGCCCCAAACATCAAATGGTTCAATAACAAGTGAATAGTTCATAGGCATTTCTTGATGTCTACTAATATTACCAATTCTTTGACATTCATCACAAGACAAGACAAACTTACGAGCATCTTTGAAGAGAGTAGGCCAATAAAAACCGGATTGCAATACCTTATGTGTAGTTCTATCTCCAGCGTGGTGTCCTCCATAAGCCTCGGAGTGACACTTGCGTAGGATCTGTTCCTGTTCATGCTCAGGTACACAACGTCTAATAACACCATCTAATCCTTCTTTATAAAAGTGTGGGTCATCCCAGAAGTAATGTCTTAAATCATAGAAAAACTTTTTCTTTTGCTGGTATGTGAAACTAGGTGGTATAAATTTAGCAACAATGTAATTAGCATAATCAGCATACCATGGAGCAGTACGAGAAGCATTTATGACAGCTAATTGTTCATCAGGAAAGCTATCATCAATAGGTAGTGGGTCATCAAGAACATTCTCTAACCTAGACAAATTGTCTGCAACGGGGTTCTCAGCTCCTTTCTATCAATAATATGCAAATCAAATTCTTGCAGCAAGAGAACCCATCTGATAAGTCTAGGTTTAGCATCTTTCTTTTCCATAAGATATTTAATAGCAGCATGATCAGTGTGAACAGTTACTTTAGAATCAACAATATAAGGTCGGAACTTATCACAAGCAAATACAACTGCTAAAAATTCCTTTTCAGTAGTAGCATAATTTCTCTGGGCACTGTCTAGAGTTTTACTAGCATATTGAATAACATTTAATTTCTTATCAACTCTTTGTCCTAGAACAACACCTACAGCAAAATCACTAGCATCGCATATAATTTCAAAGGGTAAATTCCAATCAGGTGGCTGAACAATAGGTGCATAAATCAAGGCTTTCTTAAGTATTTCAAATGCTTCTACACAATCATCATCAAAGACAAAAGGAACATCTTTTTGTAAGAGATTAGTCAGAGGCCTAAATTTTTTAGAGAAGTCCTTAATGAACCTCCTATAAAAACCGGCATGACCAAGGAAACTTCTTATACCTTTAATGTCCTCAGGACACGGCATCTTTTCAATAGCATCAACTTTAGCTTTATCAAGTTCAATACCTCTTTCAGAAATTTTATGCCCCAAGACAATACCTTCATTAACCATAAAGTGGCACTTTTCCCAATTCAAGACAAGATTAGTTTCTTCGCATCTCTGCAAAACTCGATCATGGTTGCTTAAGCAATCATCAAAAGAAGTTCCATATACGAAAAAATCATCCGTGAAAACCTCAACAATCTTTTCACAAAAATCAGAGAATATAGCCATCATGCATCTTTGAAAGGTAGCAGGTGCATTGCATAAACCAAAAGGCATACGTCTATAAGCAAAGGTACGAAAGGACAAGTAAAGGTGGTCTTTTCCTGGTCCTCTTTTGACACAGGTATTTGAGAGAAACCAGAATAACCATCTAGAAAGCAAAAATGTGTATGTTTGGATAATCTTTCTAGCATTTGATCAATAAAAGGTAAAGGGTAATGATCCTTTTTAGTAGCTTTATTTAGTTTGCGGAAATCAATTACCATTCTATAACCTGTAACGATTCTTTGTGGGATCAATTCATCTTTATCTTTAGGAACAACAGTAATACCTCCCTTCTTAGGGACACAACGGACATGACTTACCCACTGACTATCAGCAACGGGATAAATTATACCTGCCTCCAGAAGCTTTAGTATTTCTTTTCTTCATGCTCTTAAAGGTTAGCACTAATAATAACAGGATATATCTTTTTCTCATCAAGATAAGCATATTTAAGAGTATCAGGTAATGGTTTAAGCTCAAACACGGGATCACCCTTGGGTGGAGGACCCCCTAGGATTTCAACAGGCAAGTTGTGTTTCAAAATAGATCCATGTTTAAAGAATCCTTCATCTATTTCCCTTCTTTCATTCATAAACATATCATTTTCATGGTCAAGCAAATATTGTTCTAAAGGATCATTAGGAGGCACGGCAATAGAAGCAAGACCAACAATTTCATCTTTACTAGGCAATTCTTTATCATGGGGTTGTCTACGAAATTTAGCAAAATTAAACTCATGAGACATATCCCCCAAACCAATAGTAACAACATCCTTTTTGCAGTCTATCCTAGCATTAACACTATTCAAGAAGGGTCTACCAAATATAATGGGACAAAAGTTATCTTGTGGGCAACCAAGAACGAGAAAATCAGCAGGATATTTAACTTTCCCACACAACACTTCAACATCTCTAACAATCCCAACTGGTGAAATAGTGTCTCTATTGGCAAGCTTAATTGTAACATCAATTTCCTCTATCTCAGCAGGTGCAATATCATGCATAATTTCTTTGTATAAGGAATGAGGTATTGCACTTGCACTAGCACCCATATCACATAAGCCATGATAGCAATGATCTCCTATTTTAACAGAAATAACAGG
Organism: Aegilops tauschii subsp. strangulata; assembly: GCF_002575655.3. NCBI lineage: Eukaryota > Viridiplantae > Streptophyta > Magnoliopsida > Poales > Poaceae > Aegilops > Aegilops tauschii. The sequence goes on along the minus strand of NC_053041.3, from coordinate 456,818,803 downwards.
CATGCCTACAACAGGTCTATGTTTATTTTTAGTATCAGGTCTAGCAATTCTAGCAGCTTCATCACAGAAGTAAATAACATGCCCATCAATATTATCGGCCAAGAGATCTTTAACAATAGCAATACTAGGTTCAAATTTAATTTGCTCAGGGGGTGTAGGTGTTCTAGTATTACTCTTACGAACTACAGTTGAAGCTTTAGCATGATCCTTTATTCTAACAAGGAAAGGTGGTTTCTCAATATAAGCAGTAGGAACAACAGGATCAACATTATAAGTGATAGTCTTTTCTTCAACTTTAATAGGTGCAACTACTTTTACTTCAATGGGAGGATTATATTTAAACCACTTCTCCTTTGGGAGATCAACATGAGTAGCAAAGGATTCAAAGAAAGAAGCTACTATCTCAGAGTCAAGTCCATATTTAGTGCTAAATTCATGAAAAACATCGGTATCCATAAAAGATTTAACACAGTCAAACTTAGGTGTTATACCTGACTCCTTACCTTCGTCGAGATCCCAATCTTCAGAGTTGTGTTTAATTCTTTCCAATAAATCCCATTTGAATTCAATAGTCTTCATCATAAAAGAACCAGTACAAGAAGTATCGAGCATGGAGCGATTATTGAGAGAAAGCCGAGCATAAATTTTTTGAATAATAATTTATCTTGAGAGCTCATGATTGGGGCATGAATATAACATTGAATTAAGCCTCCCCCAAGCTTGAGCGATGCTTTATCCTTCGCGAGGCCAAAAATTATATATATAATTATGATCACGATGAACAAGATGCATAGGATAAAACTTCTGATGAAATTCCAATTTCAATCGGTTGTAGTTACATGATCCCATATCATCACATAGCCTAAACCATGTCAATGCCTTTCCCTTCAAAGGTAAAGGGAAGACCTTCTTCTTGATAACATCCTCGGGCATACCTGCAAGCTTAAATAATCCTCAAACTTCATCCACATAGATTAGGTGCAAATCGGGATGTAATGTTCCATCGCCTGTGAAAGGATTAGCTAGCAGTTTCTCTATCATACCCGAAGGAATTTCAAAGTAGACATTTTCAGTAGGTTCAGTAGGTTGAGGAGCAACTTTTTGCTCTACTGGTCGGGGTGAAGATACCCCAAACAAGCCCCTCAAAGGATTACTTCCCATAGTAACAAGTGACAGTAAATTTCAGCACACTATATAAATTTTTTCCTTACCAAAGGCGCTTCACTCCCCGGCAACGGCGCCAGAAAAGAGTCTTGATGACCCACAAGTGTAGGGGATCTATCTTAGTCCTTTCGATAAGTAAGAGTGTCGAACCCAACGAGGAGCAGAAGGAAATGACTGATACGTCTCCGTCGTATCTACTTTTCCAAACACTTTTGCCCTTGTTTTGGACTCTAACTTGCATGATTTGAATGGAACTAACCCGGACTGACGCTGTTTTCAGCAGAATTGCCATGGTGTTATTTATGTGCAGAAACAAAAGTTCTCGGAATGACCTAAAACTTCACAAAGATTATTTTTGGAAAATATAAAAAATACTGGAGAAAGAATCAAAGCCAGGGGCCCACACCCTTTCCACGAGGGTGGGGGCGCGCCCCCTGCCTCGTGGGCCCCCTGGAGCTCCACCGACCTCAATTCCAACTCTATAAATTCGTGTTCGGGGAGAAAAAAAATCAGAGAGAAGGATTCATCGCATTTTACGATACGGAGCCGCCGCCAAGCCCTAATCTCTCTCGGGAGGGCTGATCTGGAGTCTGTTCGGGGCTCCGGAGAGGGGAATCCGTCGCCATCGTCATCATCAACCATCCTCCATCACCAATTTCATGATGCTCACCGCTGTGCGTGAGTAATTCCATCGTAGGCTTGTTGGACGGTGATGGGTTGGATGAGATTTATCATGTAATCGAGTTAGTTTAGTTAGGGTTTGATCCCTAGTATCCACTATGTTCTGAGATTGATGTTGCTATGAGTTTGCTATGCTTAATGCTTGTCACTAGGGCCCGAGTGCCATGATTTCAGATCTGAACCTATTATGTTTTCATGAATATATGTGAGTTCTTGATCCTATCTTGCCAGTCTATAGTCACCTACTATGTGTTATGATCCGGCAACCCCGACGTGACAATAATCGGGACCACTCCCGGTGATGACCGTAGTTTGAGGAGTTCATGTATTCACTATGTGTTAATGCTTTGTTCCGGTACTCTATTAAAAGTAGGCCTTAATATCCCTTAGTTTCCATTAGGACCCCGCTGCCACGGGAGGGTAGGACAAAAGATGTCATGCAAGTTCTTTTCCATAAGCACGTATGACTATATTCGGAATACATGCCTACATTAAATTGATGAATTGGAGCTAGTTCTGTGTCACCCTATGTTATGACTGTTACATGATGAACCGCATCCGGCATAATTCTCCATCACCGATCCAATGCCTACGAGCTTTTCACATACTGTTCTTCGATTATATACTTTTCCGTTGCTACTGTTACAATCACTGCAAAACCCAAAAATATTACTTTTGCTACCATTACCGTTACTATCATACTACTTTGCTACTAAATACTTTGCTGCAGATACTAAGTTATCCAGGTGTGGTTGAATTGACAACTCAGCTGCTAATACTTGAGAATATTCTTTGGCTCCCCTTGTGTCGAATCAATAAATTTGGGTTGAATACTCTACGCTCGAAACTATTGCGATCCCCTATAGTTGTGGGTTATCAAGACTATTTTCTGGCGCCGTTGCCGGGGAGCATAGCTCTGTTCTTTGAGTCACTTGGGATTTATATCTGCTGGTCACTATGAAGAACTTGAAAGACGCAAAAACAAAAATTATCCCTCAACTACGAGGGGAGGTAAGGAACTGCCATCTAGCTCTGCACTTGATTCACCTTCTGTTTTGAGTAAGCTTGCGACACCTAAACCTGCTTCTGCTATTAATTCTGATATGTCGCATGTTATTGATGATGGCACTTTTGCTATGCATGATAGTTATGATGAAACTACTTCTATGCTTGATACTACTCTGCCACTTGGTGAATTTCTTGATGAACAACTTGCTAGGGCTAGAGAGAATGAAATTATTGAAACTGATAATATTGATGAAAGTGATGATGAAGACTCTCCCCCTAAATATGAATTGCTTGTTGTGCCTGAGGGCTATGTTATGGATGAAGAAACTGCTAGAGACTTTCTTGCTTGCAATGATAGAAGTGATCTTAAGAAATTATTAGCTAAGTTGAAACAAAAAACTTTGAATGCTAGAATGAAATATGATCCTGCTTATGCTACTTCACCTATCTTTGTTACTGATAAGGATTATGAATTCTCTATTGATCCTGATATAATTACTTCAGTTGAATCTGATCCTTTCTATGGCTATGAATCTGAAACTGTTGTGGCACATCTTACTAAATTAAATGATATAGCCACCCTGTTCACTAATGATGAGAAAAATCACTACGATTATATCCTTAAGATATTTCCGTTCTCATTAAAGGGTGATGCTAAGATATGGTTTAATTCTCTTGATCCTGGTTGTGTGCGTAGTCCCCAGGATATGATTTATTACTTCTCTGCTAAATATTTCCCCGCTCATAAGAAACAAGCTGCTTTAAGGGAAATATATAATTTTGTGCAAATTGAAGAAGAGAGTCTCCCACAAGCTTGGGGGAGGCTTCTCCAGTTACTTAATGCTTTTCCTGATCATCCTCTCAAGAAAAATGAAATACTTGATATCTTTTATAATGGACCAACCGATGCTTCCAGAGACTACCTGGATAGTTGTGCTGGTTCTGTTTTCAGGGAAAGAACACTGGATGAAGCTGAAATTCTATTGAATAATATGTTGACCAATGAAAATAATTGGACACTTCCTGAACCAACTCCTAAGCCAACTCCGAAGAAGAGGGGTGTTCTATTTCTCAGTCCTGAAGATATGCAAGAGGCAAAGAAATCTATGAAAGAAAAAGGTATTAAAGCTGAAGATGTAAAGAATTTACCTCCTATTGAAGAAATACATGGTCTTAATTTACCGCCTGTTGAAGAAATATATGGTCTTAATTCATCACCTATTGAAGAAACACATGGTCTTGATAACCCGACACAGGTAGTAAAGGTAAATTCTCTCTATAGATATGATAAAGCTGAAATCCCGCCTACTAAGTTTGCTAGCCAATGTTTGGATGATTTTGATAATTTTATGGTTAAGCAAGAGGATTTGAATGCTTATTTTGGTAGACAATTAAAACAAAATGCTTATATGATTGAACACTTGAGTGATTATATGTCTAGAGTTAAAGGTGAACTTAAACTCATTAGTAAACATGCTTCTATGGTTACCACTCAAGTAGAACAAGTACTTAAGGCTCAAAATGATTTGCTCAATGAATTGAATAGTAAGAAAAATGACTATGCTGTTAGGGTGGCTACTAGAACTGGTAAGATGACTCAGGAACCTCTGTATCCTGAAGGCCATCCTAAGAGAATTGAGCAAGATTCTCAGAGAAATAATATAGATGCACCTAGTCCTTCTAAAAAGAAGAAAAAGAAAATGATAGGACTTTGCATGCTTCTAGTGAACGTGTTGTAGACACACCGGAGAATCCTAATGATATTTCTATTTCTGATGCTGAAACACAATCTGGTAATGAACATGAACCTAGTGATAATGTTAATGATGATGTTCATGTTGATGCTCAACCTAGCAATGATAATGATGTAGAAATTGAACCTGCTATTGATCTTGATAACCCACAATCAAAGAATCAACGTTATGATAAGAGAGACTTTGTTGCTAGGAAACACGGTAAGGAAAGAGAACCTTGGGTTCAGAAACCCATGCCTTTTCCTCCCAAACCATCCAAGAAAAAGGATGATGAGGATTTTGAGCGCTTTGCTGAAATGATTAGACCTATCTTCTTGCGTATGCGTTTGACTGATATGCTCAAAATGAATCCTTATGCTAAGTACATGAAAGAAATTGTTACAAATAAGAGAAAGATACCGGAAGCTGAAATTTCCACCATGCTTGCTAATTATACTTTTAAGGGTGGAATACCCAAGAAACTTGGAGATCCGGGAGTACCCACTATACCATGCTCCATTAAAAGAAATGATGTTAGAACTGCTTTATGTGATCTTGGAGCCGGTGTTAGTGTTATGCCTCTCTCTTTATATCGTAGACTTGATTTGAATAAGTTGACACCTACTGAAATATCTTTGCAAATGGCTGATAAATCAACTGCTATACCTGTCGGTATTTGTGAGGATGTGCCTGTTGTGGTTGCAAATGTTACTATTTTAACGGACTTTGTTATTCTTGATATTCCTGAGGACGATAGTATGTCTATTATTCTTGGAAGACCCATTTTGAATACTGCAGGGGCTGTTATTGATTGCAACAAAGGCAATGTCACTTTTTACGTTAATGGTAATGAGCATACGGTACACTTTCCGAGGAAACAACCTCAAGTCCACAGTATCAATTCTATTGGAAATATTCCATCGATTATTTTTGGAGGTTTTGAATTTCCTCTTCCTACTGTCAAAAAGAGATATGATATTCTTATTATTGGGGATGTGCATATCCCCGTTAAGGTAACATAGTGTTACTCGAAATTTCTCCGGTTCCATGTTATTCGGAATGAGTTTGTTAACAAGCCCTGATCAACCTTGTTAGTGGGTTCCTTTTGATGAGCATGAGATGGATGAAGTTAGAAGGCACAACCTTCTGTACCCTCCTTTTACTTTCTGTTATTTAGTTGAAATAAAGTAAAATTAGTATTTTCTGTCTGTTTTCTGAATTATCCGTGCAATATAAAAATACCCCGAAAATAAAAGTTCTCCAAATTCCCTGCCAATTTAATATGTTTTTTCTAGAATATTTGAGAATATTTGGCACTGAGAACACAGCAGGGGGAGCAAGCACCTAGGCACGAGGGTCCAGGGCGCGCCCCCTGCCTCGTGGGCCCACGGTGGCTCCCCTCCACTTATTCCTGCACCCACACACTTCTTCCTCCCAAAAAAATCACCAACCAGCTCAAGCACGAGTTCTAGCTCATTTTGCTGCGATTTTCGATCTCCTTGCTCAAAGCACCTCTCACAAAACTGCTTTGGGGGATTGTTTCTTGGTATGTGACTCCTCCATTGGTCCAATTAGTTTTTGTTCTAGTGCTTTATCCATTGCAAATTTGTGCTGCTTAGGTGACCATGTTCTTGAGCTTGCATGTCAAATTTATATGGTCCCAAGTAGTTCTAATGCATGATATAGGCTCTAGGCACTTGTAGGAGTAGTTGCTATCAATTTTGTTGAGCTTGGTTCACTTTTATTTGAAGTTACTAAAAATTTCAAAAAAATTCAGAAAATGATGAAGAGATTTTTGAGGGGCTCTTCGAGCCGAAGCTCGAAGGATAAGCAAAGTGAAGAAGAAGAGAGGCCCAAATATAATCTACCTCGCACCGCGGAGGTTCGGCCGTGTGAATGGCCTTGCGATGATTTCTTGAGAGCAGCCGGGATTTATGATGATTTTTATGAGTTGGCTGGGAATGCAGGCCTCACTGACTTCCTCCGTGACCAACGCGAACAGTATCTCTTACTCACCAATACCTTTGTGCAAAATTTTCATTTCCATTCTAGGAGGTCACCACCTACGGTGGATTTTTATTTATATGATGAGTATAAGGAGATGACCCTTCGTGAGTTCTGTGAGGTTTGCAAGTTGCCTTTTCCGGGTTTCATAGAGGAACCACATCGTAACGATGTGGAGGGGTTTATTGATACAATTGCTGTAGGGGAAACGAGGAAGGTTTCCAACGCACGAATCACTAGCATACATTTTCCTGTTCTACGTTACTTTGCTATATTTGCTAGTAGATGCCTAATTGGTCGTGGTAACTGTGGAAACCTGTGTGTCCCTGATATTATTATTTTGTGCCAGGCCTTGTTTCGAGATGACACATTTAGTTATGGGCGCTATTGTTGCAAAGCGGTTAAATCTTAACCGTACTAAGGGCCCCATCTTGGGATGCATATTCGCCTCGCGCCTCGCTGCATACTATAACATACCTATTAGGCATTATGAGAAAGAAGAAAAATTGCTGCCTTCTGTTTATCTAGATTACAAGAGTATGATAGCGCATGATTTTATTGTTTAGAATAGGGAAAGGGCGCTTAAATACAAACTGTTATTTGATAAGAATCACCCTGAGACTATTACCTTGCCTGCTCCTTCCTTGTTTGATTTATCTGGATGCCAGTATCTCGTTCCGCTGGCAGCCATCCAGGCTTACCGGAACCCTACAGAGCCAGAGCCGGAACCACAATTTGATCCTCCACGACAGTCTGATTACCAGTGGGATCCGGAGGTGATAGCCAACCAGTGGCAATCCGAGGCTTCTTCACAGTACGACCCCAACTACAACTATGGATATCCGCCAGGCCAGCCGTGGCAATAGACCAACTTAGGCCAAAAGCCTAAGCTTGGGGGAGTACGTATTTCTCACCGACATTACATTTACATTTACACACTCATTGCTAGATGTCGGTGCTCATACTTTTTCACTGTAATATCCATGCTAGTTTACTTTTTTTTCTTGCTTTCTTCTTGTGTGTTTGATAAACTTTAAGAAAAACCAAAAAAAATTAGTTGTAGCTTTTAGCTAGTTTACTTTTCTTGCTGTAGTAGTAATAATTAAAAAGAAAACCCAAAAAGATTTCCTGTTCTTCTTTTGCTTGTTGGGAGCTTTCCCATGTAAATAGTTTTACTTCTTTTCTTTTCTTTAGGGGTCGATAGGAGAAGACTATAATAAAATTGTTAAAGTGGCTCTTATATGCATTATTGTTGATTTAACCAAGAGCCCATATTGCCTTGTCTTCTCCTGTTTATTGAATGCTCACAGATTCCATCTTAGTCCAATGCACGAGCACTATTATTATTATTCGCATCATTCGGTCGTGCAAGTGAAAGGCAATAATGACGATATATGATGGACTGATTGAGATGGGAGAAGCTGGTATGAACTCGACCACTCTTGTTTTTGTAAATATGATTAGTTCATCGTTCCCGATTCAGCCTATTATGAATAAACATGTTTGCAATGACGATTAGAGATCATAGTTGCTTATGCCATGCTTAATTAGCTAGGAGTTTATAATGGTTTACCTTGTGTGCAAACATGCTATTAAAATGGTTGTCATGTGGTATAGTAGGGTGGTATCCTCCTTTGAACGATTCGAGTGACTTGACTTGGCACATGTTCACGCATGTAGTTGAAACAAAATCAAGATAGCCTTCACGATATTTATGTTCATGGTGGATTATATCCTACTCATGCTTGCACTCAATGTTTATTAATTTTAATGCATGTTCATGACTGTTGTCGCTCTCTAGTTGGTCGCTTCCCAGTCTTTTGCTAGCCTTCACTTGTACTAAGCGGGAATACTGCTTATGCATCCAATCCCTTAAACCCCAAAGTTATTCCATATGAGTCCACCATACCTTCCTATATGTGGTATCTACCTGCCGTTCCAAGTAAATTTGTATGTGCCAAACTCTAAACCTTCAAATGAAATTCTGTTTTGTATGCTCGAATAGCTCACGTATCAACTAGGGCTGTCCGCATCTTCCATGCTGGGCGGGTTATTCTCAAGAGGAGTGGACTCCGCTCCTCACTCACGAGAAAATGGCTGGTCATCGGGATGCCCAGTCCCATGCTTTATGCAAATCAAATCAAAATAATTGCAAACAAAACTCCCCCAGGACTGTTGTTAGTTGGAGGCACTCGTTGTTTCGAGCCAACCATGGACTGATGCTTGTTGGTGGAGGGGGAGTATAAACTTTACCATTCTGTTTGGGAACCGCCTATAATGTGTGTGGCATGGAAGATATCGCCATCTCTTGGTTGTTATGTTGACAATGGAAGTATGCCGCTCAAAATATTATTTATCTCTGCTTTAAAATCGAGCTCTGGCACCTCTACAAATCCCTGCTTCCCTCTGCGAAGGGCCTATCTATTTACTTTTATGTTGAGCCATCACCCTCTTATTAAAAAGCACCACCTGGAGAGCACCGCTGTCATTTGCATCCATTACTGTTAATTTATATTGGGTATGACTGGATCTCTTTTACCATGAATTACAATGTTTAGTCAGTCCTTGATCTTTAAAGGTGCTCTGCATTTATGTTTTGCGGTCTCAGAAAGGGCTAGCGAGATACCATCTTGTTATATCATATCCTGATTGTTTTGAGAAAGTGTTGTCATCCGAGATTTACTATTATTGCTCGCTAGTTGATTATGCCATTGACATGAGTAAACATGAGACCTAAATGTTATTGTGAATATGGTTAGTCATAATCTTTGCTGAAAACTTGAATGCTGGCTTTACATATTTACAACAACAAGATCAAACAGAGTTTGTAAAAGTTTTTCTTTATCACTTTCAGTTTATCAACTGAATTGCTTGAGGACAAGCAAAGGTTTAAGCTTGGGGGAGTTGATACGTCTCCGTCGTATCTACTTTTCCAAACACTTTTGCCCTTGTTTTGGACTCTAACTTGCATTATTTGAATGGAACTAACCCGAACTGACGCTATTTTCAGCAGAATTGCCATGGTGTAATTTATGTGCAGAAACAAAAGTTCTCGAAATGACCTGAAACTTCACGGAGATTATTTTTGGAAAATATAAAAAATACTGGCAAAAGAATCAAGGCCAGGGGTCCCACACCCTTTCCACGAGGGTGGGGGGCGCGCCTGTCCCCTGGGTGCGCCCCCTGCCTCGTGGGCCCCTGGAGCTCCACCGACCTCAACTCCAACTCTATATATTCGTGTTCAGGGAGAAAAAAATCAGAGAGAAGGATTCATCGCGTTTTACGATACGGAGCTGCCGCCAAGCCCTAATCTCTCTCGGGAGGACTGATATGGAGTCCGTTCAGGGCTCTTGAGAGGGGAATCTGTCGCCATCGTCATCTTCAACCATCGTCCATCACCAATTTCATGATGCTCACCGTCGTGCGTGAGTAATTCCATCGTAGGCTTGCTGGACGGTGATGGGTTGGATGAGATTTATCATGTAATCGAGTTAGTTTTGTTAGGGTTTGATCCCTAGTATCCACTATGTTCTGAGATTGATGTTGCTATGACTTTGCTATGCTTAATGCTTGTCACTAGGGCCCGAGTGCCATGATTTCAGATCTGAACCTATTATGTTTTCATGAATATATGTGAGTTCTTGATCCTATCTTGCAAGTCTATAGTCACCTACTATGTGTTATGATCCGGCAACCCCGACGTGACAATAATCGGGACCACTCCCGGTGATGACCGTAGTTTGAGGAGTTCATGTATTCACTATGTGTTAATGCTTTGTTTCGGTACTCTATTAAAAGGAGGCGTTAATATCCCTTAGTTTCCATTAGGACCCCGCTGCCACGGAAGGGTAGGACAAAAGATGGCATGCAAGTTCTTTTCATAAGCATGTATGACTATATTCGGAATACATGCCTACATTACATTGATGAATTGGAGCTAGTTCTGTGTCACCCTATGTTATGATTGTTACATGATGAACCGCATCCGGCATAATTCTCCATCACCGATCCAATGCCTACGAGCTTTTCACATACTGTTCTTCGCTTATTTACTTTTCCGTTGCTACTGTTACAATCACTACAAAACCCAAAAATATTACTTTTGCTACCATTACCGTTACTATCATACTACTTTGCTACTAAATACTTTGCTGCAGATACTAAGTTATCTAGGTGTGGTTGAATTGACAACTCAGCTGCTAATACTTGAGAATATTCTTTGGCTCCCCTTGTGTCGAATCAATAAATTTGCGTTGAATACTCTACCCCCAAAAACTGTTGCGATCCCCTATACTTGTGGGTTATCAATGACAAGCGGTTTTCAGTAAGGTATTCTCTGCAAGCACTGAAATTATCGGTAACAGATAGTTTTGTGATAAGGTAATTTGTAACGGGTAACAAGTAATGAAAGTAAACAAGGTGCGGCAAGATGGCCCAATCCTTTTTGTAGCGAAGGACAAGCCTGGACAAACTCTTATATAGAGAAAAGCGCTCCCGAGGACACATGGGAATTATCGTCAAGCTAGTTTTCATCACGCTCATATGATTCGCGTTCGTTACTTTGATAATTTGATATGTGGGTGGACCGGTGCTTGGGTACTGCCCTTCCTTGGACAAGCATCCCACTTATGATTGACCCCTATTGCAAGCATCCGCAACTACAAAAGAAGTATTAAGGTAAACCTAACCATAGCATGAAACATATGGATCCAAATCATCCCCTTACGAAGCAACGCATAAACTAGGGTTTAAGCTTCTGTCACTCTAGCAACCCATCATCTACTTATTACTTCCCAATGCCTTCCTCTAGGCCCAAACAATGGTGAAGTGTCATGTAGTCGACGTTCACATAACACCACTAGAGGAAAGACAACATACATCTCATCAAAATATCAAACGAATACCAAATTCACATGACTACTTATAGCAAGACTTCTCCCATGTCCTCAGGAACAAACGTAGCTACTCACAAATCATATTCATGTTCATAATCAGAGGGGTACTAATATGCATGAAGGATCTGAACATATGATCTTCCACCAAATAAACCAACTAGCATCAACTACAAGGAGTAATCAACACTACTAGCAACCCACAGGTACCAATCTGAGGCTTTGGGACAAAGATTGGATACAAGAGATGAACTAGGGTTTTAGAGGAGATGGTGCTGGTGAAGATGTTGATGGAGATTGACCGCCTCCCGCTCAGAGGATCGATGGTGATGACGATGGTGATGATTTCCCCCTCTCGAAGGGATGTTTCCCCAGCAGAACAGCTCCGCCGGAGCCCTAGATTGGTTCGCCAAGGTTCCGCCTCGTGGCAGCGGTGTTTCATCCCGAAAGCTGCCTCCTGATTTTTTTCCAGGGTAAAAGACTTCATATAGCAGAAGATGGGCACCGGAGGCCTGCCAGGGGGCCCACGAGGCAGGGGCGCGCCCCCCACCCTCGTGGATGGTGGGTGGCCCCCCTCTGTTTGATTCTTTGGCTAGTATTTTGTAATTAATTCCAAAAACAGCCTTCGTGAAGTTTCAGGACTTTTGGAGCTGTGCAGAATAGGTCTCTAATATTTGCTCCTTTTCCAGCCCAAAATTCCAGCTGCCGGCATTCCCCCTCTTCATGCAAACCTTGTAAAATAAGAGAGAATAGGCATAAGTATTGTGACATAATGTGTAATAATAGCCCATAATGCAATAAATATCGATATAAAAGCATGATGCAAAATGGACGTATCACCTCCCTCCTCCTTCCTTCCCCCTCCGGTGGGTATGGAAAGGGGGGAGGCCGAATTGGGAGGCACCCAAGTAGGATTCCTCCTACTTGGGGCGCCCCCTTGGCTGCCTCTCCTCCCCTCCAACCTATATATATGAGGCGGGGGCACCGCTAGAACATGTATCAACAGTTGTTAGCCGCGTGTGGCGCCCCCCTCCACAGTTTACGCCTCCGGTCATATTCACGTAGTGCTTAGGCGAAGCCCTGCGTGGATCACTTCACCATCACTGTCACCACGCCGTCGTGTTGACGGAACTCTCCCTCGACACTTTGCTGGATCAAGAGTTCAAGGGACGTCATCGAGCTGAACGTGTGCAGAACTCGGAGGTGCCATACGTTCGGTGCTTGATCGGTCGGAACAAGAAGAAGTTTGACTACATCAACCACGTTGGCAAACGCTTCCGCTTTCGGTCTATGAGGGTACGTAGACACACTCTTCCCCTCTTGTTGCGATGCATCTCCTAGATAGATCTTGCGTGAGCGTAGGATTTTTTTGAAATTGCATGCTACGTTCCCCAACAAGAAGTACAAACAAGATTACAGGATCAGAAATAATCATTAATACTCTCAGTATTATGGTAGTCGACAATATTGTAATAGCGAAGTGAGAAGTTGTAATTTAAGGAATATTGTCGTTGATAGAGAAGCTAAGCTCTACATAAACAGAAAACTATGTTTAATTTTTTTGATACACTGTTTGTGATGTTACATATTGACTATGAACGCAATCATAATTGTTCATTGCATAAATTGAATTTTAAGAAACTGAGAATGACCGAAATACATACACGTGGAGTGAATTCAATAAAATCTCTTGTACCTGCAAAATCAATCTCAACAATCAACATCATAATTGGAACAAGCGAATATAACCCACAAAAAAATTAAGCAAGCTTAAAACATTAAATGTAGAAGTTTAAACCAGACAATATGAAAGATTGCATGATAAAAATGACAAAGATAGAAACAAATACCTCAACATTCCAATATAAAATCTCAAAAATCACAACACTTGTAAGAAAATTGTAAAAGCCAAAAATAAAACCTTGTACCAAACTTTATACACTTATTTCACTGATAATAAAACATAGATGTTGAGGTCTGCCCACAAACATTACATAACTAGTATTCAAAAGCAAATTTACCCTATGTAAGTAAGAGGTGATAGTTCATAGTAGACAACACTTCACAACCTATTACAAGTACTATAGTTGACATCACACTAGCTACCTATAAGGCATACATTTGCAATAGTAGATCCAACTTGCGCCTAAAATAGTAAGCTTCAACCAAACACTTCAAAAAGACCTTGAAGCCACAACTCCACCGCTCGGACAAGCATTGCTGGATCCACCATTATCACCACCAGAAGGGTCATCCCCCAAAATGTCATAATCAAAACTAGCAACATCATCTTTATCATAAACATTGTCGTCGGTAGAAGAAAGAGCAATCATGACCTTGGTCACAAGGTATCCATCCCAATTAGGAACACATTGTTCCTAATTGACAGATAAGTGACAGATACACCCGACGCTCACTTTCTCTCAGGGAGGCGAGGAAAGGATCTCCGGGTAGGTTTATTGCTATACGTTGTTACATGATGTTACCATACATGCTCCTCTCATCTACTGATGTAAGATGATGGCTGCAGAAGATGCTATCTTCGATAGGATGAGCTTCTGCCCCTTATTCTGGCATTTCTGCAGTTTAGTCCACACATACTACCCCGACCCATTCCTTTGATACTATCTAGTGTAGATCTGATGTAAGTCTTGCGAGTACTCACGGTTGCTTTGCTCCCCTTTTCATTCAACCCGGTTGCTGCAACAGGTGGTAGCACCGCGGAAGCAGGTTTCCCCAAAGACACCTACTACATGGAGGCCTCGCCTTTTGATCTAGTGTCGTTGTTTTGCTCAGCCTTCTTAAGGCAAAACTTGCCTAACTATGTATGTATTCAGATAATATTTGCTTGATGACTGATGTATATTGGGTCCTCATGGGTCTGGCTTGTAATATAAAGATTTATGTTTATCCTTTGTGTTGTAGAGTTGTGTTGTGATATTGACGTGAGTCCCCGTACGTGATCATGCATGATGCGTGTATGATTAGTGTAGGGTTATAAATAGTGGCGTCACGGGTCCGTACTATGGTTCATTCAATCTTGGGATCTACTCCGTCCGTTCCTAAATATATGTCTTCTTAGAGATTTTAATATGGACTACATACACATGTATATGGTCATAGTTTAGAGTGTAGATTCACTCATTTTGTTCCGTATGTAATCCATATTGAAATATTTAAAAAGACTTATATTTAGGAACCGAGGGAGTAGTTCACTTTGCATGGTTTTATTAGGCAGACCATGATTATTTGCTTATACTTGTGTATTTTAAGATTAATTGATAATTGAAACATTAGTAACCGCATCAACGATGAATATGGACGTGAATAATTCATCTTCGATTCTTAGCTCCTACCAGCAAATCAACAAAAATATAAGACTAGGCTCTGACGGAAACAATGAAAGACAATGCTGCTAGAATATCTGCAGGCATGAGAGAGCACTGTGTTGGTACCATTGGTCCACCAGATTTCACTTGTATAGCACATTCTTTAATGAGTGCTTGCACGCAAACACGTGATGATTTAGAAAACAATTCAGAGGATGAAGCTGATGTCTACGATGTTGATATGGATGAATATGTACCTTCATCTCCTGTTTCAAAAAGGAATAAATGGACCCCATCTATTTACAAGGTAAACTTCCTTTGCTGATTTTTTATGCATCTGTATTGTGCAGTTCTTCTATAACGCATTCATTAAACCGTGCACTACATGTGTTCTAACTTTCATGGGCACATGGGTTCTTCAGGGAAAGCTCGGAATTGACTTGATGGATGTATATGCAGAAGAATTTTGCACCGGCATTTTGCATAAAAAGTGCTCAATAGTGCAAATAGTTATATGACCAAATATTCTAACAATGTCAGAAACCGTACATAATACTTCGGCTTCCTCTTGAGATTTCAGACTTATACACTCCCTTTCATACTAAGTTTTTGCTTCATGTCGTAGCAATTTTTTGATAAGGGAAAAGCAAACGTACATGTTGTGCTGGTAAGCGGTACGACTGGTAGTTCAAAATATGATACCCCTCATAGATCTATGGTAAGAATTTAAAAAAGTTACTGAAATCATGTATATTTTTGATTGTTACATTATATGCAGTACTGATGCGAGTGTCCTTATTCCATAAGGCCAATAACACCAAGAAGAGAGCATCCAGTTCAGAATTTTCTGGAAACTCCCACATCATCAAGAAGGATTCCGGTATCAGAAAGATTGCAATAGAAGCACCAGTAAGTAATTTATAATATTTTGGCTTCAAAATTATTGTGTGAGCCATCATAGTGTAATGTACAAACAATGCACGAACAACGCTTTCAATCATGATGCAGACCACAAAGAGGGCATGTTTACAAGAAGTTCTGCCGCAAGTACCTGACGTGCAGATTATTGAGGAAAAGAGCTCCTCCGCCATGATACTTTCAAGCTTTGGCGTCTCATCACATAATTCATCCTCTGAACAATGCATCTATGAGCTAGAAGCGAAGATTACAGCACAAGCGACAGACACAAAATAGGCAAATGCTACATTTGTAGAAGATCTGAATGTCCTACTTAGTGCACAAATGCAGGAAATCGAAGAGCTCAAAAGGAAACAACGACTAGAAATAGAAGTTATCAAGATGGACTAGGAGAGAAAATTTAGAGGCTTTGAAGAAAAGCAACAAGAAAATGGAGGAAATTCTTAGTCATCTCTTAAGGAAGTCATCGCAGTCTTTGTAGGAGACTGTGTCACAACCCATCAAAAACTGTTGGTGCACTACTGTTAGTCATGATGCCGTCTCCAGTGTCTTATTTGTAATACTTGATAATATGTAATTTGGATGCTCATTTTAATATGTGGATCACTGTTGTGAGGGGTGTTAATAAAAGTTGTGATGGGAATGTTAAATTTCAATTTTCCTCCAGTTTAAATTCAAATTGGCCTGCAGATAAATGATGTCTACTACACAACCTTCTTCTTGTAGACGTTGTTGGGCCTCCAAGTGCAGATGTTTGTAGGACAGTAGCAAATTTCCCTCAAGTGGATGACCTAAGGTTTATCAGTCCGTGGGAGGCGTAGGATGAAGATGGTCTCTCTCAAGCAAGCCTGCAACCAAATAACAAAGAGTCTCTTGTGTCCCCAACACACCCAATACAATGGTAAATTGTATAGGCGCACTAGTTCGGCAAAGAGATGGTGATACAAGTGCAATATGGATGGTAGATATAGGTTTTTGTGATCTGAAAATATAAAAACAGCAAGGTAACAAGTGATAAAAGTGAGCACAAACAGTATTGCAATGCTAGGAAACAAGGCCTAAGGTTAATACTTTCACTAGTGCAAGTTCTCTCAACAATAATAACATAATTGGATCATATAACTATCCCTCAACATGCAACAAAGAGTCACTCCAAAGTCACTAATAGCAGAGAACAAACGAAGAGATCATGGTAGGGTACGAAACCACCTCAAAGTTATCCTTTCTGATCGATCTATTCAAGAGTCCGTAGTAAAATAACACGAAGCTATTATTTCCGTTCGATCTATCATAGAGTTCATACTAGAATAACACCTTAAGACACAAATCAACCAAAACCCTAATGTCACCTAGATACTCCAATGTCACCTCAAGTATCCGTGGGTATGATTATACGATATGCATCACACAATCTCAGATTCATCTATTCAAACCAACGCAAAGTACTTCAAAGAGTGCCCCAAAGTTTCTACCGGAGAGTCAAGACGAAAACGTGTGCCAACCCCTATGCATAAGTTCAACTGAACCCGCAAGTTGATCACCAAAACATACATCAAGTGAATCACATGATATCCCATTGTCACCACAGATAAGCACATGCAAGACATACATCAAGTGTTCTCAAATCCTTAAAGACTCAATCCGATAAGATAACTTCAAAGGGAGAACTCAATCCATTACAAGAGAGTAGCAGGGGAGAAACATCATAAGATCCAACTATAATAGCAAAGATCGCGATACATCAAAATCGTGCCAAATCAAGAACACGAGAGAGAGAGAGAGAGAGAGAGAGAGAAAGAAAGAGAGAGAGAGAGAGAGAGAGAGAGAGAGAGAGAGATCAAACACATAGCTACTGGTACATACCCTCAGCCCCGAGGGTGAACTACTCCCTCCTCATCATGGAGAGCGTCGGGATGATGAAGATGGCCACCGGTGAGGGATCCCCCCCTCCAGCAGGGTGCTGGAACGGGTATATATTGGTTTTCGGTGGCTATAGAGGCTTGCGGCGGCGGAACTCCCGATCTAGGTTTCTTTCTGGAAGTTTGGGTTTATATAAGAGGTGTTAGAGTCGGGAACAAGTCAAGGGGGTCTCCGGGCTGTCCACGAGGCAGGGAGGCGCGCCCAGGGGGTGGGCGCACCCTACACCCTCAGCCCGAGACTCTTCTGGCCCAATTCTTTTACTTCCCGGCCTTCTTCTGGTCCAAAAATAAGCTCCGTCAAGTTTCAGGTCAATTGGACTCCATTTGGTTTTCCTTTTCTGCGATACTGAAAATCAACGAAAAAACAAAAACTGGCACTGGGTTCTAGGTTAATAGGTTAGTCCCAAAAATCATATAAAATAGCATATAAATGCATATAAAACTTCCAAGGTTGATAATATAATAGCATGGAACAATCAAAAATTATAGATACGTTGGAGACGTATCAATCAACCGTGCCCTTTTTTGACGCTATAATAAAACTTGTGACGGTACTGGTGACGAAAGTTGTAACCGTCACCACATTCGTGTCCCCACTTGTAAGCGGCTGTCACATCCCTAGCTCTGGTTTGCTCTAGGCTAGCTAGTCATGTGTGCATCATGTTTAAATTTCAATGAATTTGAAATGGGGACATGTGAAAGCCTCAGAAATCATTTCTGAAAATGACCAAGATAAAAATTGCTTCAAATAGGTCCAAGAAAATGTTCATGTTTCTCTATGAAAATATTGGACAGAAGTAAAATTCAAACCAATATTTTTAGGAGCTCATAAATATTTATTTTCGGCATCTGAAGCTAATGCAATAACTACTTGCATTGGATTTATATTTGCTATATATCGAATATGTGTCCAATAATTCTGAGAAATTGTGAGGGGCTTTGGAATAATCCTTTTAGTCCCTGCAAAATTATCAGAAGAAAGAAAATGGTTTAGTGCTTAAAACTAAATCAAAACAAATAACAGAAAAGGAAACAGAAAACAGAAATGGAAAGGAGTCTTACCTGGGCCACATACCTGGCGGCCCAACAGTTCTGGCCCAGCAGGCTGGCCAAACCATCTGGCCGTGCCAGTCGTCCCCTTCCTTGGGACAGAAGGACGCCGGGCGTGTGCCCCTTGCGCGCGGCCACGCGCCTCGGCCACCTCCTGCTTCCCGCCGCCTCCCCGACGTCGCTCTGGACGCCCTGGACGTCGACACGCAACCCTCTGGCTCTCTCTCACTCTCCCCGTGCTCCTCCCCCTCCTCTGCTCTCTCTCCCTCTCACCACCGAACGCCACCGCCGCCGCCGTTCGCCATAGCCGCAGCCGCAGCCATCCCCGAGCCTCTCCGACGTGTCCATGAGCATCGCGACGCCTCCCTCGTCCTCTCCGTCCAGCCACGCCTCGCCGGAGGCCCTGCATCGACGCCATCTTCATCATCTTCATCGCCGGCCGCCGGAGATCCCTCTCGCCGCCCCGCTCGCTCCGGTGCTTCCCCGAGCACGCCCGAGGCCACCTCTGCACTCGCCGTGAGCTCCTCTACTGATCCCCCCTACTCCCATGTCCATTAGCTCATCGTAGCCCTCGTTTCCGTCGAGACCGAAACCTCACCGGTGCCGGACTTGTCACCGTCGTCGTTTTGGTTCGCCTCCGTCAAAACCGAGCACGTCACTGCACTCAGTGCACTCCCAGGAGCCCGTAGCGCCCACCAGCTCCTCCTCCCATGCACAGTAGCACCGAACTCGTCGTTGCCCGAACTCCGGCCGCCGCCTTGGAGCTCGCCGTCGTCGGCTCCGGCCACCATAGGCCCGGTCTCCACCACCACTCGACGCGCGCCTGCAAGAGCTCTCCAACGAGCCCAAGAATGGCCTCGCCCGTGCCCTGTGGGTGTTTCCGAGCCGCGCCGCCGTCTCGGGCCTCGCCGGCATCGAGTCGCCGGTGGGTGTGACCCACTTTGACCCCGGCTGGGCCCCGCCCAGAGTCTATGACATGTGGGGCCGGCCCTAACTGGATTAGTTAGGTGTTAGTTAGTACTAATCACTGTTGTTAGGTGTTAATCCCCTCGCAAAACTAACCCTGAGCCACTGACATGTGGGCCTAGCCCTGCTGACATTTTTGTTAGAATTAGTTTAACCATAATTAACCCAGTTAACCAACTGAGTCACTGACCCGTGGGCCCAACTGGTCAGGTTTGACCAGGGCTGGCGCCTTTGACCTGCTGACGTCACCCCGACGTCATGCTGACGCAGTTAACCTTTTTCTGGATTTATTCTTATTCAGGAAATTCCAGAAAATAGTGCTAACTTCTAAAAATCATAGAAATTAATCTGTAACTCCAAATGCAAAGTGTTATATATGAAAAATGATCAAAAAAATCCAATCTATCCATCTGTACTGGTTTCATGCATGTTTAAACAAGTTAACTTGATGTTTAGTGCAAAACATGATAAAGCACTATTTAAGATCACAAGTGAGTTTGAACTTTGAATCTTTGGTTCAAAATAGCTCAAACCCATCTGATTGTAGATGCATTAGCCCAACACACTCATTTTACCATGTCATGATCATGCATCATATTGTTGCATTGCATTGATTGTGTTCCCTCTTTGTTGCCGGTGTTTGTCCCCTCTCGATAGACGTGGTTTCGATGATGAGATCGATGACACCGATGAAGAACTATACTATCTTCAGAAGTGCCAGGCAAGCAAAACCCCCTTGTTCATTCCGATACAATCCCACTCTCTCGCTCCCGCTCTCTTTTACTGCATTAGGACAACAACGATTCAACTGTTACATGTTGCGGTAGTTGAACCCCTTTCCTCTGCATGACCTGTCATTGCCACAGTAAATAGATGAAACCCACTAGCATGAGTAGGAGTTGTTTGAGCCCTGATGTGCCTACTCATTCATGCTTGTTGTCATGCCTGCTACTGCTTAGAGTTGGGTCAGGTCTGATTCATCGGGGATGAATTGGAATGGTGATGAACATGTCCTACTGTGTGTGAGCTAAGTGTGTGAACACGATTTGGTAAAGGTAGCGGTGAGAGGCCATGTAGAAGTACATGGTGGGTTGTCTCATTGAAACCGTCCTCAGGAACTGAGTTCTGTGTTTGTGATCCATGACCAGCTACTACCACGCATTGGGCCCGAAACCAATGGACCCTCTCGACTTATTAACTGCCCTTGCCCTCTGTCCAGGAGTTGCAACTAGTTTCTGGTGTTTGTAGGATATGTGTTGGAGGCCGTGCGTAGAGCTGACCCTAGGGGTGGGCTATGATGCGGTAGATACACCGTGGCCCAGTGTACTGAGCGCCGGTTTGGTGTCTCAGGAACCCTGCACACATCGTTTGGGGCTGTGAGCGAAACCCCGGCCGGATTTCCTCGCGGATGGAACCCGAATAGGCAATAAACCTGGACTAGAGACTTGTGTGGTTAGTCAGGTCGTGGCCAACTCCCTCGCCAGGCTTTCGCTTGAAGGTTGCCGAGATACACAACGTGTACATGGTGGTAAGTGGCGAGAGCGTGTGTGATGAAGTACACCCCTGCAGGGTTATAAATGATCTATTCGAATAGTCGTGTCCACGGTAAAGGACTTCTGGGTTGCCTGTATAGTTCATAGACAAGTGAAAGTGGATACTCTAAAATGCGCAAGATAAGCATGAGTGCTATGGATGGCGTTCTCGTAGGGAGACGGGAGCGGATCCATAGTGGTGTATTGATATGGTGAATATGTGGACTCGTGTGCGCCACCTCAAAAGAGTTACTTGCAGTCTTAGTTTAGGATAGCCACTGAGTCAAAGCTGGCTTGCTGCAGTTAAACTCCACCGCCCCCTTTGATGATACTGATGCATATGTAGCTAGTTCTGATGTAAGTCTTGCTGGGTACATTTGTACTCACGTTTGCCTATTTTATGTTTTGCAGAGAGACGTCAGTATCACTAGTAGTTCCGTGTGGACTTCGACGTTTAGCTTGATACCTCAGCTACGATCTTGTGCCCTCAGCAGGATCTGGTAGATAGTCAGGCTTCTCAGCCTTTTTCATTTGTAGATGTCTGTACTCAGACATGTTAAGCTTCCGCATGTGCTTTGACTTGTATGCTCTGAATGTTGGGTCATGAGACCCATGTTTGTAATATCTTGCTCCTCGGAGCCTATTGAATAAGTACTTGAGTCGTAGAGTTATGTTGTAATGCCATGTCGTATTTACATATATCGAGCATATTGTATGTATGATTGATATGCTTGGTATGTGTGGGATCTGACACCCTAGTTGTTTATCCTTGGTAGCCTCTCTTATGGGGAAATGTAGCCTTGTGCTTCCATGAGCCATAGTAGTCCGCTACAGCCCGGTTCATCGGAGTCCTGCTAGCCCAGCACTACTGATCCGGAACACTTGACTGGCCGGCATGTGATTCACTTCGTTCATGTGTCTCTCCCTTCGGGGAAATGTCACGCGGTGACATCTCGAGTCCTGCCTAGCCTGCTACAGCCCGGTTCACCGGAGTCCTGTTAGCCCAGTGCTACAGCCCGGATTCGCACGCTGCTGACCGACATGCTCGATGTTGATTCATGTATGCCTGTCCCCGTAAGTTAGTGCCACTTTGGGTTCACGACTAGTCATGTCGGCTCGGGTTCCCTGTCATATGGATGCTAGCGACACTATCATATACGTGAGCCAAAAGACGCAAACGGTCCCGGGCCATGGTAAGGCGACACCCGTGGGAATACCGTGCGTGAGGCCGCAAAGTGATATGAGGTGTTCCCGGCTAGATCGATGTGACTTGGAATCGGGGTCCTGACAGCGTTGGTATCAGAGCCTGACTGCCTGTAGGATTACCAAGCCAAACTGGTCGAAGTTGAGTCTAGAAATGCTGTAGTTATATAAGGGAATTGATTGTGGAAGGGAACGCAAGGCTCTTTTTACTCCTTTACCTTATGCCCTTCTGATCTGAGTCATCCTCTTCCTTTCTACGGGGATTAAGAACTAGGCCTTCTCATCTATCTATCAGGATGACGAGTTACTATGATAGAGACTTATAGGATTGATGGATTTAAGCCTCAGTTCAGTTTATACTACTTTTAGTATGTTGTCAGTTGAACCAGAACCTTGATATGATGTTGTTAAGTGACTATGCAAATCCTTGTGAATGTCTCAAATCTTTTTCTGAGCATTTACAGCCGTTATGCTGTCCGAGTCATCCCAGGTTTCTAAATAGTCCGATGCATTTGCAACTTCCTTCTTTCTGTTCCCGATGTCCTTTTGGGCCAGGTTAAGCACACCAAACGGTCTGTTGAGGTACTCCGTTGCCTCGGCGTATATGTTGAAGCCATTATTATGACACCAGTTGTTTTAGGGAGTCACCCAGTAATCTAGCCATGTTTTGTGTTCCAGGTGTGATGATTCTGGCCATCATTCTCGAAAGCATCCCGTGATGCCATTTAGTTAGTAGGCATTCTATTTCTGGGTTCTTGAACCCAAGATTCACTCTACTTACCTCGTGTTGATAGTGTTTGCTCGTTCCTTTATGATATTAGTAACCTTGCGATAGTCCTCGAGGTTCGTGGTATTTCTTTCTTCCAAATACCATGAACTACTTATGGTAGAAGTTCCTCGTTGAACCGAACGATCACAACCAGAGTGCTCTTGATGAGTTCTCCATTCAAAATTTTGAATCTGCCAGTCCTTCATCTTCTGCATGGGTTATCCGGAAGAAATATGTTGAGCTTTGTTCGACATACTAATCTATGCATCCACAACTCAGAAAGTGATATGTTCCTTTGAGTTGTCCCCCTTCAGTTATATTCCGACCTTCATCTATCAATTAATAGTCAGGAGCATGTGTGCATTCGTGTTACCGGTGCCTATTATTCTTGTGGTCCGTCGAGCCGTTCTATTTCAGAATGACTAGGAGAAACAAACTCCAGTACCTCATCCATATCTAGGATTGGGTCAAAGCAGTTGTATTCTGCAGATCAAAATGCCAATCCAGCTTTTGATTATGTTCTACCCTGAAGTATTGCCCTGTTTATGTCAGGTATATCATAAGAATTGCACAACCTCCTATGAACTCTTGATACAATGATACTTCTCGCCATCGTCGTTCATTCCTCGGTCCCCGTGTTATTGTAACCGGAATACCGACAAGTGAACCATGATGTGGGAAATCAATACTCCTAGCAACCGTGTTGCTTGATAGTTAATGGACATTAATATCATTCTTAGCATGTTGGTTAACGAATCACTATTCTAGGATTCATCGTGCTATCTTGTCCTTATTTCTGTTGCACTCTTCGATCTTTGAGTTAGGATTGAATCCCTTACCCTTCTGATCATGTCATCTTGCCTTGAAAAGCAAGATTGTTCTCGAGCTTAGAGACATATCGGTGGTTCGTGACTTTCCGAATATCTTCACGGAAGTATCACTAGGTTGTCCCCTGACCGATATGTTGAGTTCGTGATCAAGTTGGTTTTCCAATAAACCACTCTTTCTCCAAGAATCTGTGTTGGATACCCTGAGCTAGTTGGTTAAGCTAAACAACAACTTGCAGAGTTGGAATATGGAAGCTTGTCCGAATTAGTTCATCATTAAGGGATATCCTTGTGTGTGTGTGTGTGTTGAAGAAAGATGATATCTCCATCGATTGGTCCTCGTGATCAGTTGTTGGATCTATTGCCTTGTCAAAACTTTGACTTGAGTATGGGATATTGTCAAGTCAAATCGGAACCAACGATGTTCATAATGTTGTCTTACTCGTGGTTGACCCCTCGAGTGTACACCATTACATCTTTTGGTCCGATCAATGCTATCACCGTGTTCACATGATGGTGGAAGTCCAGTGATATGGAAATTCCGATGAGTTGCTGTTGAGCCCATCAGCAGCATTTTGTCTCCCCCATGATTCATGTTGAACATCAACCTTGTGTTGAAAACTTTGTAAGCAATGCCTTCGTGTTCCGTTCATGAAGCCTATGCTTGGATGGAAGAAGTGACTTCCTCGAATTCATGTGCATTTGGTGCAAGTTGCCGCCATGAGTTCGAGAAGGATTGTTTTTGTTTCCTCTGGTACCATCCCAAGTCAGTTATGCATGTGTGAATGTATTCTATGGTTTGGTAGATTAATTAACTCCACCCCATATGTATTCCCTAGCACACCAAGCCACTGATTAATTTGTTCAAGGAAAGGAAGCTCCTTCTTAAGACCTGGGGCTTATACAAGGACTTCGATATCCTCGATGATGGTTCCTCACCTGAACTCGGTAGTGTTTTATTATAAGACTACTATATGGTCATGCTTGTCTTGGATAGCGTATTCACAGGTTTGTAGCAGAGCCAGCTCATGTTTTGGAGCTTGCTATCGTAGTTCACTCCCCGAGAATCTCGCAAAGTCATCTCGTCGATTTGTGTTGCAAACCTTCATTTTTCTTTCTAGACTTGATGAGTCTGGAATATCCTGACACCAACCAGATCTGAATCTCAGGCAGATATGATGGTTGGAACATTCCCAACATTTGCATTTTGTTCCCAGCTTGCACCGCCATTGTGCTAATTCCCATGGGCTGCCCTCTCAGTAATTGTTGTTTAGGATCATCTTCAAAAGTGGTCCTACCATGGGTCCCATCCATTTCCGATGATAAGCAAAATCATCCATCGCGTTGTCTTCAACAAGGTAGTCCACATCATCCATTCGAATCCGGATATGCCATTCCTTTGAACTCTGCCAAACGATCGATTGTGATTGCCTTAGGCTGGTATAAAGAGTTTCAATGATCTAGATATCAAAAGTAATTCTTTTTGCCATTTAAGGGAATAACTCTATGAGTCACCTCCCCCAAGGTGCCCCGTTATGGGATCATGGCAATTATTTCCTCGCCACCTTGACACCATCCACCATCTCTCTAAGTGTGGGATTGTTTCCCACCAAATCAAACCTCGTCATTTCTTCTTCCATCCCTCTCGATGTGTTTTGTGTCTCAACTCGAGATGTTCAACGTCTCATTCCGCGAGTTGATCTTGAATAGCTCGATCTTCGAGAAGATCAATCCTAGTAGAGTTTCTTTCCAACGTCATCGCGTGGATGAAGATCTCAAAAGCAAGGACGTCAAGATCAATTGGAGCAATGAACCAACTTCTTCGAGAAGGGCGATTGGATCGACAAGATTGTGATAGTTTTGTGCCCCTCTGTCTTCTTACCTCACAACTTGAATCCCGGGACGAGATTCTTGTTTAGTGGGGGTGAGTTGTCACATCCCTAGCTCTGGTTTGCTCTAGGCTAGCTAGTCATGTGTGCATCATGTTTAAATTTCAATGAATTTGAAATGGGGACATGTGAAAGCCTCAGAAATCATTTCTGAAAATGACCAAGATAAAAATTGCTTCAAATAGGTCCAAGAAAATGTTCATGTTTCTCTATGAAAATATTGGACAGAAGTAAAATTCAAACCAATATTTTTAGGAGCTCATAAATATTTATTTTGCGCATCTGAAGCTAATGCAATAACTATTTGCATTGGATTTATATTTGCTATATATCGAATATGTGTCCAATAATTCTGAGAAATTGTGAGGGGCTTTGGAATAATCCTTTTAGTCCCTGCAAAATTATCAGAAGAAAGAAAATGGTTTAGTGCTTAAAACTAAATCAAAACAAATAACATAAAAGGAAACAGAAAACAGAAATGGAAAGGAGTCTTACCTGGGCCACTTACCTGGCAGCCCAGCTGTTCTGGCCCAGCAGGCCGGCCAAGCCATCTGGTCGTGCCAGTCGTCCCCTTCCTTGGGACAGAAGGACGCCGGGCGTGCGCCCCTTGCGCGCGGCCACGCGCCTCGGCCACCTCCTGCTTCCCACCGCCTCCCCGACGTCGCTCTGGACGCCCTGGACGTCGACACGCAACCCTCTGGCTCTCTCTCACTCTCCCCGTGCTCCTCCCCCTCCTCTTCTCTCTCTCCCTCTCACCACCGAATGCCACCGCCGCCGCCGTTCGCCATAGCCACAGCCGCAGCCATCCCCGAGCCTTTCCGACGTGTCCACGAGCATCGCCATGCCTCCCTCGTCCTCTCCAGCCACGCCTCGCCGGAGGCCGTGCATCGAGGCCATCTTCGTCATCTTCGTCGCCGCCCGCCGGAGATCCCTCTCGCCGCCCCGCTCGCTCCGGAGCTTCCCCGAGCACGCCGAGGCCACCTCTGCACTCACCGTGAGCTCCTCTACTGATCCCCCTACTCCCATGTCCATTAGCTCATCATAGCCCTCGTTTCCATCGAGACCGAAACCTCACCGGCGCCGGACTTGTCGCCGTCGTCGTTTTGGTTCGCCTCCGTCCAAACCGAGCGCGTCACTGCACTCAGTGCACTCCCAGGAGCCCGTAGCGCCCACCAGCTCCTCCTTCCATGCACCGTAGCGCCGAACCCGTCGTTGCCCGAACTCCGGCCGCCGCCTTGGAGCTCGCCGTCGTCGGCTCCGGCCACCATAGGCCCGGCCTCCACCACCACTCGACGTGCGCCTGCAAGAGCTCTCCAACGAGCCCAAGAACGGCCTCGTCCGTGCCCTGTGGGCGTTTCCGAGCCGCGCCGCCGTCTCGGGCCTCGCCGGCGTCGAGTCGCCGGTGGGTTTGACCCACTTTGACCCCGGCTAGGCCCCGCCCAGAGTCTATGACATGTGGGGCCGGCCCTAACTGGATTAGTTAGGTGTTAGTTAGTACTAATCATCGTTGTTAGGTGTTAATCCCCTCGCAAAACTAACCCTGAGCCACTGACATGTGGGCCCAGCCCTGCTGACATTTTTGTTAGAATTAGTTTAACCCTAATTAACCCAGTTAACCAACTGAGTCACTGACCCGTGGGCCCAACTGGTCAGGTTTGACCTGGGCTGGCGCCTTTGACCTGCTGACGTCACCCCGATGTCATGCTGACGCACTTAAGCTTTTTCTGGATTTATTCTTATTCAGGAAATTCCAGAAAATAGTGGTAACTTCTAAAAATCAAAGAAATTAATCTGTAACTCCAAATGCAAAGTGTTATATATGAAAATGATCAGAAAAATCCAATCTATCCATCTGTACTGGTTTCATGCATGTTTAAACAAGTTAACTTGCTGTTTAGTGCAAAACATGATAAAGCACTATTTAAGATCACAAGTGAGTTTGAACTTTGAATCTTTGGTTCAAAATAGCTCAAACCCATCTGATTGTAGATGCATTAGCCCAACACACTCATTTTACCATGTCATGATCATGCATCATATTGTTGCATTGCATTGATTGTGTTCCCTCTCTGTTGCCGGTGTTTGTCCCCTCTCGATAGACGTGGTTTCGACGATGAGATCGATGACACCGATGAAGAACTATACTATCTTCAGAAGTGCCAGGCAAGCAAAAACCCCTTGTTCATTCCGATACAATCCCACTCTCTCGCTCCTGCTCTCTTTTACTGCATTAGGACAACAACGATTCAACTGTTACATGTTGCGGTAGTTGAACCCCTTTCCTCTGCATGACCTGTCATTGCCACAGTAAATAGATGAAACCCACTAGCATGAGTAGGAGTTGTTTGAGCCCTGATGTGCCTACTCATTCATGCTTGTTGTCATGCTTGCTACCGCTTAGAGTTGAGTCAGGTCTGATTCATCGGGGATGAATTGGAATGGTGATGAACATGTCCTACTGTGTGTGAGCTAAGTGTGTGAACACGATTTGGTAAAGGTAGCGGTGAGAGGCCATGTAGCAGTACATGGTGGGTTGTCTCATTTAAACCGTCCTCAGGAACTGAGTTCTGTGTTTGTGATCCATGAACAGCTACTACCATGCATTGGGCCCGAAACCGATGGACCCTCTCGACTTATTAACTGCCCTTGCCCTCTGTCCAGGAGTTGCAACTAGTTTCTGGTGTTTGTAGGATATGTGTTGGAGGCCGTGCGTAGCGCTGACCCTAGGGGTGGGCTAAGATGCGGTAGATACACCGTGGCCCGGTGTACCGAGCGCCCGTTTGGTGTCTTGGGAACCCTGCACACATCGTTTGGGGCTGTGAGCGAAACCCCGGCCGGATCTCCTCGTGGATGGAACCCGAATAGCCGATAAACCTGAACTAGAGACTTGTGTGGTTAGTCAGGTCGTGGCCGACTCCCTCGCTAGGCTTCCACTTGAAGGTTGCCGAGATACACGACGTGTACATGGTGGTAAGTGGCGAGAGCATGTGTGATGAAGTACACCCCTGCAGGGTTATAAATGATCTATTCGAATAGTCGTGTCCGCAGTAAAGGACTTCTGGGTTGCCTGTACAGTTCATAGACAAGTGAAAGTGGATACTCTAAAATGCGCAAGATAAGCGTGAGTGCTATGGATGGCGTTCTCGTAGGGAGACGGGAGCGGATCCATAGTGGTGTATTGATATGGTGAATATGTGGACTCGTGTGCGCCACCTCAAAAGAGTTACTTGCAATCTTAGTTTAGGATAGCCACTGAGTCAAAGCTGGCTTGCTGCAGTTAAACTCCACCACCCCCTTTGATGATACTGATGCATATGTAGCTAGTTCTGATGTAAGTCTTGCTGGGTACATTTGTACTCACGTTTGCCTATTTTATGTTTTGCAGAGAGACGTCAGTCTCGCTAGTAGTTCCGTGTGGACTTCGACGTTTAGCTTGATACCTCAGCTACGATCTTGTGCCCTCAGCAGGATCTGGTAGATAGTCAGGCTTCTCAGCCTTTTTCATTTGTACATGTCTGTACTCAGACATGTTAAGCTTCCGCATGTGCTTTGACTTGTATGCTCTGAATGTTGGGTCATGAGACCCATGTTTGTAATATCTCGCTCCTCGGAGCCTATTGAATAAATACTTGAGTCGTAGAGTTATGTTGTGATGCCATGTTGTATTTACACATATCGAGCATATTGTGTGTATGATTGAAATGCTTGGTATGTGTGGGATCCGACACCCTAGTTGTTTACCCTTGGTAGCCTCTCTTATGGGGAAATGTAGCCTTGTGCTTCCATGAGCCATAGTAGTCCGCTACAGCCCGGTTCACCGGAGTCCTGCTAGCCCAGCACTACTGCTCCGGAACACTTGACTGGTCGGCATGTGATTCACTTCGTTCCTGTGTCTGTCCCTTCGGGGAAATGTCACGCGGTGACATCCAGAGTCCTGCCTAGCCTGCTATAGCCCGGTTCACCGGAGTCCTGTTAGCCCAGTGCTACAGCCCGGATTCGCACGCTGCTGACCGACATGCTCGATGTTGATTCATGTATGCCTGTCCCCGTAAGTTAGTGCCACTTTGGGTTCACGACTAGTCATGTCGGCCTGGGTTCCTTGTCATATGGATGCTAGCGACACTATCATATACGTGAGCCAAAAGACGCAAACGGTCCCGGGCCATGGTAAGGCGACACCCGTGGGAATACTGTGCGTGAGGCCGCAAAGTGATATGAGGTGTTACCGGCTAGATCGATGTGACTTGGAGTCGGGGTCCTGAGAGCGGCCACGAAAGCGCCGTCCGGACCCCCATGTAAGCAGCCACGTCAGCATTGTCTGATACCCACATGCAAACAACCATGCCAGCATCTTCTGGGCCCATATGTCAGCAACTTTGACTGGTCAAAAATGACGCCCAGTTATTACTGACGGGGCCGTCGGTGATAAAACCCACGGCGGACCCACATGGAAGAAGCCACGTCATCAACTGTTGGCCCCACCCGTCTGAATCTTTGACCGGTCAACCCCCCGGACCGACCACCGGTGACGGATTATCGTCACCAAAATGATCTTACGCGACATATTGGGCAATCATAGGTGACATTCCGGTCCATCACCGAAAACGGTCATCTGTAACATTATTTGGTTTGTCACCTAAAATACGATCTTGCCTGACGTAAAAGTGGTACCGTCAAAATTTTATTTTCCATGACGGCGCTTCGGTTACACTTCCCAGTCACTAAAAGGAAAAATAGAGAATGTACTTCTGATCTAATTTTTGACACCCTCTTTTGTCGACGCCGCTTCTCATATAGCTGACTCCCTTGCCGTCTCCTTTCTTCCTTACTCTTGCTGGGCCTCGAAGGCAGGGGCCAACCTCCTTCTGGACGCCTTGGGTCATCGACCGGGTGTGGGACAGTACATCACACCTGGTGTCACGCGTCCTCGAAGTAGTGGGAGGCGATGGTTTTCTGGTGCAGGTTTGCCTTCTCGGAAAAGAAACCGACCAAAATCTTGACCTTAATGGTGCCTTGGAGCTCCAAATGTGATCGGTGTGGATGTCAGATCTCATCGACAGAGGGGAGTAGCAAGTAGTAGGCACACCTTAGAGCATCTCCAACAGCCGCGCTAAACAAGCGCCGCGCCGTAAATTTGGCCATTTTAGCGCGTGCGCAATCGGTAGAGTGGCTCCAGCGGGCGCAATAACCGCGCGCGCGGCATATGGAGTTGGGCGCGCGGTCCGAATCGCCAACGCGCGCTATGTATTTGGGGCGCCCACTTCCGCGCGCGGAACACAAGAGCGCTCGCGCCGCACTCTCTCCTCCGCGCCACCTTCGCCCCGCACGCGCCGGCGCCGGCGAACTGGACCCGCTCGACGCACGCGCCGGCACCCCCCTCACCCCATCCTACAGCCGCGACCCCTCCACCGCCGCCGCCGCCGTCGCAAACCCTAGCGCGGGGAGCGTTGGCCTCGCCTCCGTCGGAGCTCCTTCGAGCATCAGCCTCGCGTGCAACCTCTTCATGCCGCCGCGGATGACCTCGGCGGCGGGTGGCACCTCGAAGCTCCCAAATGCGGCGCGGCCGAAGAAGGGCAAGACATCCGCGAAGAAGAACAAGGCGGCGGACGGCTCCAGCACCTCGAAGGCGTCGAGGAAGAAGCTTGCAAGGCATGTGACGGGCGCGGCGGCTACCGAAGCACCGGCGAGCTCACTCGTTGAGCCGGCGGCCGACGCGCACAATGTGTTCGACGATATGCCCCAAAGGTAGAAAATTTTCCCAACTTTTTTTTCTTGTTATTTTTTGAATGCATACAAATAGATAGCTTATTTGCATTGTTCTATATATTTTGTAGTCTCAGCGATGATGCATACATGTCAACTATGGGTGTTGGCTCCAACAATTTGCATTGGTCTCAAACCAATGACATGCACTTTGATGACCATGAGTTCGAGGTGGACGAGGATGCTGAGGGCATTGTCGACGCGCCGAAAGGAAAAGCGGGCAATTAAACCAACGCCGGAGACATCTTACTATGCAATACTTGGTTGCAAGTGTCGAGGGATCCATCCGTTGGAGGTGATCAAAGTGGAGATGCTTATTGGAACCGGATGAAGGAACACTTTGATGTTCGCAACGTGAGTGGAATTGACCGCTCCGACCGATCTCTTCGGTCCCGGTGGTCGACAATCAACAAGGATTTTCAAAAGTGGGCGGCCGCACAAAAGGTGGTTGACAAGTTGAACCCAAGTGGGACTAATGAGGACGATAGAGTAAGTGGCATTTCATCCATGTTCATCATACTTGTTGTTGGTGTTTGAAGTGCTAACTTGTTTTGTTTTTGTCGGCGTCCTGGGAACGGGGGTCCCCAGACTTGCCTGCCTGTGGCCCACGACGCGGCTCCACCAGCGGCCCTGTACGGCCCATCTTCATCAGCAAACACTCAAGACCCTCGCGAGGCGGACGACGCAAGGCCTCCTCGGGGGCGGCCTGACCAGGCTGGCTCGCGAGGGGCGGAGAGATCAAGGCAAGGGGCACCTTGCGAGGTTTTTGTGACGCAAGCCATGACGACCGGGGCCAGGCGGGCGCCAGGGCACAGTGTCCTCGTTTCCTCTTTGGTGCTAAAGAGGCAAGCGCAGGCGAGGAGTCCCGAGGCATCAGGCAAAGGTTTCCATATCAGTGCAACGAGACCAAGACCAGCAGGACGGCAGGACGGAGGTCACCGTGGAACCCAAGACGGCGTCACCACCAGAGCCTTTGGCAGGCGAAGACCACCTTTAGTCAGGATAACTTGTGTTGGGGAACGTAGTAATTTCAAAAAAATTCCTACGCACACGCAAGATCATGGTGATGCATAGCAACGAGAGGGGAGAGTGTTGTCCACGTACCCTCGTAGACCGAAAGCGGAAGCGTTATCACAACGCGGTTGATGTAGTCGTACGTCTTCACGATCCGACCGATCAAGTACCGAACGCACGGCACCTGCGAGTTCAGCACACGTTCAGCTCGATGACGTCCCTCGAACTCCGATCCAGCCGAGTGTTGAGGAAGAGTTTCGTCAGCACGACAGCGTGGTGACGATGATGATGTTCTACCGACGCAGGGCTTCGCCTAAGCTCCGCGACGATATTATCGAGGTGTAATATGGTGGAGGGGGGCACCGCACACGGCTAAAATATCGTATATCAATTGTGTGTAGAGGTGCCCCCCTGCCCCCGTATATAAAGGAGCAAGGGGGAGAGGGCCGGCCAAGGGGAGGTGGCGCGCCCAAGTGGGGAGTCCTACTCCCACCGGGAGTAGGACTCCTCCTTTCCTTGTGGGAGTAGGAGAAGGGAAGGGGGAAGGAGAAAGAAGGAAGGGGGCGCCCCCCCTCCCTAGTCCAATTCGGACTAGCCCATGGGGAGGGGTGCGGCCACCCTTTGGGGCCTTTCTCTCCTTTCCCGTATGGCCCATTAAGGCCCAATACGAATTCCCGTAACTCTCCGGTACTCCGAAAAATACCTGAATCACTCGGAACCTTTCCGAAGTCCGAATATAGTCGTCCAATATATCGATCTTTACGTCTCGGCCATTTCGAGACTCCTCGTCATGTCCCCGATCCCATCCGGGACTCCGAAATCCTTCGGTACATCAACATACATAAACTCATAATAAAACTGTCATCGTAACGTTAAGCGTGCGGACCCTACGGGTTCGAGAACTATGTAGACATGACCGAGACACCTCTCCGGTCAATAACCAATAGCGGAACCTGGATGCTCATATTGGCTCCCACATATTCTACGAAGATCTTTATCGGTCAAGCCGCATAACAACATACGTTGTTCCCTTTGTCATCGGTATGTTACTTGCCCGAGATTCGATCGTCGGTATCTCGATACCTAGTTCAATCTCGTTACCGGCAAGTCTCTTTACTCGTTCCGTAATACATCATCCCGCAACTAACTCATTAGTCACAATGCTTGCAAGGCTTATAGTGATGTGCATTACCGAGTGGGCCCCAGAGATACCTCTCCGATAATCGGAGTGACAATCCTAATCTCGAAATACGCCAACCCAACAAGTACCTTTGGAGACACCTGTAGAGCACCTTTATAATCACCCATTTACGTTGTGATGCTTGGTAGCACACAAAGTGTTCCTCCGGTAAACGGGAGTTGCATAATCTCATAGTCATAGGAACATGTATAAGTCATGAAGAAAGCAATAGCAACATACTAAACGATCGGGTGCTAAGCTAACGGAATGGGTCAAGTCAATCACGTCATTCTCCTAATGAGGTGATCTCGTTAATCAAATGACAACTCATGTCTATGGCTAGGAAACATAACCATCTTTGATTAACGAGCTAGTCAAGTAGAGGCATACTAGTGACACTCTGTTTGTCTATGTATTCACACATGTATTATGTTTCCGGTTAATACAATTCTAGCAAGAATAATAAACATTTATCATGATATAAGGAAATATATAATACTTTATTATTGCCTCTAGGGCATATTTCCTTCAGTCTCCCACTTGCACTAGAGTCAATAATCTAGTTCACATCGCCATGTGATTTAACATCAATAATTCACATCATCATGTGATTAACACCCATAGTTCACATTGTCATGTGACCAACACCCAAAGGGTTTACTAGAGTCAATAATCTAGTTCACATCGCTATGTGATTAACACCCAAAAAGTACTAAGGTGTGATCATGTTTTGATTGTGAGATAATTTTAGTCAACGGGTCTGTCACATTCAGATCCGTAAGTATTTTGCAAATTTCTATGTCTACAATGCTCTGCACGGAGATACTCTAAAGCCTTTTGTCACTTCCATAATCGAGAAACATATCCTTATTCCACTAAGGATAATTTTGACCGCTGTCCAGTGATCTACTCCTAGATCACTATTGTACTCCCTTTGCCAAAATCAGTGTAGGGTATACAATAGATCTGCTGCACGGCATGGCATATTTTATAGAACCTATGGCCAAGGCATAGGGAATGACTTTCATTCTCTTTCTAACTTCTACCGTGGTAGGGCTTTGAGTCTTACTCAATTTCACACCTTGTAACACAGGCAAGAACTCTTTCTTTGACTGTTCTATTTTGAACTACTTCAAAATCTTGTTAAGGTATGTACTCATTGAAAAAAACTTATCAAGCGTCTTGATCTATCTCTATAGATTTTGATGCTCAATATGTAAGCAGCTTCACCGAGGTCTTTCTTTGAAAAACTCCTTTCAAACACTCCTTTATGCTTTGCAGAATAATTCTACATTATTTCCGATCAACAATATGTCATACACATATACTTATCAGAAATGATGTAGTGCTCCCACTCACTTTCTTGTAAATACAGGCTTCACCGCAAGTCTGTATAAAACTATATCCTTTGATCAACTTATCAAAGCGTATATTCCAACTCCGAGATGCTTGCACTAGTCCATAGATGGATCGCTGGAGCTTGCATATTTTGTTAGCACTTTTAGGATTGACAAAACCTCCTGGTTGCATCATATACAACTCTTCTTTAATAAATCCATTAAGGAATGCAGTTTTGTTTATCCATTTGCCATATTTCATAAAATGCGGCAATTGCTAACATGATTCAGACAGATTTAAGCATAGATACGAGTGAGAAACTCTCATCGTAGTCAACACCTTGAACTTGTCGAAAACCTTTTTGCGACAATTCTAGCTTTGTAGACAGTAACACTACTATCACTGTCTGTCTTCCTCTTGAAGATCCATTTGTTTTCAATGGCTTGCCGACCATCGGGCAAGTCAACCAAAGTCCATACTTTGTTCTCATACATGGATCCCATCTCGGATTTCATGGCTTCAAGCCATTTTGCGGAATCTGGGCCCACCATCGCTTCTTCATAGTTCGTAGGTTCGTCATGGTCTAGTAACATAACCTCCAAAACAGGATTACCGTACCACTCTGGTGTGGATCTTGATCTAGTTGACCTACAAGGTTCAGTAATAACTTGATCTGAAGTTTCATGATCATTATCATTAACTTCCTCACTAATTGGTGTAGGTGTCGCAGAAACTGATTTCTGTGATGATCTACTTTCCAATAAGGGAGCAGGTACAGTTACCTCATCAAGTTCTACTTTCCTCCCACTCACTTCTTTCGAGAGAAACTCCTTCTCTAGAAAGGATCCATACTTAGCAACGAATGTCTTGCCTTCGGATCTGTGATAGAAGGTTTACCCAACTTTCTCCTTTGGGTATCCTATGAAGACACATTTCTCCGATTTGGGTTTGAGCTTATCAGGATGAAACTTTTTCACATAAGCATCTCAATCCCAAACTTTAAGAAACGACAACTTTGGTTTCTTGCGAAACCACAGTTCATAAGATGTCGTCTCAACGGATTTAGATGGTAGCCTATTTAACGTGAATGTAGCTGTCTCTAATGCATAACCCCAAAACGATAGTGGTAGATCGGTAAGAGACATCATATATCGCACCATATCTAATAAAGTACGGTTATGATGTTCGGACACACCATTACACTGTGGTGTTCCAGGTGGCGTGAGTAGTGAAACTATTTCACATTGTTTTAACTGAAGGCCAAACTCGTAACTCAAATACTCTTCTCCACGATCAGATCGTAGAAACTTTATTTTCTTGTTACGATGATTTTCCACTTCACTCTGAAATTATATGAACTTTTCAAATGTTTCAGACTTTTGTTTCATTAAGTAGATATACCCATATCTGCTCAAATCATCTGTGAAGGTCAGAAAATAATGATACCTGCTACGAGCCTCAATTTTCATCGGACTACATACATCTGTATGTATGATTTCCAACAAATCTGTTGCTCTCTCCATAGTTCCGGAGAATGGCGTTTTAGTCATCTTGCCCATGAGGCATGGTTCGCAAGCATCAAGTGATACATAATCAAGTGATTCCAAAATCCCATCAGTATGGAGTTTCTTCATGCGCTTTACACCAATATGACCTAAACGGCAGTGCCACAAATAAGTTGCACTATCATTATTAACTTTGCATCTTTTTGGCTTCAATATTATGAATGTGTGTATCACTACGATCGAGATCCAACGAACCATTTATTGGGTGTATGACCATAGAAGGTTTTATTCATGTAAACAGAACAACAATTATTCTCTAATTTAAATGAATAACCGTACTGCAACAAACATGATCAAATCATATTCATGCTCTACGCAAACACCAAATCACACTTATTTAGTTTCAACACTAATCCCGAAAGTATAGGGAGTGTGTGATGATGATCATATCAATCTTGGAACTACTTCCAACACACATCGTCACCTCGCCTTTTACTAGTCTCTGTTTATTCTGCAACTCCTGTTTCGAGTTACTACTTTAGCAACTGAACCAGTATCAAATACCGAGGGGTTGCTATAAACACTAGTAAAGTACACATCAATAACATGTATATCCAATATACCTTTGTTCACTTTGCCATCCTTCTTATCCACCAAATAGTTGGGGTAGTTCCGCTTCCAGTGACCAGTCCCTTTGCAGTAGAAGCACTTAGTCTCAGGCTTAGGACCAGACTTAGGCTTCTTCACTTGAGCAGCAACTTGCTTGCCGTTCTTCTTGAAGTTTCCCCTTCTTCCCTTTGCCCTTTTCTTGAAACTAGTGGTCTCGTCAACCATCAACACTTGATGTTTTTCTTGATTTCTACCTTCGTCGATTTCAGCATCACGAAGAGCTCGGGAATTACTTTCGTCATCCCTTGCATACTATAGTTCATCACGAAGTTCTACTAACTTGGTGATGGTGACTAGAGAATTCTGTCAATCACTATTTTATCTGGAAGATTAACTCCCACTTGATTCAAGCGATTGTAGTACCCAGACAATCTGAGCACATGCTCACTGCTTGAGCTATTCTCCTCCATCTTTTAGCTATAGAACTTGTTGGAGACTTCATATCTCTCAACTCGGGTATTTGCTTGAAATATTAACTTCAACTCCTGGAACATCTCATATGGTCCATGACGTTCAAAACGTCTTTGAAGTCCCGATTCTAAGCCGTTAAGCATGGTGTACTAAACTATCAAGTAGTCATCATATTGAGCTAGCCAAACGTTCATAACGTCTGCATCTGCTCCTGCAATAGGTCTGTCACCTAGTGGTGCATCAAGGACATAATTTTTCTGTGCAGCAATGAGGATAATCCTCAGATCACGGATCCAATCCGCATCTTTGCTACTAACATCTTTCAACATAATTTTTCTCTAGGAACATATCAAAAATAAACACAGGGAAGCAACAACGTGAGCTATTGATCTACAACATAATTTGCAAAAATACTATCAGGACTAAGTTCATGATAAATTTAAGTTCAATTAATCATATTACTTAAGAACTCCCACTTAGATAGACATCCCTCTAATCCTCTAAGTGATCACGTGATCCATATCAACTAAACCATGTCCACTCATCACGTGAGATGGAGTAGTTTCAATGGTGAACATCACTATGTTGATCATATCTACTATATGATTCACGCTCGACCTTTCGGTCTCCGTGTTCCGAGGCCATATCTGCATATGCTAGGCTCGTCAAGTTTAACCTGAGTATTCCGCGTGTGCAACTGTTTTGCACCCGTTGTATTGAACGTAGAGACTATCACACCCGATCATCACGTGGTGTCTCAACACGAAGAACTTTTGCAACGGTGCATACTCAGGGAGAACACTTTTATCTTGAAATTTTAGTGAGAGATCATCTTATAATGCTACCGTCAATCAAAGCAAGATAAGATGCATAAAAGATTAACATCACATGCAATCAATATAAGTGATATGATATGGCCATCATCATCTTGTGCTTGTGATCTCCATCTCCGAAGCACCGTGCTCGTGATCTCCATCTCCGAAGCACCGTCATGATCACCATCGTCACCGGCACGACACCTTGATCTCCATCGTAGTATTGTTGTCGTCTCGCCAACTTATTGCTTTTACGACTATCGCTACCGCTTAGTGATAAAGTAAAACAATTACATGGCGATTGCATTGCATACAATAAAGCGACAACCATATGGCTCCTGCCAGTTGCCGATAACTCGGTTACAAAACATGATCATCTCATACAATAAAATATAGCATCATGTCTTGACCATATCACATCACAACATGCCCTGCAAAAACAAGTTAGACGTCCTCTACTTTGTTGTTGCAAGTTTTACGTGGCTGCTACGGGCTTAGCAAGAACCGTTCTTACCTACGCATCAAAACCACAACGATAGTTTGTCAAGTTGGTGTTGTTTTAACCTTCGCAAGGACCGGGCGTAGCCACACTCGGTTCAACTAAAGTGAGAGAGACAGACACCCGCCAGTCACCTTTAAG
Source organism: Aegilops tauschii subsp. strangulata (assembly GCF_002575655.3). NCBI lineage: Eukaryota > Viridiplantae > Streptophyta > Magnoliopsida > Poales > Poaceae > Aegilops > Aegilops tauschii. The sequence goes on along the minus strand of NC_053041.3, from coordinate 456,779,584 downwards.
CAATGAGTGCTCGCAACGGTGAAACCAGTCTCGCGTAAGCGTACGTGTAATGTCGGTCCGGGCCGCTTCATCTCACAATACCGCCGAACCAAAGTATGACATGCTGGTAGGCAGTATGACATATATCGCCCACAACTCACTTGTGTTCTACTCGTGCATAGCATCAACGCATAAAACCAGGCTCGGATGCCACTATTGGGGAACGTAGTAATTTCAAAAAAATTCTATGCACACGCAAGATCATGGTGATGCATTGCAACGAGAGGGGAGAGTGTTGTCCACGTACCCTCGTAGACCGAAAGCGGAAGCGTTATCACAACGCGGTTGATGTAGTCGTACGTCTTCACGATCTGACCGATCAAGTACCGAACGCACGGCACCTGCGAGTTCAGCACACGTTCAGCTCGATGACGTCCCTCGAACTCCGATCCAGCCGAGTGTTGAGGGAGAGTTTCGTCAGCACGACAGCGTGGTGACGATGATGATGTTCTACCGACGCAGGGCTTCGCCTAAGCTCCGCAACGATATTATCGAGGTGTAATATGGTGGAGGGGGGCACCGCACACGGCTAAAATATCGTATATCAATTGTGTGTAGAGGTGCCCCCCTGCCCCCGTATATAAAGGAGCAAGGGGGAGAGGGCCGGCCAAGGGGAGGTGGCGCGCCCAAGGGGGGAGTCCTACTCCCACCGGGAGTAGGACTCCTCCTTTCCTTGTGGGAGTAGGAGAAGGGAAGGGGGAAGGAGAAAGAAGGAAGGGGGCGCCCCCCTCCCTAGTCCAATTCGGACTAGCCCATGGGGAGGGGTGCGGCCACCCTTTGGGGCCTTTCTCTCCTTTCCCGTATGGCTCATTAAGGCCCAATACGAATTCACGTAACTCTCTGGTACTCCGAAAAATACCCGAATCACTCGGAACCTTTCCGAAGTCCAAATATAGTCGTCCAATATATCGATCTTTACGTCTCGGCCATTTCGAGACTCTCGTCATGTCCCCGATCTCATCCGGGACTCCGAACTCCTTCGGTACATCAACATACATAAACTCATAATAAAACTGTCATCGTAACGTTAAGCGTGCGGACCCTACGGGTTCGAGAACTATGTAGACATGACCGAGACACCTCTCCGGTCAATAACCAATAGCGGAACCTGGATGCTCATATTGGCTCCCACATATTCTACGAAGATCTTTATCGGTCAAACCGCATAACAACATACGTTGTTCCCTTTGTCATCGGTATGTTACTTGCCCGAGATTCGATCGTCGGTATCTCGATACCTAGTTCAATCTCGTTACCGGCAAGTCTCTTTACTCGTTCCGTAATACATCATCCCGCAACTAACTCATTAGTCACAATGCTTGCAAGGCTTATAGTGATGTGCATTACCGAGTGGGCCCCAGAGATACCTCTCCGACAATCGGAGTGACAAATCCTAATCTCGAAATACGCCAACCCAACAAGTACCTTTGGAGACACCTGTAGAGCACCTTTATAATCACCCATTTACGTTGTGACGCTTGGTAGCACACAAAGTGTTCCTCCGGTAAACGGGAGTTGCATAATCTCATAGTCATAGGAACATGTATAAGTCATGAAGAAAGCAATAGCAACATACTAAACGATCGGGTGCTAAGCTAACGGAATGGGTCAAGTCAATCACGTCATTCTCCTAATGAGGTGATCTCGTTAATCAAATGACAACTCATGTCTATGGCTAGGAAACATAACCATCTTTGATTAACGAGCTAGTCAAGTAGAGGCATACTAGTGACACTCTGTTTGTCTATGTATTCACACATGTATTATGTTTCCGGTTAATACAATTCTAGCATGAATAATAAACATTTATCATGATATAAGGAAATATATAATACTTTATTATTGCCTCTAGGGCATATTTCCTTCAACTTGTACTAGTTGTCTCCTTTCAAATTTGGCCGTTGTAGCATCCCTTCCCGCCAGCATTTGGGAAGAGGACCCGAGCCTCTATAAATAGGGCTAGCCACCACAGTAGGAGGCAACTGATCCTGGGCTATTCAGATCATCCTCATCCATGCAAAATCACCAAGCACAAGAGCACCTCTCCTCAGGAGGTTGTTCTTCCCTTGTAACTAATCATCCTCAGCCCAAGAGGCAATCCACCACACCACACTGGAGTAGGGTATTACACCACATCGGTGGCCCGAACCAGTATAAACCTTGTGTCCCTTTGTTCTGCGAGTTCGACCCGCTGAGCCTTGAGATCGCGGTGAGGGAGAGTGCTAGGGGGAGGAGAGATCTTCGTGCGCACCCCAGTGTTCGAAACTCAAGGGTTTTGCCGGAACCCAAAATCCGACATTTGGCGCGCCAGGTAGGGGTGCGCTGAAGCTCTCCCTCCGTCGATCCATGCTCTGCCACTGCCACGTCTCGCCCCCATGGCCGGCGTCGCTCTCCCGGCTGGGATGGCAGATGTCCATGGCGGGGCCAGGGGGCTCAGAGCCTTTGCCCCCGCGTTGCGGCTGGTGCGGTGGCCGCCCAAGTTTAAGCCGGAGATGCCACCGCGTTACGACGGCGCGGCGGACCCGTCGGCCTTCCTGCTGGCATTGAAGAGGCCGTCCAGGAGGCTGAGGGTGACGACAGGGTCATGGCCAACTGGCTTCCCATGGCCCTCACTTGTGCACCGCGCGCCTGGCCGCTCAACCTCCCAGAATCCACGGTGGCATCTTGGGAGGAGCTGTGCGGCCTCTTCGCTACGCACTTCGCAGCACCGGCACCCCTCGCCGTCGCGGCCCTCCTCGGCGGCTCGCAAGTGCCGCCCTCGGACCGTCACACTAATACGTCCATTTTGCATCATGCTTTTATATCGATATTTATTACACTATGGGTTGTTATTACACGTTATGACACAATACTTATGCCTATTCTCTCTTATTTTACAAGGTTTACATGAAGAGGGAGAATGCCGACAGCTGGAATTCTGGGCTGGAAAAGGAGCAAATATTACAGACCTATTCTGCACAGCTCCAAAAGTCCTAAAACTCCACGGAAGTTATTTTTGGAATTAATAAAAAATACTGAGCGAAGAAAGTACCAGAGGGGGGCCACCCACCATCCACGAGGGTGGGGGGCGCGCCCCCCTGCCTCGTGGGCCCCCTGGCAGGCCTCCGGTGCCCATCTTCTACTATATGAAGTCTTTTACCCTGGAAAAAAAATCAGAAGCAAGCTTTCGGGAAGAAACTGCGCCGCCACGAGGCGGAACCTTGGCGGAACCAATCTAGGGCTCCGACAGAGCTGTTCTGCCGGGGAAACTTCCCTCCGGGAGGGGGAAATCATCGCCATCGTCATCACCAACGATCCTCTCATTGGGGGAGGGGGGTCAATCTCCATCAACATCTTCACCAGCACCATCTCCTCTAAAACCCTAGTTCATCTCTTGTATCCAATCTTTGTCCCAAAGCCTCAAATTGGTACCTGTGGGTTGCTAGTAGTGTTGATTACTCCATGTAGTTGATGCTAGTTGGTTTATTTGGTGGAAGATCATATGTTCAGATCCTTTATGCATATTAATACCCCTCTGATTATGAACATGAATATGATTTGTGAGTAGTTACGTTTGTTCCTGAGGACATGGGAGAAGTCTTGCTATAAGTAGTCATGTGAATTTGGTATTCGTTTGATATTTTGATGAGATATATGTTGTCTTTCCTCTAGTGGTGTTATGTGAACGTCGACTACATGACACTTCACCAATGTTTGGGCCTAGAGGAAGGCATTGGGAAGTAATAAGTAGATGATGGGTTGCTAGAGTGACAGAAGCTTAAACCCTAGTTTATGAGTTGCTTCATAAGGGGCTGATTTGGATCCATATGTTTCATGCTATGGTTAGGTTTACCTTAATACTTCTTTTGTAGTTGCGGATGCTTGCAATAGGGGTTAATCATAAGTGGGATACTTGTCCAAGAAAGGGCAGTACCCAAGCACCGGTCCACCCACATACCAAATTATCAAAGTAACGAACGCGAATCATATGAGCGTGATGAAAACTAGCTTGATGATAATTCCCATGTATCCTCGGGAGCACTTTTCTCTATATAAGAGTTTGTCCAGGCTTGTCCTTTGCTACAAAAAGGATTGGGCCATCTTGCTACACCTTATTTACTTTCATTACTTGTTACTCGTTACAAATTACCTTATCACAAAATTATCTGTTACCAATAATTTCAGTGCTTGCAGAGAATACCTTACTGAAAACCGCTTATCATTTCCTTCTGCTCCTCGTTGGGTTCGACACTATTACTTATTGAAAGGACTACGATAGATCCCCTATACTTGTGGGTCATCAAGACTCTTTTCTGGCGCCATTGCCGGGGAGTTAAGCGCCTTTGGTAGGTGGAATTTGGTAAGGAAAAATTTATATAGTGTGCTGAAATTTACTGTCACTTGTTACTATGGAAAGTAATCCTCTGATGGGCTTGTTCGGGGTATGTTCACCCCGACCAGTAGAGCAAAGAGTTGCTCCTCAACCTACTGAACCTACTGAAAATGTTTACTTTGAAATTCCTTCGGGTATGATAGGGAAACTGCTAGCTAATCCTTTTACAGGAGATGGAACATTACATCCCGATTTGCACCTAATCTATGTGGATGAAGTTTGTGGATTATTTAAGCTTGCAGGTATGCCCGAGGATGTTATCAAGAAGAAGGTCTTCCCTTTATATTTGAAGGGAGAGGCATTGACATGGTTTAGGCTATGTGATGATATGCGATCATGGAACTACAACCGATTGAAATTGGAATTTCATCAGAAGTTTTATCCTATGCATCTTGTTCATCATGATGGTAATTATATATATATATATATATATATATATATATATTTTTGGCCTCGCGAAGGAGAAAGCATCGCTCAAGATTGGGGGAGGCTTAAGTCAATGTTATATTCATGCCCCAATCATGAGCTCTCAATAGAAATGATTATTCAAAAAATTTATGCTCGGCTTTTCTCTCAATAATCGATCCATGCTCGATACTTCTTGTACTCGCTCTTTTATGATGAAGACTATTGAATTCAAATGGGATTTATTGGAAAGAATTAAACGTAACTCTGAAGATTGGGATCTCAACGAAGGTAAGGAGTCAGGTATAATACCTAAGTTTGATTGTGTTAAATCTTTTATGGATACCGATGTTTTCCATGAATTTAGCACTAAATATGGACTTGACTCTGAGATAGTAGCTTCTTTCTATGAATCCTTTGCTACTCATGTTGATCTCCCAAAGGAGAAGTGGTTTAAATATAATCCTCCCACTGAAGTAAAAGTAGTTGCACCTATTAAAGTTGAAGAAAAGACTATCACTTATAATGATCCTATCGTTCCTACTGCTTATATTGAGAAACCACCTTTCCCTGTTAGAATAAAGGATCATGCTAAAGCTTCAACTGTGGTCAACAAAAGTAACATTAAGACACCCAAACCCCCTGAGAAAATTAAAGTTGAACCTAGTGTTGCTATGGTTAAAGATCTCTTGGTTGATAATATTGATGGGCATGTTATTTACTTCTGCAATGAAGCTGCTAGAATTGCTAGACCTGATACTAAAAATAAACATAGACCTGTTGTAGGCATGCCTGTTATCTCTGTTAAAATAGGAGATCATTGCTATCATGGCTTATGTGATATGGGTGCTAGTGCAAGTGCAATACCTCATTCCTTATACAAAGAAATTATGCATGATATTGTACCTGCTGAGATAGAAGAAATTGATGTTACAATTAAGCTTGCCAATAGAGACACTATTTCACCAGTTGGGATTGTTAGAGATGTTGAAGTCTTGTGTGGGAAAGTTAAATATCCTGCTGATTTTCTTTTTCTTGGTTCCCCACAAGATAGTTTTTGTCCCATCATATTTGGTAGACCCTTCTTGAATACTGTTAATGCTAAGATAGATTGCAAAAAGGATGTTGTTACTATTGGTTTGGGGGATATGTCTCATGAGTTTAACTTTGCTAAATTTCGTAGACAACCCCGTGACGAGGAATTGCCTAGTAAAGATGAAATTATTGGTCTTGCTTCTATTGTCGTGCCTCCTAATGACCCTTTAGAACAATATTTGCTAGACCATGAAAATGATATGTTTATGAATGAAAGAAGGGAAACAGATGAAGTATTCTTTAAACAGGGACCTATTTTGAAACACAAGTTGCCTGTTGAAATCCTAGGGGATCCTCCTCCACCCAAGGGTGATCCCGTGTTTGAGCTTAAACCATTACCTGATACTCTTAAATATGCTTATCTTTGATGAGAAGAAGATATATCCTGTTATTATTAGTGATAACCTTTCAGAGCATGAAGAAAAGAAATTATTGAAAACTCTGAAGAAGCACCGTGTTGCTATTGGATATACTCTTGATGATCTTAAGGGCATTAGTCCCACTCTATGCCAACACAAAATAAAATTGGAAAAAGACGTTAAACCAGTTGTTGATCACCAACGACGGTTAAATCCTAAGATGAAAGAAGTGGCAAGGAAAGAAATATTGAAGCTTCTGGAGGCAGGTATAATTTATCTCGTTGCTGATAGTTAGTGGGTAAGTCATGTCCATTGTGTCCCAAAGAAGGGAGGTATTACTGTTGTTCCTAATGATAAAGATGAATTGATCCCACAAAAAATTATTACAGGTTATAGAATGGTAATTGATTTCCGCAAATTAAATAAAGCTACTAAAAAGGATCATTACCCTTTACCTTTTATTGATCAAATGCTAGAAAGATTATCCAAACATACACATTTTTGCTTTCTAGATGGTTATTCTGGTTTCTCTCAAATACCTGTGTCAAAAGAGGATCAAGAAAAGACCACTTTTACTTGCCCTTTCGGTACCTTTGCTTAAAGATGTATGCCTTTTGGTTTATGTAACGCACTTGCTACCTTTCGAAGATGCATGATGGCTATATTCTCTGATTTTTGTGAAAAGATTGTTGAGGTTTTCATGGATGATTTCTCCGTACATGGAACTTCTTTTGATGATTGCTTGAGCAACCTTGATCGAGTTTTGCAGAGATGCGAAGAAACTAATCTTGTCTTGAATTGGGAAAAGTGTCACTTTATGGTTAATGAAGGTATTGTCTTGGGGCATAAAATTTCTGAAAGAGGTATTGAAGTTGATAAAGCTAAAGTTGATGCTATTGAAAAGATGTTGTGTCCCAAGGACATTAAAGGTATAAGAAGTTTCCTTGGTCATGCCAGTTTTTATAGGAGATTCATTAAGGACTTCTCCAAAATCTCCAGGCCTCTGACTAATCTCTTACAAAAAGATATTCCTTTTGTCTTTGATGATGATTGTGTAGAAGCATTTGAAATACTTAAGAAAGCATTGATTTCTGCACCTATTGTTCAGCCACCTGATTGGAATTTACCCTTTGAAATCATGTGTGATGCTAGTGATTATGCTGTAGGTGCTGTTCTAGGACAAAGAGTTGACAAGAAATTAAATGTTATACAATATGCTAGTAAAACTCTAGACAATGCCTAGAGAAATTATGCTACTACTTAAAAAGAATTTTTAGCAGTTGTATTTGCTTGTGATAAGTTCAGACCTTATATTGTAGACTCTAAAGTAACTGTTCACACTGATCATGCTGCTATTAAATATCTTATGGAAAAGAAAGATGCTAAACCTGGACTTATTAGATGGGTTCTCTTGCTGCAAGAATTTGATTTGCATATTATTGATAGAAAGGGAGCTGAGAACCCCGTTGCAGACAACTTGTCTAGGTTAGAGAATGTTCTTGATGACCCACTACCTATTGATGATAGCTTTCCTGATGAACAATTGGCTGTCATAAATGCTTCTCGTACTGCTCCATGGTATGCTGATTATGCTAATTACATTGTTGCTAAATTTATACCACCTAGTTTCACATACTAGCAAAAGAAAAAGTTTTTTCTATGATTTAAGACATTACTTCTGGGATGACCCACACCTTTATAAAGAAGGAGTAGATGGTGTTATTAGACATTGTATACCTGAGCATGAACAAGAACAGATCCTACGCAAGTGTCACTCCGAGGCTTATGGAGGACACCACGCTGGAGATAGAACTGCACGTAAGGTATTGCAATCCGGTTTTTATTGGCCTACTCTCTTCAAAGATGCCCATAAGTTTGTCTTATCTTGTGATGAATGTCAAAGAATTGGTAATATTAGCAGACGTCAAGAAATGCCTATGAATTATTCACTCGTTATTGAACCATTTGATGTTTGGGGCTTTGATTACATGGGACCGTTTCCTTCCTCTAATGGGTATACACATATTTTTGTTGTTGTTGATTACGTTACTAAGTGGGTAGAAGCTATTCCAACTAGTAGTGCTGATCATAACACCTCTATTAAAATGCTTAAAGAAGTTATTTTTCCGAGGTTTGGAGTCCCTAGATATTTAATGACTGATGGTGGTTCACATTTTATTCATGGTGCTTTTTAAAATGCTTGCTAAGTATGATGTTAATCATACAATTGCATCCCCTTATCACCCACGGTCTAGTGGTCAAGTAGAATTGAGTAATAGAGAGCTCAAATTAATTTTGCAAAAGACTGTTAATAGATCTAGAAAGAATTTGTCCAAGAAACTTGATGATGCATTATGGGCCTATAGAATTGCATATAAAAATCCTATGGGTATGTCTCCGTATAAAATGGTTTATGGAAAAGCATGTCACTTACCTCTCGAACTAGAACATAAGGCATATTGGGCCATTAAAGAGCTCAATTATGATTTCAAACTTGCCGGTGAGAAGAGGTTATTTGACATTAGCTCACTTGATGAATGGAGAACCCAGGCCTATGAGAATGCCAAACTGTTTAAAGAAAAAGTTAAAAGATGGCATGACAAAAGGATACAAAAGCGTGAGTTTAATGTAGGTGATTATGTGTTGCTATTCAACTCTCGTTTAAGATTTTTTGCAGGAAAACTTCTCTCTAAATGGGAAGGTCCTTACGTTATCGAGGAGGTCTATCGTTCCGGTGCCATAAAAATCAACAACTTCGAAGGCACAAATCCGAAGGTGGTGAACGGTCAAAGACTCAAACATTTTATCTCAGGTAATCCTATAAATGTTGAAACTAATGTTATGAAACCGTAACCCTGGAGGAATACATAAGGGACACCTTCCAGAATGTTTCAGACTCCGAAAATGAATAGGTATGTGGTACGGTAAGTAAACCGACTCCAAAACAGTTCTAATGGTAATTTTTCTCCGTTTTGGAACATTTAAGAAAATAGGAAAATAAGAAGTAGTCCGGGAAGGACACGAGGCTTCCACGAGGGTGAAGGGCGCGCCCTACCCCCCTGCGCATGCCCCCTGCCTCGTGGGCACCTCGTGTGCTCTCCGGACTCCGTTTTCTTGCACGATACTTCTTCTGGTCAGTAAAAATTCATTATATAATCTCCCGAAGGTTTTGACCACCGTAGCACGCAAATATCCTTTGTTTTTATTTGAGCTGTTTTTGCCGCAGATTAGAGCAAGATGTCTTCTCAAGAGTCGGTCGGGGAGAGCCGGGTGTCTAATCCGACACCGGGACCAAGAACAAACAGTGATGCTGACCACTTTGGGCCATCAACGGAGGAGGAGATGGAGGCCGACTTGAAAAGGATAGATGCCATGGAGGAGGATCAAGAAGTTACTTCCCGTTTCCGAGCTGGATTCACAATGGGGGAACTACAGAGCTCAGCCATTCCAACCTCGGTCATCCCTTCCAATATTAAATTTCTCTCTTATGAAAATATGAAAAAGAGTGTTACTTGTTCTCCCGCAGCTATGCAACATCCATGGGTGAAAGGAGATTTAACCGTCACGGGTAAGCTCCGTGAGGAAATAATTGACCTCAAGCAACAAGTCAATAAGCTCGAGGAAGAGAATCGTATCCTGAGGGGCATCATCGCCAAGAATATCACATCACCACCCCCGAAGAAAGAGCAATAAATACATGGGTATGGGCACTCCCCTTGGCAACCGCCAAGCTTGGGGGAGGTGCCCCGGTATCGTATCACCATCACACTCCTATCTTTACCGTATTTCTTAGTTCGATCCTTTTGGTAATATCTTGATCTAGTAGAATAAAGTTTTAGTATGATCTAGTTTTGAGTTTTGCTTTATGATCCTTCTATGTAATTGAGTCCGTGAGCTATATATAATAAAGATTAGTGTTGAGTCAAGGGCTTGATTATCTTGCTATGATCGTGAGGGAATAAAAAGAAAGAGAAAGAATAAAAAGAAATAAAGAGATCATATTGATCTTATGGAGAGTAATGACTTCACATATAAAGAGTATGATAAATAAAAGTTGTTGAGACTTGACAAACATAGTTTTGGTCATTGTTGCAATTAATAGGAACTAATAAAGAAAGAGAGGTTTTCACATATAAATATACTATCTTGGACATATTTTATGATTGTGAGCATTCATTAAAATATGACATGCTAAAGAGTTGACGTTGGACAAGGAAGACAACGTAATGGGTTATGTTTTCCTATATCCGAAATAAAGTATATTGTCATGGATCATCCAACATGTTGAGCTTGCCTTTCCCTCTCATGCTAGCCAAATTCTTTGCACCAAGTAGAGATACTACTTGTGCTTCTGAATACCCTTAAAACCAGTTTTGCCATGAGTGTCCACCATATCTACCTATGGATTGAGTAAGATCCTTCAAGTAAGTTGTCATGTTGCATGCAATAAAAATTGCTCTCTAAATATGTACGATTTATTAGTGTGGAGAAAATAAACTTTATGCGATCTTGTGATATGGAAGCAATAAAAGCGAAGGACTGCATAATAAAGGTCCATATCACAAGTGGCAATATAAAGTGACGTTCATTTGCATTAAGATTTCGTGCATCCAACCATAAAAGCACATGAGAACCTCTGCTTTCCTCTGCGAAGGGCCTATCTTTTATTCTTGTCTTATACCTTATACAAGAGTCATGGTGATCTTCACCTTTCCTTTTTACATTTTATCCTTTGGCAAGCACCTTGTGTTGGAAAGATCCTGATATATATATCCAATTGGATGTAAGTTAGCATGAACTATTATTGTTGACATTACCCTTGAGGTAAAAGGTTGGGAGGCAACACTATAAGCCCCTATCTTTCTCTGTGTCCGATTGAAACTCCATACCCATAAATATTGCGTGAGTGTTAGCAATTGTGAAAGACTAAATGATAGTTGAGTATGTGGACTTGCTGCAAAGCTCTTATATTGACTCTTTCCGATGTTATGATAAATTGCAATTGCTTCAGTAACTAAGATCATAGTTTGTTAGTTCTCAATGAAGTTTCTGATTCATACTTGCCATTGTGAATAGATTATTACTTAAGCATAAGAAACCATATGACAATATCCATATATGTTGCTATTATAAGAATGATCATGATGCCCTCATGTCCGTATTTTATTTTATCGACACCTCTATCTCTAAACATGTGGACATATTTTTCGATATCGGCTTCCGCTTGAGGACAAGCGAGGTCTAAGCTTGGGGGAGTTGATACGTCCATTTTGCATCATGCTTTTATATTGATATTTATTGCATTATGGCCTGTTATTACACATTATGTCACAATACTTATGCCTATTCTCTCTTATTTTACAAGGTTTACATGAAGAGGGAGAATGATGGCAGCTGGAATTCTGGGCTGGAAAAGGAGCAAATATTATAGACCTCTTCTGCACAGCTCCAAAAGTCCTGAAACTCCACGGAAGTTATTTTTGGAATTAATAAAAAATACTGAGCGAAGAAAGTACCAGAGGGGGGCCACCCACCATCCATGAGGGTGGGGGCGCGCCCCCTGCCTCGTGGGCCCCCTGGCAGGCCTTCGGTGCCCATCTTCTGCTATATGAAGTCTTTTACCCTGGAAAAAATCAGAAGCAAGCTTTCGGGAAGAAACTGCACCGCCACGAGGCGGAACCTTGGCGGAACCAATCTAGGGCTCCGGCAGAGCTATTCTGCCGGGGAAACTTCCCTCCGGGAGGGGGAAATCATCGCCATCGTCATCACCAACGATCCTCTCATTGGGAGGGGGTCAATCTCCATCAACATCTTCACCAGCACCATCTCCTCTAAAACCCTAGTTCATCTCTTGTATCCAATCTTTGTCCCAAAGCCTCATATTGGTACCTGTGGGTTGCTAGTAGTGTTGATTACTCCTTGTAGTTGATGCTAGTTGGTTTATTTGGTGGAAGATCATATGTTCAGATCCTTTATGCATATTAATACCCCTTTGATTATGAACATGAATATGATTTGTGAGTAGTTACGTTTGTTCCTGAGGACATGGGAGAAGTCTTGCTATAAGTAGTCATGTGAATTTGGTATTCGTTCGATATTTTGATGAGATGTATGTTGTCTTTCCTCTAGTGGTGTTATGTGAATGTCGACTACATGACACTTCACCATTGTTTGGGCCTAGAGGAAGGCATTGGGAAGTAATAAGTAGATGATGGGTTGCTAGAGTGACAGAAGCTTAAACCTAGTTTATGAGTTGCTTCGTAAGGGGCTGATTTGGATCCATATGTTTCATGCTATGGTTAGGTTTACCTTAATAATTCTTTTGTAGTTGCGGATGCTTGCAATAGGGGTTAATCACAAGTGGGATACTTGTCCAATAAAGGGCAGTACCCAAGCACCGGTCCACCCACATACCAAATTATCAAAGTAACGAACGTGAATCATATGAGCGTGATGAAAACTAGCTTGACGATAATTCCCATGTTTCCTCGGGAGCGCTTTTCTCTATATAAGAGTTTGTCCAGGCTTGTCCTTTGCTACAAAAAGGATTGGGCCATCTTGCTGCACCTTATTTACTTTCATTACTTGTTACTCGTTACAAATTACCTTATCACAAAACTATCTGTTACCGATAATTTCAGTGCTTGGAGAGAATACCTTACTGAAAACCGCTTATCATTTCCTTCTGCTCCTCATTGGGTTCGACACTCTTACTTATCGAAAGGACTATGGTAGATCCCCTATACTTGTGGGTCATCACACACCAAGTCGTTCTTTCCCCAGATTGGCGCCGCTTTCGTGCGGCAGGGAGCTCCCCCGGGTTGGGCGGCGCCCAAGGCCAACCTGACCTTCGACTTGGGAGATCACCCTGTCACCACCGTCAGCTCTGGCATGCTCCCAATGTTTTGCACGCCCACCATCTGCAGCGTAGCTGTCACCAAGACCCTCATCGACGGCGGCGCGGCCTCAACGTGCTCTCTGTGGAAGCTTTTAGCCTCCTTCACGTACCGCTCGCGCGGCTCCGCCCCAGCAAGCCTTTCTCCGGGGTCGGCGGCAGATCTGCCTTCCTGTGACCTTCAGCACTCGCGACAACTACCGCACCGAGCTGATCGACTTCGACATCGCCCGCATTGGCCTCCCGTACAACGCCATCCTCGGATACCCGGCTTTGGCTCAGTTTATGGCGGCAACCCATCCAGCCTACAACCTCATGAAGATGCCCGGGAGCAAGGACGTCCTCACCGTAGTTGGAGACACCAAGGAGGCTCTGACGATGCTCAAGTCTGCCCTCAAAACCGCCGCAGCAGCGCGACCGGCCACCGAGGCCACCCCTGGGGTTAAGGAGGCCACACCAGCAAAGAAGAAGCAGTTGTTCACTCAAGATCGGGCCGAAACCAAGCAGGTACTAGTCGAGGAAGACGGGTCCTCAGGAGCCACCTTCACCATAGGCGCCAACCTCGACCCGGATCAAGAGGAGGCATTGGTAAGGTTCTTGCACACAAACAAAGAAATATTCGCCTGGGAACCCAAACAGCTGGTAGGGGTCCCAAGAGGGGTGATCGAGCATCACTTGAGGGTGTGCCCCAATGTGCACCCTGTGAAGCAGAAGACGCGGCGACAGTCCGCGGAAAAGCAGTCCTTCATCGTCCAGGAAACCCGCAAGCTGGAGGCAGTGGGTGTCATCCGCGAGGTTCGGTACCCAAAGTGGCTGGCGAACCATGTCGTTGTACCAAAGAAAGGCGGGAAAGAACGCATGTGCGTCGACTTCACCAACCTCAACAAGGCCTGCCCCCAAGACCCATTCCCACTTTCGCGCATCGACCAGATCGTTGACTCCACCGCCGAGTGCGACCTAGTATGCTTCCTGGATGCGTTTTCAGGCTATCACCAGATCAAAATGGCAGTAGAGGATGTGGAGAAGACGGCCTTCCTGACCCCATGTGGGGTGTACTGCTACACTTGCATGCCGTTCGGGCTGCACAATGCAGGCGCAACCTTCCAACGACTGATGCATATCCCCCTGGGTCAGCAGCTCGGGAGGAATGCAGAAGCCTATGTCGACGACATTGTGGTAAAGTCTCGGGAGGCGAGGACTTTGATTCAAGACCTGGAGGAGACCTTCGCAAGCCTGCCCCAGCTGGACTTGCGGCTCAACCCCGAGAAATGTATGTTTGGTGTCCCCTCCGGCAAGCTCTTGGGCTTCTTCGTGTCCCACGGGGGGATCGAGGCTAACCCGGAGAAGATCAAGGCGATAGAAGACATGAGCCCACCACAAACTCTCAAGGAGATGCAGAAGCTTGTCGGCTGCGTGACCTCACTGGGGCGCTTCATCTCCAAGCTGGGGGAGCGCGCCCTACCATTCTTCAAGCTGATGAAGAAGAAGGGCCCGTTCAAGTGGACCCCGGAGGCTGACCAAGCGTTTCGAGACCTCAAGAGATACCTGACCAGCCCTTCGGTGATGGTGGCGCCCCGCCCTCTCGAGCCCATGGTGCTTTATCTTGCCGCCACTCCCTACTCCGCCAGCGCAGCTCTAATGGCGGTTCGGGAAGAACGCCAGACCAAGGATGCGTCGCGCCATGCCGCGCTCCTAGCCGGGGCGATACAAGACCGGGAGGGCGCCGCAAAGGCTGCAGCGACGCCAACAAATGACCAGGCCCAACAAGACGGCGTCCTTGGGCCTGCAGAGACCCCGATGAGCGACCAGGCTCTGGGGGTCCCATCACCTCAAGAGGCGCCTCAACCCCCAACAGACGCAGGCCCCGTAGGGGCGCCCACCCTCGTGGAGCACCCAGTGCATTTTGTCAGCACGGTACTGCGGGATGCAAGGGCACGGTACCCCATGCCTCAGAAGCTCTTGCTCGCGCTCTTGGTGGCCTCATGAAAACTGCGACACTACTTCCAAGGTCACCCAATTAAGGTCGTCTCGGCCTACCCGTTGGAGAGGGTACTCAGGAGCCGCAACACTGCCGGAAGAGTAGCCGAATGGAACATCGAGCTGCAGGCATTCCAGCTGGAGTTCAGCACAACGAGGGTCATCAAGGGAGCCGCGCTCGCCGACTTCGTGGCAGAATGGATGGACGCCCCGGGGCTTGAAGCTGGCAAGGATCGATCCCTCTCGCCGGGAAGTGAAGCGCCAGATGGCTGGGTTATGTATTTTGATGGCGCGTTTGCACGCCAGGGCGCGGGGGCTGGAGCAGTGCTCATCTCGCCCACTCAGGACAAGCTCTACTACGCCGTGCAGCACTGCTTCCAGCAGGGCGAAAAGGTCTCCAACAACATTGCAGAGTACGAAGGCCTCTTAGCCAACCTCAGAGCTGCGGTGGCCCTGGGGGTGAAGCGCCTCACCATCAGGGGCGACTCACAGCTTCTCGTCCACTTCTCCAACAAGGTATACGAGCCGAGGGACGAGCACATGGAGGCATACCTCGCAGAGGTACGCAGAATGGAAAAGCGGTTCCTAGGGCTAGAATTGCAGCACGTGCCCCGCGGCACCAACAAGGAGGCCGGCGACATCGCCAAAAGAGCATCCAAGCGACAACCCCAAGAGCCTGGCGTCTTTGAGGAGCGGCTCTTCAAGCCATCGGCAGCACCTTCGCTTTCGAGGCCAGCGCCACCTCGGGAGGAGCTCCCTCAACCACCTGCCTTGAGAGCCCCGGCATGCGGCCCGACCTCGGGAGTGTGCCTACTCCTGGCGCTCGAGCCTCAGGAGGGGTGCTGGACCAAGGAGTTCAAGGAATACCTGACGCTAGGGACGCTGCCGGAGAAAGAGGAGGGCGCGGAGCGCGTGGCCTGACAGGCCATGGCGTATTGCATCTAGGACGGTGAGTTATACAGGAAGCGGCCGAACGACGTTTCCTTGCGTTGTATCTCCAGGGAACAGGGGAACGAGTTGCTAGCTGACATACACGGCGGAGACTGCGGGCACCACTCGTTGTCACGAACCCTCGTCGGTAAGGCGTTCTGCAGTGGGTTCTACTGGCCTACGGCGCTTAACGACGCGACTGAGCTGGTGAAGTCCTGCGAGGCCTGCCAATTCCACGCCAAGCAGATCCATCAGCCAGCCCAGGGCCTCCAGACCATCCCGCTCTCGTGGCCATTCGCGGTCTGGGGGGTGGATATCTTAGGCCCGTTCCCTCGAGCGCTTGGGGACTATCGCTACCTCTACGTCGCCATCGACAACTTCACCAAATGGGCGGAGGTAGAAGCTGTCCGCACCACCCCGGCCGGATCTGCAGTAAAGTTCATCAAGGGTCTCGTGAGCCGGTTCGGGGTCCCTAATCGCCTCATCACCGACAACGGCTCGCAGTTCACTAGCAATCTCTTCAAGACATATTGTGCTAACCTTGGAACACAGATTTGCTACGCTTCGGTGGCGCACCCTAGGAGCAACGGTCAAGCCGAACGGGCCAACGCGAAGGTCCTGAGAGGCCTCAAGACCAGAACCTTCAAGAAGAAGCTCGAGGCCTGAAACAGGGGCTGGCACAATGAGCCCCAGTCTGTGCTGTGGGCTATCCGCACCACCGCCACCAAGCCAACAGGTGAGACCCCGTCCTTCCTCGTCTATGGAGCAGAAGCGATTCTCCCTCACGAGGTCAAGCGTCGCTCCGCGCGGGTCCCGACGTTTGATGAAACGCAGCAGGACGCCATGCGGGGGATGGACCTCGTACTGGGGGAGGAACGCCGCCACGAAGCCACGCTCCGAGCAGCAAGATACCAGCAGGCGCTGCGGCGGTATCACTGCCGCAGCGTCCGCTCTAGGACGCTCGAGGTAGGCGACCTCGTCCTAAGGCGGGTGCTCTCCAGGGAAGGACTGCATAAGCTCTCGCCCATGTGGAAGGGCCCGTTTAGGGTCGCCCACGTCTCCAGGCCTGGTGTCATACGCCTAGAGACGCAGGACGGGGCCCCCATCTAGAACGCCTGGAACATTTAGCACCTCCGGAAGTTCTACCCATGAAGCAAGGCCCGGCGCGTGTGAAGCAAGGCCCAGTGCCTGTGAAAGTCCCCGCTCGTGACACTCTCACGTAATAATGAGTGGGATGTACACGCCCCAGAGTCTCAGGAGTGCCGCCCTCGGGCCTCGGGGGCTCCCTCCCACGTCCTAGTGGCAGCACTTAGCTCCGCGCTGGTGAGAAGACTAGACTAGGTGCCGGACGCGGCTTTTCATTTGCTTTCCGCAGTTGGCTTGCCCCTCTTTAATGGAAATTTGCTTTCTGGTGTTTCTTGCCAGCTTGGTTTCATCGCCTTCTCCCTCTGTTTCTTCCATTGGTTCCTTGTTTTGGCCCGTACTCTCCCTCGCATGCCTCGCGAGGGGGCTGGACAGGCGCGCTCGTGAGCGTTCTTTCCTGTTCTTCACGAGGCACCCTCGCTCGAGCTCGCAAGCTGGCGCACCTCCCTCAATCCGTGCCCCCGGGTACCGCGATGCGGGGCGCTGGGTCATGGTCGGCTACGCCCGCGACCAGGGCTCGGAAGAATAAGAGTTTCCTAACGATTTTTTGTAGTTCCTAAACGCCTCCCAAGCCAAGGAGGTCTCGCCAGATACTGGGAAATGCGCGCCCCACGAGGCGGAAACTACTTCAGTCGCGCCAAGCTAAGTTATCTCCACATGCTTGCACAAAACACGTACCGCAACACGACACAGGAATGACAAACATAACATAGCAATTTGGAAATCACGGTTCGTTGCACGCCCTCGCAGGGCCCCATACTCGTCTCCTTTTTTAATGCAGGAAGGAAGGAAAGGATAAAACAAAAGCGGCGCGCGCCCCCGCAGCGGTCCGCGAGGGCAGTCCCCTGGCGTCGTCCCGGCTTCAGCCGGACCCCTCCTCGCGCTTCACGGGGGCACGACGACGAGATGACCCGCTGCCGCCCTCGAAGCGGGCACGGTGACGTGGTGGCTGGTCATAGCCGCCGCTGCTGGAGCTGTCACCGGAAGAAGAGTCGCCATAGCTGGACAAGCCGCGACCGGCGCCGAGGACAAGCCCGCCTTCAACCCCCGTCGCGATCGTCGCCGAGGCTGAGCACCTCGCCGCCGTCGTTGTACTCAGGGCAGCACCCGACGCGGCGACCATCTTCCCCGAACACCCTCACGTAGAGGGTCACGTTGCCGTCGTACTTGAAGTGGAAGGTGCACCGCCTGCCCAGGCCACGCGCGCGGGCAAACGTCTGCCAGCCATGGGCCAAGGCCGCATTGCCCGCGATGGAGACCTCCACCGCGACCCATGAAGCCTTGCTGCAGCAGCCATCAGCCTGCAGCCAGAGACCACCTGGACCCGCAGCCGACAGTTCACCGGCGAAGAAGCGTGGGAGCTGAAGCCAGGTGCCGGCCGGGTTCTCCGATCACACGACGAACTCCGGCAGCACCTCCGCCGAGTGGAAGCACGGCCGGGGAGGCCGCGCGACCATGGCGTGCCTCCCTTCATCGACAGGGCTACCACGACCTGGGCGACCCCCACCACGCGAAGAGGCGCCGCCGCGACCGCGAGGGGCCGCGGCAGGGGTCACGGCGTGCTTGCGGGGGCGGCCGCGCCCCCTCTTGGGTGGCGGTGAGCCGGGCCCCTCCCGGCGGGCCTTCCCCTTCTCTGCGGCCGAGAACCTCTTCACAGATGCCATGGGTGTCGCTGCTAGCAATGAAGCAAGGGAGAGGAAGCAAGCGGAGCAGGAAGAGATGAGCGACGGGGGCTCCGCCCCCCTCCTCATTTATAGCGGGAGAAGGCCAACCGGTGATCCCCACGATCACAGGTGATGATGATTTTTCTCTGCATGCAGCAGGGACTCGTCAAGTCGGGCAGTTGCTGAGGCAGCATGGGGAAGAGGAGACGCCCACGTCCCATCAATCGCCACGCATCGACCGAGACCGCGGGCTGTTGGGGCCCGCGGCGCTCCGCACTTGCCCTTTGGCTTCACCTCGAAGCCAAGTCCGAGCGCGCCTTGGGCCCAGGGGCTACTGTCGGCGTCCTAGGAACGGGGGTTCCCCAGACTTGCCTGCCTGTGGCCCATGATGCAGCTCCACCAGCGGCCCTGTACGGCCCATCTTCATCAGCAAACACTCAAGACCCTCGCGAGCGGTCAAGCCTCGCGAGGTGGACGACGCAAGGCCTCCTCGGGGGCGGCCTCACCAGGCTGGCTCGCGAGAGGCGAAGAGATCAAGGCAAGGGGCACCTCACGAGGTTTCTGTGACGCAAGCCATGACGACAGTGTCCTCGTTTCCTCTTTGGTGCTAAAGAGGCAAGCACAGGCGAGGAGTCCCGAGGCATCAGGCAAAGGTTTCCATATCAGTGCAACGAGACCAAGACCAGCAGGACGGCAGGACGGAGGTCACCGTGGAGCCCAGGACGGCGTCACCACCAGAGCCTTTGGCAGGCGAAGACCACCTTTAGTCAGGATAACTTGTACTAGTTGTCTCCCTTCAAATTTGGCCATTGTGGCATCCCTTCCCGACAGCATTTGGGAAGAGGACCCAGGCCTCTATAAATAGGGCTAGCCACCACAGTAGGAGGCAACTGATCCCGGGCTATTCAGATCATCCTCATCCACGCAAACTCACCAAGCACAAGAGCACCTCTCCTCAGGAGGCTGTTCTTCCCTTGTAACTGTTCATCCTCAGCCCAAGAGGCAATCTACCACACCACACTGGAGTAGTGTATTACACCAAATCGGTGGCCCGAACCAGTATAAACCTTGTGTCCCTTTGTTCTGCGAGTTCGACGCGCTGAGCCTTGAGATCGCGGTGAGGGAGAGTGCTAGGGGGAGGAGAGATCTTCGTGCGCACCCTAGTGTTCGAACCTCAAGGGTTTTGCCGGAACCCGAAATCCGACAGTTTTCATGTAGTACAACATTGCACAAAACTTGTTCAAAGGAGAGGAGAAGAGGACCAAGAAGGGGAAGATCAAGAAAGGAAGGCCATTTACCTTGCCTCATTGCTATGACGTGTTGAAGGATGATGAGAAATGGAAGAAGCGTGATAATTTGGATGATCTGGATTTGAGAAACAAACGCAAGCGAACAATTGAGTTGGATGATGATGAGGAGGAGGATGCATCAAGTGATGACGGCAAGAGAAGCCCCACGCCCAACTCGGTTTCATACTCGAAGCCAAAACGACTGGATGGGTGCAAGAAAGACGCAAAAGAAAAGAAGAAGAGGAAAGGAGATGGTGAGCTCAAAAATGCTATGGAAGCTATTGCGAAGGCAAGAAAAGAAGCCAACGAGATGAGAAAAATGGCAAGGAACAAAGATGCCGAGGCCGAGGAGAGGAGGGTGGCGGTCGAGGAGAGGAAAGTGGCTTTGGAGGAGAGGAAGGTGAGCAATGAGGAGTGAACTAGATTGTTGGATTGGGAGAAGCACTTGTTCTTCTTGAACACATCTATCCTCAATGAGGCGCAAAAGGAGTATGTCAATCTTGCCCATGAAGAAGTCTTGATCCAAAAAAGAGCCATGATTCGCGCAATGGGTGGTGGTGGTCTTGGCGCCATGGGTGGCGGTGGCCTTGGCGCCATGGGAGCCATGGGTGGCTTCGGACCTACCATTGACGGCATGGGTGCCATGGGTGGCTTTGGAGCTATCATGGAGACCATGGGAGGTATGGGTGGCTTTGGAGCACACCCCGGCACCATGGCCGGCATGGGAGGCATGGGTGCACCTCCGGCCGCCATGGGCGGAATGTCTTCCGGTGTGCCTCACACACCTTCCCATGAAGATGCCGTTGAAGATCTTGCCAACACCGCCCGGCTTCACGTGATACGGTGCGCGACAATGATGAGGAGGAGGAAGAATCGTCTTCGGAGGAGGAAGAATCGTCTTCGAAAGATGAGGACGAAGACGAGGACGAGGCTTGATGTGTCTTTCGTTTGTGTCATGAACTTGGTTGGATGAACTTGTGGACATGAACTTTTATTCATCAACTTGTTTGTGTGAAATTATATGCCATGTTCATTGATTTTGGATGCTTGAAATCCATTTTGTGTTCAAAAAGCAACATATGGCATGCGCCGATGAGTCGCGCGCGGCTGTTGGAGCCAGCGCTGTCGGCCGCGCCAAACCAAACGATAGACGCGCGACAAAGTAGTTTTTAACGCGCGGCGCGTTGTGCGGCTGTTAGAGATGCTCTTAACAGGACGCCGTGGGTGAGGAACGCGTCGCTGGTAATCCTGCAAGCGAAGATAGCACAACGATCGCACTAACTTCAGTCCATTCCCTGTATGCCAATTTTAGCTCTGATCGTGCATCCCGCTTTTTTTCCGTAAAAAATGCCGGTCACCCCAGGTCAAGGGTCATGCACGTAGGTCTGCGGGACGGGACCGCGTTTTACCCGCAATAGACCAGCAGGACTTCGCCGGACGGGCGCAGTCGCCAGAGCTAGCACCGTTCTGGGCACGAGCAATCGACCCGTAGTTTCCCACAAGCAAAGAGGGCACCCGGCGCTTGTTTCCACGAAGCAACTCGCCGGGCCACTGTGCGCTCCGCCTCCGCGTGAGCGGAAAGTGTGACAATATCGCCGGCGGTGCCTACCGGCCGGCGCGGAGCCCGCAATGCGTGCGCGTGTGTTTGTGTGTCTCGAGTCGTCATCCACGCTCGCGAGGAACGTCCAGAGCTCCAAGGTGACCATGCACGTACAGTTGCACACCATGAGACGTGCATGCCGTCGCGCCGTGTCCAGTGATGAACGCCCGGTCGTCCTGATGCCTAGACCTAGAACCGTTGTCTTGCGAAGTAAGATGTGATGATAGATGGTTGGATGTTGATCAATAGACTTAGAAAAATGACAGAGATATATATAAACATTTCAGGTAACTTAGGAATGAACACTCCCATGGCCATTATATTTAGCTACGATCTGTTGGATCTCAACGTACCAAAAGGAAAAAAAAGAGACAGAGATATACAAACATTTCAGGTAACTTAGAACAAGGCAGCTTCCTCAAATTCAATTATCATTATAAACACTTACGTTCTCGGAAGGAAGAAAAATGCTAGCTTCCATCCACACTTACGTTCTCGAGTACTAGCATTTTTTGAAAAGAGTAAAGTGCACCGGTGGTCATTGAACTTATCGTATACGCTCATTTTGGTCACCGTACTTAAAAATACGGTCAATACGGTCACTACCTTGTATTCCATCTATTTGATCGGTCAAACAAGGCCTCGTCTCTTTTTTTCCTATGACTATGTGGGCCCTACCTGTCAGTGGGTGGAAGAAAGGAGTAGGGGGAAATAAAATTATGCGCCTGTGGGAGGTCGAACCAAAGCCGTCGCGCTAGTTGCGCGAGAAGGGCAACCAGCTGCACCTGTCTGTCGCCTTATCCAGCTCGAGCAAAAAACCTTTATATCGCTACCGGGCACGTGACAGCCATTGCATTTTTTTCCTTTTACGTGCGAACCATTTGGGATTTTAATCATAATTGTTTCGGCTTCAGGGTCGGGCCTTTTAGGATTAAAAAAGCAGTTTTGGCAGTACTGTGTACTCGTACATATATATTTTTTTAAACTGGGCAAAAGATTTGCCACTTTCATTGATTAAGAAGAAGGTTTAGAGTTTTCACGGCCAAAATTGCATTAGCACTTCCCTTACAAGAAAACGAGATTGGATTAGCACTTCACTTTCTTTTGTTCAATATGCACGCTTGGACGGCGGCTTGACAGTGACGTGGTCGCAGCGGCAGCTCCAGCAGATTTGGCGCACATCGTTGCTCTGTTTTTAGCACGAGACGACCAGGGATTTGGCGTGCGGTCATCTTGCAGCTAATTACGATGTAATTATCAAAATGGTTAATATATGTCTATCTAAATTTTTATTAATAAACGTTTAAATGCATAAAAATAATATACACGTGTTAAGTACTTCAAATTATGCTTATAAATGATATCAACGGAAATACATGCGTTAGCCAAATTACGCTCGCGATGGTGCAATTTGGTACGGTAAAATTGATATGGAAGAAAATACTATGAATTAGAATGCACAATCATCTAAATCAATAGAATGGTCTTATATGAACATATGCAAAAAAGAAATATCCCAACGGCTGTCACGTGAATGTCTAAAAGATATAAACAGATTTCTCCTCTAATTTGACACAAGGTTAGAACCGAGGCGGCTGGTTAGCCTACGCGCACATTAGCGTGAGGTATGGGGTTTGAATCTCTACAGTAGCATTTTTATTTTCCCTCTACTTCTTACTTCCACCCACTCACAGGCAGGGCCCGCATAGATTGAGAGAGAAAATAAGGTGATGAGACGCCATGTGGCTTGTTTGACCAGTCAAATGGATGGAGTACGGAGCTATACGATTTCACAGTGACCGTATAATCATCTCAGCACGTATATAGTGACCGTATTGACCATATTCTTAAGTGCAGTGACCAAAATTAACGTATACGATAAGTTTGATGACCACGGGTGCATTTTACTCTTTTGAAAATTCAACTGCTCAAGGTCGATCACTCGATGCTCATTTACCGGCTCTCTACAGCTGTTAATAAAGCAGAGCGAAACCCCAGGCTCACCATATTTATTTTGTTATACGTACCTGTTAGTCTACCCCCTCTGTAGGTCCACCCCAAACAGCGGGCTCTGATTGGAGGGTACACAAACTCCGTGTAGCCATAGCCCTCATTCTGCCGGTGTCAGAAAAGCCGTGGTGGCTTCCACGCCACGCCCCGCGCGGGAAGCCCCCGCGCCGCGTCCACCAAAAACCCCAGCGCCGCCACCGCTCCGCAATCGCACCCCTCCACCTCCGATCCGACGGCTGGAGACACCCCGCGCAGCATACACCGAACCCACCTAGCCGTTCAGCCTACTCGGTCCAGCTCACACCTCCAGGATCTCGAGGCGATCGTACGGTTCATGTCTCTACCCAGTCCATGGACCAAGCGCAGCGACCTTTCCAACTGCTCTCCCCCACCCGCATCCCACGGCAGCACACCCAACAGAGAGACGGAGGGACGGACGGGGGGGCGTACAAATCCACCACCCCGGCCCCTTTGCCTTCATCGTCCAGTTGATCCCTCCGCTTCGCCCTTCTCCCCTCCCCTTCTCCGTAGGGTTTAGCGGCGGGAGGAGAGGTCTCCGGATGGCGTCGTCCGACGAGTGGGGCGACGACGCGGCCGGCGGGGAGTGGACCACCGTCACTCGCTCCGGCCGGCCCAGCCACGCCGGCGCGGCCGGGCGCTCCCCCAACGCCAAGCGGGCCGCTCCCCGGCCCCCCAAGCCGGCCGCGCCGACGGTGGGCGAGGTCGGCGAGGGGCTGGCGGGGCTCGACGTCGACGGCGCGAGCCGGACAGGGAGGCTGGACAAGTACGACATACCGGTGGAGGTGAGCGGCGACGGCGCGCCCGCGCCGGCGGACGGGTTCGAGCAGGCCGGGCTCGCGGAGGCCGTGCTCCGGAACGTGGCGAGGTGCGGCTACGACAACCCCACGCCGGTGCAGCGCTACTCGATCCCGATAGTGCTGTCCGGGAGGGACCTCATGGCGTGCGCGCAGACCGGGTCCGGGAAGACGGCCGCGTTCTGCCTCCCGGTGGTCAGCGGGCTGGTGTCGGCGGCGGAGGGAGGGCAAGGAGGCGAAGTCGGTCGCGGCGACAGGGATGCGTACGACTACGACTACCGCCGCGTGGCGAGGCCGCTCGCTCTCGTGCTCGCGCCCACCAGAGAGCTTGCAGCGCAGGTATGGGGCTCTCCGTCTCTCTCTCATGCTTGTGCGCGATCTCGCGGACGCTCTGTTTTTGAAGATGCATTGTTCATTGCTATGCCCAGTTTCGCCGTGTCCACGTCTCATAGATGCTTGCTCCCGTTCGCGCGCCCCTGAAATCCCGCAAGAATTATCATAGATGCCGTCTTGCCGATGTTGGCTGCTTTGCCTGTGCGCGCGCTTGCGTAAGCGTAGGCGACGTGTGCGTGCCTGTGTTCGTGATTTCGCCTGTGCGAGCGTGCCCATATGAGGGTGGCAGGTGCGCTCCCCTTGTTCATGTCTCTCTGTGAACGCATTGTGCGGTCTCTGCGGCATCCCCGTCCGTGTTTTGCTGTGCAACGGAGCGTTCAAAGTGCAGGAAGCATGTCTAAGCACCTTCGTACTTGGGCGTTTGCATGTCTGATCTCGTTTTGGTAGATTTTTTTATGAGATGTGTTGCGCTTGAGTTCTCATAGATTATGTGTGTTGTTTGCCTTTGTTCTCTAGAGTGCATATTGTCTCATTAATTTCTGTTGCCCTGTTTTATTATGCCGATTTGATAAGATCATGACGTTTGGTAGAACCTTGTATCTGTTTACCCCTTTCTGTTCATTCATTCACTTACTCTTTGAACATTGTATCAGTAGCATTTAGTGTGTTATGCAGTAAATCTGTATGCCCATTCATTAATCTCAGTATCCTCAGTGTGCTTGTACTTCTAAAATAATGGATTCTCCTCAGTTACATTCTTTTGACCAAACTTCTTCTAGTAGCATTTTGGAGGTTCCGAATTAAATGGATCTGTCACTCGCTTATATGTGTTACTGTTGAATTTTCCTATATTGCATTAATTATCATCTTGCACAATTGGCAAAGTTTGGTAATTAATCTCAGGCCATTGCGCTCTATTGTTCTTCATTGTGTCCGTGAGTGGATTTGTGTTGATCTGATTTACATACAACTTCATGTTTTTGCTTGCCTTCATCTGGACAACTATTAAGTTCTTGCTTACCTCATATGTATGTACTTTATTTGTGATCTGTTAGCTACATATATCTTAAGTTAAGGTTATGAATTGGCAAGGAAGGGTGGGTTTTCTTATTTCAGTGGGATGTCAAAATTGCATATCCACATTCTTTGGCCGATGTAGGATAAATGCAAGTTAGTTAGCAGCTGTTTTGTGATGTTACCCATTCTTGATTCAAAATGTATCTACACAGTTTGTGTGTGATAGTACTAGTATCGATTAGTTGTGTGCGTTGAAAACAAATATGCATTAGTTTCAGATATCTGGAGCTTCCTTTGTGTTCCATGGACTAGCTTCTCTTTTGGTCAGAAAGCAATATTTCTTTCTTAATCATAGATGCTCATCTCAAAGCTCTTATTTGTTTATGTGGGCGTGTTAGGTTTTGGAAAGATTTTCAGTTGAGATATTATTCTGCAATTCTGTCAATAAATAACTACTAAACGTGGTTGCATTTATTTTATTTACTAAATGTGGAAGTATGTTCTTATCATCTGAACAAAACCTGTGGTTTTACTACTTACTGACTCACTTTACTGTTCTGCGTCATATATTTCTGAAATACTGATTCATACTTTGATTTCCCTCCTATTCTGTTGAATGCTGTGCGTTACTTGCTATGTTTTGTGAGGGTTTCTGAGATGATGGGACCTTGATTCATTTATGTTACTGCTACATGTGGTAAGACTAATTTGCTAATGATATCTTGTTTTAGATTAATGAGGAAGCAAAGAAGTTCGCTCACAAAACTGGACTCAAAGTTAAGGTGGCCTATGGAGGAACTTCAATGGTTCAACAGGTGATTGTTGATTGTATGCTTCTGTTTTTCACACTGCCTTTTTTTCCCATCTGTGATGGCTTCTCTAGCTTTAAAGTAGCTCAGGTGTGCAGAAATTGGTTTAAATGTGTAGGATTAGAAAAGATAATTGAGAAGTGATATGCCACGCTACTTTGACATACTTGATGTAGCGCTCAAAGGTGATATGGGTCATTTGTTGCTCGAGTATGAAGTATTACATTGATGGATGCTTATCTCATCCGTCTTTTTTCCATTGCTCATCTTTTTATTAGAAAATGTTAGCATCACTCATAGTATCTGTTTCTGTGCCTTTTTGTTTAGCAGCTACGTGATATAGAGAAAGGCGCAGATATTCTTGTTGCTACACCCGGGCGCCTTGTGGACATGATTGAAAGAGGAAAGATCTCTCTTGAGGCAATTAAGTACCTGATAATGGACGAGGCTGACAGGATGCTGGATATGGGGTTTGAGCCTCAGATAAGGAAGATTGTTGATGGGATGGGTATGCCACGAAAGTCGGTGAGACAAACTATGCTGTTCAGTGCAACCTTCCCACCAGAAATACAGGTAATGAAATACTAGTATTTATTTACCATGTCATGTAAAGTAGGATTAAGAGTAGAATAACTGAATGTTTTCATGTTTCTGTTTTCCACAATAGCAGGATGCTAACTACTCCCTCTGTCCCATAATATAAGAGCGTTTTTTATACTAGTGTAGTGTCAAAAACGCTCTTATATTATGGGACGGAGGAAGTACTAAGTTCCTTCAATGTTAGAACATAGCAAAGTAGCAAGATAGCCTACCAAAACATCTTATAATTTGGAACAGAAGAAGTAGATAGCATTTAATTCGTTGACTTATATTAAATATGAGGTTTATACCATGAATCACTTAGTTTTTTGATTTATTATTCCTCTCCAATGGACGATTGCATTTTTATTAGCTTCATGCTATCCATTTGGAAATATTTGAACTGATATACACTTGATTGTGTCTGCTTTAGATATATTTGGCTAGTATCCAACTTGATTTACTTTGCTTTTCTTTCCAGAGACTGGCTTCAGACTTTTTGTCAAAGTACATATTTATCACTGTTGGGAGAGTGGGTTCAAGTACTGACCTAATTACGCAGCAAGTTGAGTTTGTCACTCACGATGAGAAAAGAACCTACCTGATAGATCTCTTACAGAAACAATCTTTCACTTCATCTGATGGCAAGGTAGAATTTGCTGCCATCTTGGATGTAACAATTCGGTTTGCTCCCTATTTATTCTGTAAGACTTGTTCTCATGCTAGGTTTCTTATTTGTATAGCCTCAGCAGCCTCTAACATTGGTTTTTGTGGAGACAAAACGAGAAGCTGATTCATTGAGGTATTGGCTATACAACAAAGGTTTCCCTGCAACAGCGATCCATGGTGACAGAACACAAGAGGTAAATACATATGTCTGAAATCTTCTGTCCTTGCCTAACTTGTTCTTTAGCAGCAATATAAAACTGCAGTGGCTACACATTATAACTAATGTTTTACTAGTTTAGAATATCTGCCATGCTATATTGTTGCATGAATTACAAATTTAACGAATATTAAGGATATATCTAGCTTAAGCATATGTAGGCCTCTGGTCTTATGGCTCTGTTTGGAGTATCTCTGCTAAATATTTTAGCTAGTTTTATCTACCTCTTGTGTTCACTTGTTTCTTTTAGCTAAATAATAGAACAAGTGGCATGTATTCGTCATTACAGTATCAATGATGACTGTATGTAGTTGCTCAAGACATGTGATTCATTTTCGGAAGAGGCAAAAGCTTTTCATTGTATATTAAGAAAGAAAAATTGTCAGACCTTATTTATATGCCAGAGTTGCACATGTAACCAAGACGTGCTCACAGATTGCTGTAACCATGCAAATGGATTATTTGGTACATGACACTTCTCTGGCATTTTCTTAGTAGTTGCTTGATAAGTCTATACCAGTAAATATGTTGCACATTTCATCTATGATTTGCTATGGACTGATATGTACATGCATGTTATCTGAAGGAGAGGGAAAGCGCACTGAGATCTTTCAAGTCTGGCTTGACCCCGGTCATGGTCGCCACTGATGTAGTCGCGCGAGGCCTGGATGTCCCAAATGTTGCTCATGTCATCAACTATGATCTTCCCAAGAGCATAGAGGATTACGTCCACAGGATTGGAAGAACTGGGAGAGCTGGAAATGCTGGGAGTGCCACAGCCTTCTTCACTGAATCCAACCACCCCATAGCAAAGGGATTACTGGAACTGATGACCGAGGCAAAACAGAATGTTCCTACCTGGCTAGAGGACTACGCAGGGAAGCCATTCTATGGAGGGTCAAGCTTCGGCGGAAGAGGCCGAAGGTCCAATGGCGATGGTGGCAGCAGCTTTGGTGGCAGAGATTATCGCGGCGGCGGTGACTATTCTGGCTACTCTGGCGGTGCTGGCGGTGGCAGGAGCTACTCTGGCGGCAGTGGCGACCGCGGTGACCGCTACTCCGGCGGCGGCGGTGGTGACCGCTACTCCGGCGGCGGCACTGGTGACCGCTACTCCGGTGGCGGCGGCGGTGGTGACCGCTACTCCGGTGGCGGCGGCGGTGGTGACCGCTATTCCGGTGGCGGTGGCAGGAGCTACTCTGCTGGTGGAGGTGGTGACCGCTACTCCAGTGGCGGCGGCGGTGATCGCTACTCCGGTGGTGGTGGTGGTGACCGCTATTTCAGCGGCGGCGGCGGCGGTGATCGCTACTCCGGTGGTGGTGGTGGTGACCGCTATTCCGGTGGTGGCGGCGGTGATCGCTACTCCGGTGGTGGTGGTGGTGACCGCTATTCCGGTGGCGGCGGCGGTGATCGCTACTCCGGTGGTGGTGGTGGTGATCGCTACTCTGGTGGTGGTGGTGATCGCTACTCCGGTGGTGGTTGGAAGAGCTACTCTGGTGGCGGTGGTGGTGACCGCTATTCTGGTGGTGGTGGTGACCGCTACTCCGGTGGTGGTGGCGGTGACAGCTACTCCAGCGGCGGTGGTGGAAAGAGCTACTCTGGTGGCGGTGGTGGTGGCAGATACTCCAGTGGCGGGGGCTCCTCTAGGGAAAGTGATCCACCTCCACGCTACTACCCTTCCTACCCCATGGGCACGTCAAACATCAGCGCCTCTGGCTGGGACTAGCCGCGTAGCACCCTCACTTCTCGGTGGTGCACATACCGTATATATTACTGCTACTAGCTAAATTATGTAACGGAACCAAGTAGCGCGTGGCACACCTGATCTGAGCTGGGTGCCTGCTCGTCCTTTTTGCCTTGTCGATGGCTGTGTTATGGTGCCCTCACTGGGGTAGGTTGCAAATGTTTTGCTGGGAAAATGGGGATTTCACATGGATGTGGTGGTGATGATGAGACTCCACTTGGTGCTTAGACGTTAAAACTTGTTGGCTATATTATCTTTTAAGATCGACCTTGCTATATGTTTTGCAAATGGAGTTTTGTTGGGCTGATTGGCATTTCTCATGTTGTATGCATGTTGTGCGGTTATGCTGTAGTGTCTAGTTGGTCCACATCGTTTTTCACATTGCTTCTGTCCCTTTGTTCAAGACGTCGTATTTCTGAATGTTTTTTTTGCTTCTGTGCATCAACGTTCCGCTGCTGTTGAGAACGTTCCGCAGTTCAAACCCAGACCCAGTTTCTGTCAGCTGGCACATCTGTTTCTGCTCCAGGATCCCATTCTGGTAACTTCCAGTTGTGCTAAGTCTGACCCAGCATTTCTCCCGATAGCCAATCTGACCTTCATTTGCGGATGTAGAAGTCCAGGGCTACATCCACGTAAACTTACTTACAGTTTTTATGTAACAAAGAACGTGTAAACATGGGATTGGATCGGATGGGGGAGGCCCTTGGCCCTTGATTTATTTTTTTTGTGGGGGGAGGGGCCGAGTTAGGAAGGTTACGTAGTCTTATCAGAAGACCAGTGCCCACATCTTTATTTTTTTTGAGTGAAAACCGTATAATTTTGAACCACATTTTTTTTCCTGTTTCGAATCAAATTGATTGATTGATCTCCCTAATTACATTTGTAATTAATTTTAACACTCCCTCTAATCTACGCTTGACCATGTAGAATCGTCTCACGATCATCCAGGCAGGGCTATCATCTTAAGAGATTCTTCTCCAAAAAGTTCTTCATGAAAACTTGATGAGAACCTAAAACATAAACTCACAAAGAGATAGCATAATGTGATGTCATAAAACAAGGATATCTCAAGAAGAGACTCCCTCTAATCACCGCTTGTCATAAGAATATGAGAAGTAGCTAAAACTCCTTCAAACCCAGTGGGAAAATAAGGAGAAAATGATGCAACATATAATGATTATTGTCTCTTTTAACTCAATACGAGAAAACTCATAGAGTTTAGAGGACAATAAATATGCCGCATATACTTTCCTAAAAACCCCCATGGGGAAAACAGAAAGTATGGCATATGATCTTGTGTTGATATTACATCATTAAAAACTTTATGAGAACTTGTAAAGTAAACTCATGAAGGGAAAATGTGACGCCCCCGATTCAATCGTATACTAATCATACACGCAAACGTGTACGATCAAGATCAGGGACTCATGGGAAGATATCACAACACAACTCTAAAAATAAAATAAGTCATACAAGCATCATAATACAAGCCAGGGGCCTCAAGGGCTCGAATACAAGTGCTCGATCATAGATGAGTCAGCGGAAGCAACAATATCTGAGTACAGACATAAGTTAAACAAGTTGCCATAAGATGGCTAGCACAAACTGGGATACAGATCGAAAGAGGCGCAGACCTCCTGCCTGGGATCCTCCTAAACTACTTCTGGTCGTCGTCTGCAGCCTGCACGTAGTAGTAGGCACCCTCGGTGTAGTAGGGGTCGTCGTCAACGGTGGCGTCTGGCTCCTGGGCTCCAGCGTCTGGTTGCGACAACCAGAAAGAAAGGAAAGGGGGGAAGAGGGAGAAAAGCAACCGTGAGTACTCATCCAAAGTACTCGCAAGCAAGGATCTACACTACAGATGCATGGGTATCTGTGTAAAGGGGCAATATCGGTGGACTGAACTACAAAATGCTAGAATAAGAGGGGGATAGCTAGTCATGTCGAAGACTACGCTTCTGGCAGCCTCCATCTTGCAGCATGTAGAAGAGAGTAGATGGTAAGTTCACCAAGTATCATCGCATAGCATAATCCTACCCGGCGATCCTCCCCTCGTCGCCCTGTGTGAGAGCGATCACCGGGTTATATCTGGCACTTGGAAGGGTGTGTTTTATTAAGTATCCGGTTCTAGTTGTCATAAGGTCAAGGTACAACTCCGGGTCATCCTGTTACCGAGGATCACGGCAATTTTAATAGATAAACTTCCCTACAGGGGTGCACCACATTACCCAACACGCTCGATCCCTCTGGCCGGACACACTTTCCTGGGTCATGCCCGGCCTCAGAAGATCAACACGTCGCAGCCCCACCTAGGCACAACAGAGAGGTCAGCATGCCGGTGTAAATCATATGCACGCAGGGGTCTGGGCCCATCGCCCATTGCACACCTGCACGTCGCGTACGCGGCCGGTAAGCAGACCTAGCCTCCCTAATACAAGAGCAGGCGTTCCAGTCCAATCCGGCGCGCGCCACTAGTCGCTGACGTCAAGAAGGCTTCGGCTGATACCACGACGTTGAGTGCCCATAACTGTTCCCGCGTAGTTGGTTTGTGCGTATAGACCAGTGGCCAGACTCAGATCAAATACCAAGATTGGGAAAGTATGTCCTTTCAGCCCCCAATCCGTGAATCAACCGCGGGTACTCAACGAGCCGACCCGACTTTAGTCACCACATGTATCATATATTATGTATATAAGTATATACCCATGATCACCTCCCGAGTGATCACAGCCCGGTAGTATAGCATGGCAGACGGACAAGAATGTAGGGCCACTGATGGAATACTAGCATCCTATACTAAGCATTTAGGATTGCAGGTAAGGGTATCAATTGTAGCAACAATGACAGGCTATGCAGCAGAATAGGATTAACCAAAAACAGTAACATGTTACACTACTCTAATGCAAGCAGTAGAGAGAAGGAATGGGCGATATCTGGTGATCAAGGGGGGGGGGCTTGCCTGGAAGCTCTATTGCACAAGAAGAAGGGTCGTCGGTGACGTAGTCGTACCCAAACGCATCAACGCCGATCTCGGGGTCTACCGGAGAAGAAGAGGGGGGAAGAAACAGTAAATACGGAGCAAACAAAGCATCACAAAGTATAACAAGGAAATACGCGGTGCCAGGGGTGATCTAACGCAGGGATAGGTGATACCGGCGAAGGGGGAAAACATCCGGAAAAGTATTCCCGGTGTTCCGCATTTTCGGACAAACGGACCGGCGGGGGAAAGTTCCATGTTCGCTATGCTAGGGACGTGTAGCTGACAAACGGACTGCGCATCCGGATTCGTCTCGTCGTTCTGAGCAACTTTCATGTATAAAGTATTTTCATCCGAGTTACGGATTATTTTATATCAATTTTTAAAGTTTTAATTCATTTTCTAATTTTTCTAGTTTTAATTTTAATTTGAAAGTAAAAGAATAAAATGCTACGGGTACCCAGAGTTGTACACAACAGAATGTATGTGTGGCTGGCAGGTGGGGTCAAGGGGGGTCCAGTCAGCATTTGACGAGTCAACTGTTGACTTGTCAACAGGGTCAAACAGGACCCACCTGTCATGGACTGGGTCAACCCAGTCAATAGTTTGACTGGTCAAACTGGACAGGGGACCCACATGTCATTGACTGACAACTAATTAACCTAGTTAACTAGTTTAATTCACAGATTAATTATGTTAAGTTAATTAGGTTAATTAAACCTAATTAATTAATTAATTTATCATTATTATTTTTATTTATTATTATATTTAAAAATTCTTTTTTTAATAAACGTTCTGGGGCTGGGCCCCACGTGTCTGTGGCCGAGTGGGGCCTATCGGGCGTGCAGGCACTAGCGGGCGAACGGGCGCCGGGGTGGGCGCCCGAAGGGGCGGACCCGGACGAGGAGGCCACGAGCGGCAACGGCCGGCAAGCGGCAGGAAGCTCCAGCGGGCAACGGCCGGGCAGAGCAAGGGGGTGGTCGGGCGCGAGCGGGGCCGTGCGTGTAGCGCAGTGGCCGAACGCGGCGACGAGGCGCGCACTAGCGAGGCGAACCGGAGCGGGGTCACAGTCGTTGGCGGCGGCCGGAGGCAGGCTCGACCGGTCGGAGGAGAGGCGCCAACGGCAAGGCGCGACCGAAGCGATGCGGGGGTGTGGCGAGCGGAGCACAGGAGGCTCAGTGGGCGCAGCGGGGCGCGGGCGCGGTCGGCTGGAGCCACCGTGACCGGGCGCGCGCGAGCGGCAATAGTATTAGCAGCGGCGGTGGTGGACCAACAGCAAGCAGCGGTGGCAGCTTAAGCAGTAGGGAAGGAGGCGCGCGGCGGGGGGGTCAGGCGGAGCGCGTGGTGAGCGCGATAGGAACGCGGAGCGCTGGAGGCTCGGGCGCGGCCCCGCACGAGCGAGCGCGCGTGGGTGCGCAGACGGCAGGAGTAGGAGCAGCACGGTAGGGGCGCGCGATGCGCAGCACAGGGGTTCGAGCGCGCGCGGGAGGAAGGAGGAGAGGACGGGGCCTCACCACGGGCCGTAGGGACAGGGCAGTGGGTGTCGAGGAGGAGGACGGGGACGACGCGTGATGGGGAGGCAGTCCGTCGAGGAAGCGGTTCGGGCGACGACGCGGTCCTGCAGCGTCGGGGGCGATCGTCGCCGGGCTCGATCCCGATCCAGAACTGGATCGGGGGGAAAGGGGGAGAGTGAACGAGTGGGAGGACTGGGGGTGTCAGTTAGGGTTTCGGGTGGGGTGTGAGTGGCCTTGTAGGCCAGGGGTGCGGGGAGTGGGCCGAGGCTGGCTGGGCCGTCTGGCCATCTAGGCCAAGGCCCAGGGAGAGCAGGGGGTTTGCTTTAGCTCATTTGTTTTCTGTTTTGTATTTTCTTTTTCTTTTATTCTGTTTTATCTTTGTTTCCTATTGTTTTAGTTTTTGTAAAATATATACTTGGCATCTAATTTAGTATTTCAATTTAGTCCACTGTCACAAGAAGTCTAGCCCCCAAATAATTTAGTTTGATATTTTATTAATTGGTAAAGGCATTTAATTAATTAGGTTTGCTATTATTTAAATCATTTTATTGCAGTTAAGCATTTCATAAAAGTTTGGTTTCACCACCATAATCACCTATGCATTATTTGGCATGACCCGAACATTTTAGTTTCCTTATTTGAAAACTTTTGTTGTTTCCCTGATTTTGAGTTTGAATTTCGAATCGGTTTTGAACTAACGCGAGATTAACAATAGTAACTGAGGTGACGTGGCATCATTAGTAGAGGGTTGTTGTAGCTTAATTATCCGGGCATCACAATTCTCCTCCACTACAAGAAATCTCGTCCCGAGATTTAAGAGGGAGAGTAAGGGGGAAAGGCTGGTTACGAAATTCTAATGGATCCTCTTGGTCTTGGCTGCTCTTCTCGAAGAAGTTAATCCCGTTCGTTGATGACTTCAATTCTCTACTTCAGGTCATCATGATGAAGTCATCAGCCTTTCTTCGTGAACTCCATCGTAATTACGCATAGGTAAGGGGCAACTGGACAACGATAGAATGCTATAAACGAAAATCATATGGGAGCTATCCCATGAACGAGCGCATGAGTAACTCTTTAGTTGAGCAAATGAAGCACAACAAGAGCAAAGTAATAAGATACAATAGGAAGTTTCAAGCGGACAGACAATCGTTTGATGTCTAATCAGAAGGTGAAAGGGGTTCAGGGCAACGGAAATAAGTGATGCGTTTGATACAAGAGTAGATCATCTCTAGGAAGGTGGCTCATGAATTACACACAAAGCCAAGCATGGGTATTGACTTTGGGGACGGGGGTGTACAGGAGAGTCAGGTTTCGATCCTGTGGAACTGTGGGTTATGGGCCCACCATGTGGGTTAAAAGTAGAAAGGCATTGACAACTTGCATGGTCAAGATAGTAAGGCACGTCAGAGAAGAGACTGTCAATTATGTCGGCAACAACTTCGATACCAAGGGCGAGGGACGAAGAGAACCATTTTCCTGCTCGTTGAACGAGGCAGACCAATAGGCAAAGTTCTTGTCCATCGGTGGTTACCGGAATGTCATCAACATTAGTAATAGGGTCTTACTGACAGAGTGGTACAACTAGGTGCTTACCTAAGCAGGGAATTATCCTGCTCAGTTAAGTCGGATTACAAGAAAGGTTAGACAAAATAATGGAAAGGAAAATGCAATTATCGGATTAAACAGAACAATGTAAAGGAACATTTGTTTAAACACATAATTCAGGGATATATTTTTCCCACGGACAAGTAGAGCATGATATTCATGACAAGGTATAAATTAGAAAACCCTTTAGGTAAGGGGAGAGAAACTTCATGACCTTACCCATACAGCGGTGTTTGGATAATTGAGCAGGAAACATTTAGCATTGGGTTTCAAATGTTCTTGTTGAAAATCGGAGTACCATAGACATGCTTCGAGATAGCATTGACATGGTCAACAGGTGAAGATCAGACTTTGGAAACACAAAGGATCCATCAGGAATAACTTGTAGAATAAGTCTTACAATTTCCTCATGGAAGAATGGATAACCTTGCTGAAAAGGAATCTATAACAATAGGGCCTTCGGCCAGGTGTGCTAGGCACGACGTCACCTTACCGGGTCACATAAATACCAATGTTATAACTCTTGGAAATATGTTCCAACCATCATATCTGACCGAGATTCAGATATGATTGGTGTCAGGATAACTCAGACTCGGGATGCCTGAGAAGAAAGGTGCAACACAAATTGTCGAGATGACATTGTAAGATTCTCGGGAATTGAACTATGGAAGCGAGTTCTGAAACAAGAGTTCATCATTAAATCAAGGAGAGGATGAGGAGGTGGCTGATGGTCTCAGCGACAATTCATCGAGATTTCCAAAAGATGGATCTCCACAATTATGTGAACAAGGAGATAACATTTATCAGATCAAATGATATAATGATGTATGCTCGAGGGAAACATACACAATTAATCACTGGTTGAAAGGTGCACCCAAAATATGGGCTTAGGTAGCAGGATCAATGTTAAAATGGTGATTCGATAACCAATGGTCTTAGAATGAAACGTTGACCATTAACTTCAAAGCAATAAGGTTGCTAGAAGTATAGAATCCAAGCGGCACGGTTCACGTGTTGGTATCCCGGTTAGAATCAACACAGGGACCAAGAAAGAATGGTGAGGGTGAGAAGTATCACAATACCAAGAATTCATTAAGAGGTGGAGCAGTCCTCACAACATCCTTGACATAAAAGACAGTAATACTTCAAGGTAGAACATAATACAAACTAGATAGAGAAGTTGCATCCATAGCATGAACAAGTTTGTGATGACAGGAAGGTAAGGATGTTGTCGATGGTAACTCTGCCGGCGTTCTGGGAACGGGGGTCCCCAAACTTGCCTGCCTGTGGCCCACGGCGTGGCTAAGTTAGCGGGTCGTACGGCCTACCTTCGTCAAGAAAGCATCCAAGACCCTCGCGAGGAGCCAAGCCTCGCGAGGCGGACAACACAAGACCTCCTCAGGAGCGGCCCCTCTAGGCGGGCTCACGAGGAGCGGAGATATCAAGGCGGGGCAAACCTCGCAAGGCTCAAGTGACGTGAGCCATGACGATCGAGACCAGGCGGGCGCCAGACGGGCGCCAGCGCGTGCAACGTCCTTGTTTCCTCTTTGGTGCTAAGGAGGCAAGCGCAGGCGAGGAGTACCGAGGCATCAGGCAAAGGTTGCCATATCGGTGCAACGAGACCAAGACCGGAAGGACGGCAAGACGGAGGTCATCGTGGAGCCCAAGACGGCGTCACCACCAGAGCCTTTTGCAGGCGAAGACCACTTTTGTCAGGATAGCTTGTACTAGCTGTCCCCCTTCAAATTTACCCGCCGTTGTTGGCTCCCTTCCCGCTCGATATTTGGGAAGAGGACTAGGGCCTCTATAAATAGGGCTAGCCACCACCAAAGAAGGCAGCTTGATCTGATCTGATCGAGAGCCAACCAGAGCACACGAACACCTCAACCTCAGGAGGCTGTTCTTCCCCTTGTACTGTTCATCATCAGCCCAAGAGGCAATCCACCACCACACACTGGAGTAGGGTATTACACCACAACGGTGGCCCGAACTAGTATAAATCTCGTGTCTTTCTGTGTTGCGAGTTCGTTGAGTTCGTCCGCAAGATCTTAGTGAGCTAGGGCGTAGATCGGTAGGAGGGAAAGAACTTCGCGCGCACCCCAGAGTTCGAACCTTAAGGGTTTTGCTGGAACCCCACATCCGACATTTGGCGCGCCAGGTAGGGGTGCGCCGTAGTCCCTCTCCACCAGCCTACGCCCCGCACCGCCGCACTTCGCCCCCATGGCAGGTACCCCGCCATCCGCTTCTATGACCAGCATCGACGACGGGGCATCTGGGTACCGAGCCCTGGCCCCCGCCCTGCGGCGGGTGCGGTGGCCGACCAAGTTCAAGCCGGAGATGCCGCCGCGTTAAGACGGCGCGACAGACCCGTCGCCATTCCTGCTGGCGTACGAGGAGGCCGTCCTTGAGGCCGGGGACGACGACAAGGTCATGGCCAACTGGTTCCCCATGGCCCTCGCCGGCGAGCCACGCGCCTGGCTGCTCAACCTCCCTGGATCCACGGTGGCGTCCTGGGGGGAACTCCATGACCTCTTCACTGCTCGCTACGCGGTGCCGGCGCACCACGCGGTCGCGGCCCTGCTGGGCTGCTCTCAAGCACCGCCTTCAGATCACCACGTCAAACCGTTCCTCCGTCAGATTGGGGCCGCCTCCGAGCGCCCGGGGGCTCCGCCGGGTTGGGCTGCGCCAGAGGCCGACCTCACTTTCGACTTAGAAGACCACCCCGACTCCACCGCCAGCTCGGGCATGCTCCCGATGCTCTGCACGCCCACCATCTGCAACGTGGTTGTTACCAAGACCCTCATCGACGGCTGTGCAGGCCTCAACTTGCTCTCCGTGGAGGCCTTCAGCCTTCTTCACGTGCCACTCGAGCGGCTCAGTCTCAGCAAGCCCTTCTCAGGGGTTGGTGGCGCTGCCCACTCTCTGGGGCAGATCCGTCTCCCCGTTACCTTCGGCACACGCGACAACTACCGCACCGAGCTGGTTGACTTTGACATCGCCCGCATCGGTCTCCCCTACAACGCCATCCTCGTGTACCCAGCTCTCGCTCAGTTCATGGCGGCGACTCACCCGGCCTACAACCTCATGAAGATGCCTGGAAGCAAAGGCGTCCTCACCATCAAGGGGAACACTAAGGAGGCCATGACGGCACTCAGGCTTGCCTTCAAGACCGCGGCGGCAGCACAGCCTGCCGGCGCCGGTACCCCCGAGGTCAATGAGGCCGCGCCTACCAAGAAGAAGCAGCTGTTCACCCAAGACAAGGCGGAAACCAAGCAGGTGCCGGTCAACAAGGACGGATCCTCGGGAGCCACCTTTACCATAGTTGCCGGCCTCGACCCGGGTCAAGAGGAGGCATTGGTGAGGTTCTTGCCGCAAGCAAGGAGATATTCATGTGGGAGCCTAATTAGCTGGTAGGGGTCCCGAGGGAGGTGATTCAGCATCATCTAAGGGTATGCCCCAACATACGCCCCGTGAAGCAGCGAGCGAGACGGCAGTCCACTGAGAAGCAGGCCTTCATCGTCCAGGAGACCCGCAAGCTGGAGGCGGCGGGTGCCATTCGCGAAGTCCGATATCCCGAGTGGCTGGCGAACCCCGTTGTAGTGCAAAAGAAAGGCGGGGAGGAACGGATGTGCGTCGACTTCACCAACCTTAACAAAGCCTGCCCCCAAGATCCGTTCCCGCTCCCGCGCATCGACCAGATCGTCGACTCCACTGCCGAGTGCGACCTGCTGTGCTTCCTGGATGCGTTTTCAGGGTATCATCAGATCAAGATGGCGGTGGAAGATGTGGAGAAGACAGCCTTCCTGACACCATGTGGGGTGTACTGCTACACCTGCATGCCCTTCGGGCTGTGCAACGCGGGGGCGACTTTCCAGCGGCTGATGCACATCGCCCTGGGGCGGCAACTCGGGAGAAACACAGAGGCCTACGTCGATGACATAGTGGTAAAGTCTCGGGAGGCGAGAACATTGATTCAAGACTTGGAGGAGACCTTCGAAAGCCTGCGCCAGGTGAACTTGAGGCTTAACCCGGAGAAGTGTGTGTTCGGCGTCCCCTCCGGCAAGCTGCTGGGATTCCTCGTGTCCCACAGAGAGACCGAGGCGAACCCGGAGAAGATCAAGGCCGTCGAAGACATGAGCCCACCACAGACCCTCAAAGAGATGCAGAAGTTGGCGGGGCGGGTGACCGCGTTGGGGCATTTTATCTCCAAGCTGGGAGAGCGCGCCTTACCCTTCTTCAAGATCATGAAGAAGAAGGGCCCGTTCGAGTGGATCCCGGAGGCCGACCGAGCTTTCCAAGACCTCAAGAAATACCTTACCAGCCCTTCGGTGATGGTGGCACCACGACCTCTCGAGCCCCTAGTACTCTACCTTGCCGCCACCCCGTACTCCGTCAGTGCGGTGCTGGTGGAGGTTCGGGAGGAGCGCCAAACCAAGGGCACGCTGTGCCAAGACGGAGCTAAAGTGGTGCAGGGTCAGGAAGGCGCAGCAAAGGCCTCAGCGGCAGAAGACCAAGCTCGTAGGACAACGTCGCCGAAACTCCTGAAGACAGTCAGGTCTCAGGAGCCCCTCCACCTCAGGAGATGCCCCAATCTCCGCAAGACCCGAGCCTCAATAGTGTGCCAGCGCTCGTCGAACACCCGGTGTACTTCGTCAGCACCGTGTTGCGAGATGCGAGGGCACGATACCCCATGCCTCAGAAGCTCCTGCTCGTGCTCTTGGTGGCCTCACGCAAGTTGCGGCACTACTTCCAGGGCCACCCCATCAAGGTCGTCTCGGCCTACCCATTGGAAAGGGTGCTCCGGAGCCCAAACTCAGCTGGAAGGGTCGCTGAGTGGAACATCGAGCTGCAAGCATTCTAGTTGGAGTTCAGCACTACCAGGGTCATCAAGGGGGCCGCACTCGCTGATTTTGTGGCAGAATGGAC
This sequence comes from Aegilops tauschii subsp. strangulata, assembly GCF_002575655.3. Taxonomy (NCBI): domain Eukaryota; kingdom Viridiplantae; phylum Streptophyta; class Magnoliopsida; order Poales; family Poaceae; genus Aegilops; species Aegilops tauschii. The sequence goes on along the minus strand of NC_053041.3, from coordinate 456,738,607 downwards.
AGATGCCCCGACACTTGAAGAAGGCGAAGACCGATCCACCTCACCAGGAAGCGAGGCACCAGACGGCTGGATCATGTACTTCGATAGCGCCTTCGCGCACCAGGGCGCGGGGGGCTGGAGCAGTGCTCATCTCGCCCACTCAGGACAAGCTCTACTACGCTGTGCAACTCTACTTTCAGCACGGCGAGAAGGTCTCCAACAATATTGCAGAATACGAAGGCCTCATAGCTGGCCTGAAGGCCGCGGCAGCTCTGGGGGTGAAGCGCCTTACCGTTAGGGGCGACTCGCAACTCCTCGTCAACTTCTCCAACAAGGTATACGAGCCAAAGGACGAGCACATGGAGGAATACCTCGCGGAGGTGCGTAAGATGGAGAAGCAGTTCTCGGGCCTGGAGCTGCAGCACATGCCCCGGGGCACCAACAAGGAAGCCGACGACATCGCTATGAGAACATCCAAGCGGCAACCGCAAGAGCCTGGCGTCTTTGAGGAACGGCTCTTCAAACCATCAGCTACACCACCACTTTCAAGCATGACTCAGCCTCGGGAGGAGCTCCCACAGCCTCCAGCCACGGGAGCCCCAGCCTGTGGCCCGACCTCAGGAGCTCACCTGCTCTTGGCGCTCGAGCCCCAGGAGGAATGCTGGACCAAGGAATTCAAGGAGTACCTGATGCAAGGGACGCTGCCGGAGAAGGAAGAGGACGCAGAGCGCGTGGCCCGGCAGGCCACGGCATACTGTATCCAAGACGGTGAGTTGTACAGGAAACAACCGAACGATGTCACGCTGTGCTGCATCTCCAGTGATCAAGGAAGGGAGTTGCTGGTTGACATACACAGTGGGGACTGCGGGCACCACTCGTCATCACGGACCCTCGTCGGCAAGGTGTTCCGCAGTGGATTCTACTGGCCTATGACACTCAACGACGCAGTCGAGCTGGTGAAGTCCTGCGAAGCTTGCCAGTTCCACGCCAAGCAGATTCATCAGCCAGCTCAGGGCCTCCAGACCATCCCGCTCACGTGGCTGTTCGCGGTCTGGGGGTTGGACATCTTAGGCCCGTTCCCCCGGGCGCCAGGGGGCTACCGCTATCTCTACGTCGCCATCGACAAGTTCACCAAGTGGGCGGAAGTGGAAGCCGTCCGTACCATCCCGGCCGGCTCTGCTATCAAGTTCATCAAGGGCCTCGTAAGCCGTTTCGGGGTCCCCAACCGCATCATCATAGATAACGGCTCGCAGTTTACTAGTAACCTCTTCAAAACCTACTGTGCTAACCTTGGAACGCAGATCTGCTACGCTTCGGTGGCGCACCCCAGGAGCAATGGTCAGGCCGAACGCGCCAACGCGGAGGTCCTGAGGGGCCTCAAGACCAGGACCTTCAAGAAGAAGCTAGAGGCCTGCGGTAGGGGCTGGCACGACGAGCTTCAGTCCGTGCTGTGGTCCATCCGCACCACCGCCACCAAGCCAATGGGCGAGACTCCATTCTTCTCGTGTACGGAGCTAAAGCAGTCCTTCCTCACGAGGTCAAGCATCGCTCCGCACGGGTCCTAGCGTTCGATGAAACGCAGCAGGACGCCACGCGGGGGATGGATCTCGTGCTGGGGGAGGAACACCATCGCGAAGCTGCATTGAGGGCGGCAAGGTACCAACAAGCGCTGCGGCGATACCACCGTCGCAACATCCGCTCTAGGACGCTCGAGGTGGGTGACCTCGTCCTGAGGCAGGTCTTCTCCAGGGGAGGGCTGCACAAGCTTTCGCCCATGTGGGAGGGCCCGTTCAGGGTCGTCCATGTCTCCAGGCCTGGTGCAGCACGCCTGGAGACGCAGGACGGGATGCCCATCCAGAACGCCTGGAACATCCAGCACCTCCGGAACTTCTATCCATGAAGCAAGGCCCAGAGCCTGAGAAGAAAGGCCCAGAGCCTATGAAGAAGGCCCGGTGCGTGTGAAGAATCGCCGCCCGTGACACTCTCACGTAATAATGAGTGGGGCTGTACACGCCCCGGAGTCTCAGGAGCACCGGCCTCAGGCCCTGGGCTCCCTCCCACGCCTAGTGGCAGCACTTAGCTCCGCGCTGGTGAGAAGACTTGAAGACTAGATTAGGTGCCGGACGCGGCTTTTCATTTACTTTCCGTAGTTGGCTCGCTTTTCCTCAATCGAAGTTTGCCTTTGGTGTTCCTTGCTGATTCGATTCCCTCGCCTCTTACTGCATTTTCCGGTTCTGGTTCGCTCGTGTTCTCTCTCGCATACCTCGCGAGGGGGCTAGGCAGTTGCCCTCACGAGCATTTCTCTCCTCTCTGCCTTCTCGCGAGCCACCCTCGTTCGAGCCCAAAACTGGCGCATCTCTCCTAGTCCGTGCCCCTCGGGTACCGCGATACAAAGCGCCAGGTCAAGGCTCGGGTGAACAGCGAATCTCCTAGCGCACCTTCTAACGAATTTTTGCAATTCCTGAGCAAACAGGTCAAGATGGACATGAGGAAACAAACACCTCGTAAGGAAGAGGGCGTTCTGAACGTATCAGGTTAAGTTATCTTTGCACAAAATAACAACACGGCACATGAACAACACGCATAGTGCAATAACCAAGGAACCACAGTTCGATACACGCCCCTCTGGGCCCATGCTGGTTTCATCTTTGATGCAGGTAAAAGAGCAAAACAAAAGCAACATTGCAGCGATCTACGGAGGTAGGCCCTAGCAGCGCCCCGAGCTTAGCCAGACCCCTCCTCGCGCTTCACGGAGGCGCGGCGACGAGGCGACCCGCTGCCGCCTTCGAAGCGGGCGCGACGGCTGGTCATACCCACCGCTGCTGGAGCTGTCGCCAGAGGAAGAGCCTCTGTAGCTGGACGAAACACAGTCGCCACCAAGGGCGGGCTCGCCCTCATCCTCGCTGCGGCCGTCACTAAGGCCAACCACCTCCTCGCCGTCGTTCGCCTCGGGGCAGCACCCGGCGCGGCGACCATCTTCCCCGAACACCCTCACGTAGAGGGTCGTCCCACCATCATACTTGAAATGGAGGGTGCACCGCCTGCCCAAGCCGCGCGCGCGGGCGAACGTCTGCCAGCCGCGGGCCAGGGCTATGTTTCCCGCGGCGGAAGTCTCGACCGCGACCTAGGAGGCCTTGCTGCAACAGCCATCCGGCTGCAACCAGAGCCCGCCTGGACCAGAGGCCGGCAGCTCGTCGACAAAGAAGCGCGGAAGCTGGAGCCAGTTGCCGGCCGGGTTCTACGACCAGACGACGAACTCTGACGATACCTCCGTCGAAAGGAAGCGCGGACGGGGAGGCCGCGCCGCCATGGCGTGCCTCCCTTCGTCAAACGGACCGCCATGGCTGAGACGACCCCCTCCGCGGGCCGCGGGGGGGGGGGGGGGGGTCATGACGTGCTTACGCGGACGGCCGCGTCCGCGCTTGGGCGCCGGGGAGCCAGGTCCTTCGCGAGGGGTTTTCCCCTTCTCGGCGGCAGAGAACTTCCTTCGTGGCGCCATAGGTGGCGCTGCTAGCAATGGAGCGGGGAGGAAGAAGCAAACGAGCAAGGAAGAGATGGGCGACGGGGGGTCCGTCCCCCTCCCCATTTATAACGAGAGAAGGCCAACCGGCGCCTCCCACGATCGCATGTAATGATGGTTTTCCTTGCATGTCGCAGGGACTTGTCAGGTCGTGCAGTTGCCGAGGCAGCGTGGGGAAGCGGAGATGCCCACGTCCAATCAACCACCATGCATCAACCGAGGCCGCAGGCTTTTGGGGCCCGCGGCGCTCCGTACATGACCCTTTGCTTCGCCGTGAAGCCAAGCCCGAGCGCACCTTGGGCCCGGGGGCTACTGTCGGCGTTCTGGGAACGGGGGTCCCCAGACTTGCCTGCCTACGGCCCACGGCGTGGCTAAGTTAGCAGGTCGTACAACCCACCTTCGTCAACAAAGCATCCAAGACCCTCGCGAGGAGCCCAGCCTCGCGAGGCGGACGACGCAAGACCTCCTCAGGAGCGGCCCCTCTAGGCGGGCTCACGAGGAGCGGAGACATCAAGGCGGGGCAAACCTCGCTAGGCTCAAGTGACGTGAGCCATGCCGATCGAGACCAGGCTGGCACCAGACGGGCGCCAGCGCGCGCAGCGTCCTTGTTTCCTCTTTGGTGCTAAGGAGGCAAGCGCAGGCGAGGAGTACCGAGGCATCAGGCAAAGGTTGCCATATCGGTGCAACGAGACCAAGACCGGAAGGACGGCAAGATGGAGGTCATCGTGGAGCCCAAGACGGCGTCACCACCAGATCCTTTTGCAGACGAAGACTACTTTTGTCAGGATAGCTTGTACTAGCTGTCCCCCTTCAAATTTGCCCGCCGTTGTTGGCTCCCTTCCCGCTCAATATTTGGGAAGAGGACCAGGGCCTCTATAAATAGGGCTAGCCACCACCAAAGAAGGCAGCTTGATCTGATCTGATCGAGAGCCAACTAGAGCACAAGAACACCTCAACCTCAGGAGGCTGTTCTTCCCCTTGTACTGTTCATCATCAGCCCTAGAGGCAATCCACCACCACACACTGGAGTAGGGTATTACACCACAACGGTGGCCCAAACCAGTATAAATCTCGTGTCTTTCTGTGTTGTGAGTTCGCCGAGTTCGTCCGCGAGATCTTAGTGAGCTAGGGCGTAGATCGGTAGGAGGGAAAGAACTTCGCGCGCACCCCAGAGTTCGAACCTTAAGGGTGTTGCCGGAACCCCACAGCCGACAAACTCAAACTACCAAGGGATGAGGATGGTACTTATCATCATGAATTCGATTGATATCTTGGAAGGAGTCAAAATGTTGACGATGATCACGACAAATTTTGTTGAGAGGCTCCACGAAGATGTAATCGGTCGGCGATGACATCAAGTCAAAGGAATGATGAAGCAAAAGGTTATTGGAACCATGGATACGACACAAACTTGAAATCAAGTTTGCTGTTCAAGGAGAAATGATATGACGAGAAAGATCGACGTAAGGTTAGCTCATCGTCGAATTTTGTGCTCCGTGAGGAAGAACTAGGTAGCACAGTTAAATTTAGCATGATAATGATGTAGCCGATCAGGCTAGGAATGACATGGTGGAGTATTAAACTTCTCAACAACAAAGTACTAGGAGTACTGAATTGCAGTGCAGATTCGATTCAATTCTCGGAGTCCTCGGTTGACGACAACGCAGAACCATTGGAGTGACTATGACAGGGAAAGGTACTACTTCATCAGAAATTCATAAGATGTAGTGTGATGGAATGATATCCTCGAGATACCAGGGACTAGTACTCGAAGAAAGCTCAAAATAGAGGTGGCAGAGATGCATTGATCTGTAGAAGGCAAGTACTTTAACTTGTCCGAGAAATAGAATCAAAGGAGAACAATCATGGTCAGAACCATGATTGCAAAAGACCAAATCCCAAATATAGGATGAACTTATACCAAGGGAATAATTAATTTAAGAGAAGCTTCCACGATAAGATCTACATCATGTCCATGGGCATGAACACAAAGTTCAAGGTCGACTCCCACTTCTTCAATGCATAACCTTCCATTCACCTCTCGTGTTTAAAAAATGACATTAGTTGTTGAAATTTTTACCTGGTGCAATACCGGATAAGTATGACCCGTGAAATCTTACGGGTTCAAACAGATTAGGGAAGGCGTTGGTTCAACCCATCGGGGCATCTTAGGAACATATACCACAAACTACAGAGTAAATAATACAAGCTCGACAGTAGAGTATGGTTATCAAAGTAGAAGATACAAATTACCAAAGGCATTATATACCCATGGAAAGGCTCACAAGGTTATTTAATATGAAGGACATTGTTGAGTAATAATCCAACAAGGGGTCTTGTGGTCTACAACGGACCTGATGCGAGTATCGGTACTCTATCAGAGGAAGAAGGAACGAAAGGGCATCGGGTTATAGAAACAATCGACTAATTCAAAGCTCAAATGCAAAGGAATTATCATTTCCAAATCAAGGGATCAGAACCCAACAGTCTGATTAGGAATGGATAAGTTGAATAGACTTAGGGGTACAATCGACGGCAATTTGATTGGTCGATAACTAGCTCATGTTTAAAATGACGTCTGAGCCGGAAGGGTGAATTCTATGATTCGGTTGACGATTGCGAGCAACCGCAACATATCGAATCAACGGACTCAAACTGATAATGACAAAGGATGTCAATAAGATTACTAGACTTATGGGATTAACCATAATGCAAGTAAGCAAGAATTTCAAGAGCAAAAGGCTCCTGAGGATTTTCGGAAGATCGAATGGTATTTTTAAGACTTTTGTGAATTACTTGAATCAACTGGGGATGAGCGGATACTCGATAAGTGCGAGACATTATTCATAGGGGTACTCAGGTGGCAAAGAACTGCAAGGCAGTAGGCACAAAGTATTCTCGGGGTATCTTGTAATAACAAGATCGACTAGGAATAAAAGTAAGAATGACAGGTATAAGTATTTATCCATAGGGATATTTCGGTGGTAGGGAATTGCAAAAGCAACGACACAAGGTCTCGAGAGAATATCGGAGAGTATCTTCGAAAACTTCTGGTGCAGCCAAGCAATCATCTGGGGTGAGGGGCTCTCTGGGAGGAAGTAATTACGAGAACCTAGAGTCAGAGTTAGCAAGATCATTTAACCCGAATAGGAGAGAGATCAGAGTCCCAGAGTATAGACGAGGAGTAAAAGATCCTAATACCACCCAATGGTGACGTGGGCCCGTATGCCGCACCGCCATGTTAGTAAAAACCTTTTCAATGACTAGACTCAACTTCGGCCAAGGAGTTTGGAAGGGGGATTCCTACAGGCAGTCGGCTCTGATACCAACTTGTGACGCTCCCGATTCAATCGTACACTAATCATACACGCAAACGTGTACGATCAAGATCATGGACTCGCGGGAAGATATCACAACACAACTATAAAAATAAAATAAGTCATACAAGCATCATAATACAAGCCAGGGGCCTCGAGGGCTCGAATACAAGTGCTCGATCATAGACGAGTCAGCGGAAGCAACAATATCTGAGTACAGACATAAGTTAAACAAGTTGCCATAAGATGTCTAGCACAAACTGGGATACAGATCGAAAGAGGCACAGGCCTCCTGCCTGGGATCCTCCTAAACTACTCCTGGTCGTCGTCTGCGGCCTGCACGTAGTTGTAGGCACCCTCGGTGTAGTAGGGATCGTCGTCAACGGCGGCGTCTGGCTCCTGGGCTCCAGCATCTGGTTGCGACAACCAGAAAGAAAGGAAAGGGGGGAGAGGGAGAAAAGCAACCGTGAGTACTCATCCAAAGTACTCGCAAGCAAGGATCTACATTATATATGCATGGGTATCTGTGTAAAGGGGCAATATCGGTGGACTGAACTGCAGAATGCCAGAATAAGATGGGGATAGCTAGTCCTGTCGAAGACTACGCTTCTGGCAGCCTCCATCTTGCAGCATGTAGAAGAGGGTAGATGGTAAGTTCACCAAGTATCATCACATAGCATAATCCTACCCGGGGATCCTCCCCTCGTCACCCTGTCTGAGAGCGATCACCGGGTTATATCTGGCACTTGGAAGGGTGTGTTTTATTAAGTATCCGGTTCTAGTTGTCATAAGGTCAAGGTACAACTCCGGGTCGTCCTGTTACCGAGGATCACGACTATTTGAAAAGATAAACTTCCCTGCAGGGGTGCACCACATTACCCAACACGCTCGATCCCTCTGGCCGGACACACTTTGCTGGGTCATGCCCGGCCTCGGAAGATCAACACATTGCAACCCCACCTAGGCATAACAGAGAGGTTAGCACGCCGGTCTAAATCCTATGCGCGCAGGGGTCTGGGCCCATCGCCCATTGCACACCTGCAGGTTGCATACGCGGCCGGTAAGTAGACCTAGCCTCCCTAATACAAGAGCAGGTGTTCCAGTCCAATCCGGGCGCGCCGCTCAGTCGCTGACGTCAAGAAGGCTTCGGCTGGTACCACGACGTCGAGTGCCCATAACTGTTCCCGCGTAGTTGGTTAGTGTGTATAGACCAGTGGTGAGACTCAGATCAAATACCAAGATCTCGTTAAGCGTATTAATCGATGTAACCGCGGACGCCGACCAGGGCCAGACCCACCTCTCACCTAGGTGGTCTCAACCTACCTTATCGCTCCGCCACAAAGATCCACTCAGAGGGCCGTCGAGAAAGTATGTCCTTTCAGCCCCCAATCTGTAAATCAACCGCAGGTACTCAACAAACCGACCCAACTTTATTTACCACATGTATCATATATTATGTATATAAGTATATACCCGTGATCACCTCCCGAGTGATCACGGCCCAGTAGTATAGCATGACAGACGGACAAGAATGTAGGGCCACTGATGGAATACTAGCATCCTATACTAAGCATTCAGGATTGCAGGTAAGGGTAACAATTGTAGCAACAATGACAGGCTATGCAGCAGAATAGGATTAACCAAAAACAGTAACATGCTACACTACTCTAATGCAAGCAGTAGAGAAAAGGAATGGGCGATATATGGTGATCAAGGGGGGTTGCCTGGAAGCTCTGTAGCACAAGAAGAAGGGTCGTCGGTGACGTAGTCGTACTCAACGCATCAACGCCGATATCGGGGTCTACCAGAGAAGAAGAGGGGGGAAGAAACAGTAAATACGGAGCAAACAAAGCATCACAAAATATAACAAGGCAATACGCGGTGCCAGGGGTGATCTAACGCAGGGATAGGTGATACCGGCGAAGGGGGAAAACATACGGGAAAGTATTCCCGGTGTTCCGCATTTTCGGACAGACGGACTGGAGGGGGAAAGTTTCATGTTCGCTATGCTAGGGACGTGTGGCTGACAAACAGACTGCGTATCCGGATTCGTCTCGTCGTTCTGAGCAACTTTCATGTACAAAGTATTTTCATCCGATTTATGGATTATTTTATATCAATTTTTAAAGTTTTAATTTGTTTTCTAATTTTTCTGGTTTTAATTTTAATTCGAAAATAAAAGAATAAAATGCTACGGGTACCCAGAGTTGTACCCAACAGAATGTATGTGTGGCTGGCAGGTGGGTCAAGGGGGCTCCAGCCAGCATTTGACCAGTCAACTGTTGACTTGTCAACAGGGTCAAACAGGACCCACCTGTCATGGACTGGGTCAACCCAGTCCATAGTTTGACTGGTCAAACTGGACACGGGACCCACATGTCATTGACTGACAACTAATTAACCTAGTTAATTAGTTTAATTAACAGATTAATTATGTTAAGTTAATTAGGTTAATTAAACACAATTAATTTATTATTATTATATTTACAAATTCTTTTTTTAATAAATGTTCTGGGGCTGGGCCCCACGTGTCTACGGCCCAGTGGGGCCTATCGGGCGTGTGGGCACTAGCGGGCGAACGGGCGCCGGGGTGGGCGCCCGAAGGGGCGGACCCGGGCGAGGAGGCCGCGAGCGGCACGAAGCTCCGGCGGGCAACGGCCGGGCGGAGCAAGGGGGTGGTCGGGCGCGAGCGGGGCCGTGCGCGTGCACGCGAGAGCACGCTGTAGCGCAGTGGCCGAACGCGGCGACGAGGCGCGCACTAGCGAGGCGAACCGGAGCGGGGTCGCAGTCGTTGGCGGTGGCCGGAGGCAGGCTCGGTCGGTCGGAAGAGAGGTGCCGACGGCAAGGCGCGGCCGAAGTGATGCGGGGATGTGGCGAGCAGAGCAGAGGAGGCTCAGTGGGCGCAGCGGGGCGCGGGCGCGGTCGGGCGGAGCCACCGTGACCGGGCGCGCGCGAGCGGCAGTCGTATTAGCAGCGGCGGCGGCGGACCAACAGCAAGCAGCGGTGGCAGCGTAAGCAGTAGGGAAGGAGGCACGCAGCGGGGGGTTCAGGCGGAGCGCGCGGTGAGTGCGATAGGGACGCGGAGCGCTGGAGGCTGGGGCACGGCCTTGCATGAGCGAGCACACGTGGGTGCGCGGACGGCAGGAGTAGGAGCAGCACGGCAGGGGCGCGCGGTGCGCAGCATGGGGGTTCGAGCGCGCGGGGGGGGGGGGAGGAGGAGAGGACGGGGCCTCACCACGGGGCCGTAGGGACAGGGCAGTGGGTGTCGAGGAGGAGGACGGGGACGACGCGTGATGGGGAGGCAGTCCGGCGAGGAAGCGGTTTGGGCGACGGCGCGGTCCAGCAGCGTCGGGGGCGGTCGTCGCCGGGCTCCATCCCGATCCAGAACTGGATCGGGGGGAAAGGGGGAGAGCGAACGAGTGGGAGGAGTGGGGGTGTCGGTTAGGGTTTCGGGTGGGGTGTGAGAGGCCTTGTAGGCCAGGGGTGCGGGGAGTGGGCCGAGGCTGGCTGGGCCGTCTGGCCATCTAGGCCAAGGCCCAGGGAGAGCAGGGGGTTTGCTTTAGCTCATTTGTTTTCTGTTTTGTATTTTCTTTTTCTTTTATTCTGTTTTATCTTTGTTTCCTATTGTTTTAGTTTTTGTAAAATATATACTTGGCATCTAATTTAGCATTTCAATTTAGTCCACTGTCACAAGAAGTCTAGCCCCCAAATAATTTAGTTTGATATTTTATTAATGGTTAAAGGCATTTAATTAATTAGGTTTGCTATTATTTAAATCATTTTATTGCAGTTAAGCATTTCATAAAAGTTTGGTTTCACCACCATAATCACCTATGCATTATTTGGCATGACCCGAACATTTTAGTTTCCTTGTTTGAAAACTTTTGTTGTTTGCCTGATTTTGTATTTGAATTTCGAATAGGTTTTGAACTAACGCGAGATTAACAACAGTAACCGAGGTGACGTGGCATCATTAGTAGAGGGTTGCTGTAGCTTAATTATCCGGGCATCACAGAAAAAGAGTATATATAATATGATGCATTGAACAGGAACAATTCAGGAAGGTACTCCCCCTGATTCTTACAAATTCTGAAGCCGTCACATACCAACTCCATGAGCATATTTCTGGAATGTAGATGTTGGTAGAGACTTCGTGAACAAATCAGTCGCATGGTTTGACTTGCAATATATGCAATATATCGACATTGCTTATTACATAACCTGTTTGCATCTGGGCAACACAAGAGACATTATCGTTGAGATAATGGTTGGTGGATGTAGCCATGAGGTCTGTTTCAAAGACTCTTCATGAGGGGGCTACCACACCTAGTAGGAACACTAACACTACTGCAGGATGCTGCTAACGCGACACTACGATCAGAGACCCTTCGACGAAACTGTGTGCGATGCCATAATCGCAAACGGTGGTGTAAAAAAACCGTCAAAAAAGGTGCAAACGTTTTTGATGGAGGATGCATCAAACACGGTTCAGATTTTAGTTGCGTGTGCGATGCAGGGCATACGGTTCAGCTCAATTAACCGTTTACGATGAGGAGGAACAAAAGAAACGGGCAGACATATGAAGGTGTGTGCGATGTACAGCATACGGTTCACTCGGATGAACTGTTTGTGATTAGGCAACACAAAAGAAACGGCCAGCCAGATCAAAGGTGTGTGCGATATACGTCATGCAGTTCACTCGGATGAACTGTTTGCGTTGAGACATAAGAACAGAAACGGTTCAAATGAACAAGATGTGTGTGATACGAGGCAAATAGGTCTGTAATCGGAAACGTGTGCGAAGACCGATAACAACACTGACGATTATTGCTAACAAGGCGTGTGTGTTGTGAGCAAACGATTGCTGGTATACTATTGTGAGTGATTGATGGAAACATCACCGACGGGTTCCATTGTTTAGTCCGTGTGCGATGTGATTTTCTTTGTCCGCGCAACATCTACGCTCTGTCTACAGAGCATCAACATATATACTTAAAAAGACAGCATTGCATAACCAAATTAAGCATACAATTACACAAGTGACTACACACATAACATTTCCACACACCAAAGAAAGCAATTACATGCATACTAAAGTAGGAGAAACGAGGATCTAATCATCTACTTATTGTTGCGACGACGCTTGCCATTGCTCTGCTTCCGGCTGGATCCCTGGCCGTTTTGGGGAAGGAGGCACTTCCTCATGTCAACGATCCGCCTTTACATGTCGTAGCTCGTGTACGCCTCCTTGGCTACGTACACGACGTGAGCTTTGTCGAGTTTCTCCATCCAGGCCGAGTGCCAGGCACGCTTGTCCTTGTTGCACGAATCCTTCATATCTTTGTAGTAGGGGTCGATGATGGCCTCGGCGAGGTGAACCAGTGAGTCCTTCTCATGCTCCTTGCTTTCCCCAGATCTTGTATTGGCCCTGGATGTCGACAAGATTCTGGCAGGCGATGCACGAATTCTCGAGCGCCTTTACATCGTTCGTGATGTCCACCGTAGCGAACATGTAGTGGGGGCTGTTGACAAACCTGGCAAAACGCTCGCAAGGCCTTGTGGCCAGGCAGTAGTGGTAGACAAGGATGTGGTGGCGCACGCACATCTGGGCGACGGCGACCTTGGGACGAGACCCGGCACGAGCGCGGGTGTACTCGAGGTCGAACCCAACCACCTTGTACTTCTCCCCGGCAAGCAACAACTCCACGATGTGGATGGAGTGCTCCACCCAGACCAGGTCATTGGTGTACACCACCGAGAGGTCCATGAACCTTCTGTGGGTGTCCACCACGGCACACATGGTGAATGCTGCTCGTCGTCGGCAGCCGCTCGGAGCGCCATTGGAGCCGCGCAGGATACCCTCTAAGAATTTCTCATGGTGGGTGTGCTTCTTGCAATGGTGGGCGCGATCGAAAGGTTGAAGAGACACAAGGGTAGGTTAAATGGCTGCTATAATAAATGGGGGCCGATCGGCCTGTAATCGTCACGTCTTGTCACGACGTTCATAGCGGAGGATTCCAGTGCATGGTTAACAACACCGCACCGCACGCGTGGGATTGAAGAGGCGCCAAATGTATCGTCGGTGAGCCTGTTCCCGCGCTACCGCGCTGTTTACCGCGCAAGCTTCCCGCCCGGCTAGTTGGGCCACACGTCGGCTAGAAGAGGGACAAATCGTGGGCGTTTATTGGCAAAAAGCTTTGTAAAAACGAAGTGTGTGGAATGACTTCGGTCATAAGTTTACCCTTGGGTGATGAGGTCAAAGTTACACAGAAGGGTGATGATGGACACTCGAGTGCGATAATTAATTCTGCGCTCTACAGTGCACATGGTGGAAGAAACCAACTGTGTGTAATAATGTCGAAGATCGCAGTCGAGTTAGCTATACAGATCGTGTGCTATGAGATCGACAAGGTAAACTGATTCGAGAATGGTTAATAAAATCTAAGACCATTGCATATTAAGGTCAAAATAGTGCTAGCAATATACGAGTCTCATACGGTGCCATTTCAACAATTGTACCATAAAAGCTCAAAATGTTACAAGGTTCAAATTCCAGAGTTATATGGCTCAAATTCGAAGATTACAAGGTTCAAACTGATATTAGAAATGAAATTCAGCTCAGCAGCTGCAAACGCTCGCGCTGATCCGCTGAACATGGATATCAGAGAGGTTCAAACTAATATCACCGCTTCTAAGTCTGGCTTCGAAACCTCACAATTTTTGCAATGGGGTTAGCCACTGAGAAGTCATGTATGGGGTTGACACGATGACTTCCGATTACTCTGTCATCTGAAGTTCCAAAATGAAATTCAGCATTTTTGAGCCTACTCCATTCTGCCGCAGGCGCCGACTCTGATCAACAAACCATTCATTTTTGCAAAATAAATGTAGGGCAAACCTCATTTCCTTCAGCACCCTTGCTCTGAGAACAAAGAACCTAGCGAATATAATCTCTGGTAAGGTCCCTCGGTAGGAGTTCAAAGTAATTTCTGAGAGATGCAGGTCTAGGCATTCGACGTGATTGTTATATTGTATCACATTATCCACCACTGGGCCTAATCTTATCTGCAAAAGAAGAAAATGTGTTAGTGCCTACATGCAGTTTTGAACATTACTACAGGCCTAGCTATTTGGTTTGCAGGATTTGTAAAATGCACTAACATGCCATCTTCGATCTGACATGATTAACATGGGCATTTGATACATTCTAGAAAAATGTAGTCTTCTTCACAAAAGGTTGGAGTGGATGAAAAGTTCCCTAAGAAAACTAGTACAGATGAATCCAAAGGAGAAATGCTTATTGATTGTAACCATATGGATCAAGCAACCAATATGGGGGGGACATGTATGTATTGAAATCCTCCAAAAGAACCTTCAGAAATCGTAGTACATTGTCATTGTAAACTTGGAAAAGGTGTCACAAATTGAACTCCCTTATGGTTAACATTTAACAGGAAAGGGACATCACCTTGATATATAGCTTCTCCAGGCACGGAAAGCATATCAGGAAACTGACAACTTGCTCCAGGTCGGGCACGATAGATTCTAGTGCCAAGACCTTCGCTGTGCGCAGTTTCAGGGTCAAGCTTGTCGGAATCATTTTCTGAATGACAGACGAACAAACATCTTCAAAATTAGAAATAATGTTAATTTGTAGAAGGAGAGGTAGAAGGCGGCTGTTGTACCTGAACGGGTGTGGATCCAATAACAAGTTCGGAGTATTTGTCAGACGAGTAGCCCACCACTGTTAATTTCGGCGCAGAAATGGCATTGATTCTTGTTGGACCTTCTTGATCAACTACAAGTAATCTCTCAAGTGCAGGTGTGTCCTGGATGACAATACCGTGGTACACATCTTGTGATGTCTTCCTGCCGCACCAGCAACACACATAAATAGTCCGGAGAGTCATGGAGGTGATGTGGAAGGTACTCAACCCATTGACCGCCTGAAGATGAAGGTACTCGAGTGCAGTATAGCCACAGAGCCAGCGCTCCATGTCACCCTTTGAGAGGCAGTCAATGACGAACTCGAGGTGCTTCAGTCGTGGTAGAATAAGAGCGGGCGCGTCATTAAGGGGCGGGAAATGGCAGTTCCTGAATTTGGCGACGCGCAGCGTGGGCACGAGGCGGAGTGCGGACGTTGGCAGAGACCGCATATGCCCATCATCAAAAGTGAGCTCCTCGAGCTGATCTAGGGCGGGGGATCGGAACCAATCATCAAGCTTGGCTCAATCCTTGCCGTTGGAACGGAACTTGCCCATTCTAAGGCCTTTGGTTGGGCCAAGGTGACTGCCGAGGATTGATACGTCTCCAACGTATCTATAATTTTTGATTGCTTCATGCTATATTATATTCTGTTTTGGATGATTAATGGGCTTTGTTATACACTTTTATATTATTTTTGGGACTAACCTATTAACCGGAGGCCCAGCCCAAATTGCTGTTTTTTTGCCTATTTCAGAGTTTCGCAGGAAAAGAATATCAAACGGAGTCCAAACGGAATGAAACCTTCGGGAACGTGATTTTCGGAACAAACGTGATCCAGAGGACTTGGAGTCTACGTCAAGAAATCAACCAGGAGAGCACGAGGCAGGGGCGTGCCTACCCCCCTGGGCGCGCCCTCCACCTTCGTGGGGCCCATGTTGCTCCACCGACGTACTTCTTCCTCCTATATATACCTACGTACCCCCAAACCAACAGAAGCATCCACGAAAACCTAATTCCACCGCCGCAACCTTCTGTACCTGTGAGATCCCATCTTGGGGCCTTTTCTGGCGTCCTGCCGGAGGGGGCATTGATCACTGAGGGCTTCTACATCAACACCATAGCCTCTTCGATGATGTGTGAGTAGTTTACCTCAGACCTTCGGGTCCATAGTTATTAGCTAGATGGCTTCTTCTCTCTCTTTGGATCTCAATACAAAGTTCTCCACGATTCTTGTGGAGATCTATTCGATGTAATCTTATTTTGCGGTGTGTTTGTTGAGACCGATGAATTGTGGGTTTATGATCAAGTTTATCTATGAACAATATTTGAATCTTCTCTGAATTCTTTTATGTATGATTTGTTATCTTTGCAAGTCTCTTTGAATTATCAGTTTGGTTTGGCCTACTAGATTGATCTTTCTTGCAATGGGAGAAGTGCTTAGCTTTGGGTTCAATCTTGCGGTGTCCTTTCCCAGTGACAGCAGGGGCAGCAAGACACGTATTGTATTGTTGCCATCGAGGATAACAAGATGGGGTTTATTTCATATTGCATGAGTTTATCCCTCTACATCATGTCATCTTACTTAAAGCATTACTCTGTTCTTTTGAACTTAATACTCTAGATGCATGCTGGATAGCGGTCGATGTGTGGAGTAATAGTAGTAGATGTAGGCAGGAGTCGGTCTACTTGTCACGGATGTGATGCCTATATACATGATCATACCTAGATATTCTCATAACTATGCTCAATTCTATCAATTGCTCAACGGTAATTTGTTCACCCCCCGTAATACTTATGCTCTCGAGAGAAGCCACTAGTGAAACCTATGGCCCCCAGGTCTATTTTCCATCATATTAATCTTCAACCACTTAGTTATTTTTATTGCCTTTTATTTTACTTTGCATCTTTATTATAAAAATACCAAAAATATTATCTTCTCATATCTATCAGATCTCACTTTCGTAAGTGACCGTGAAGGGATTGACAACCCCTTTATTGTGTTGGTTGTGAGGTTTTTATTTGTTTGTGTAGGTGCGAGGGACTTGAGCGTGGCCTCCTACTGGATTGATACCTTGGTTCTCGAAAACTGAGGGAAATACTTACGCTACTTTACTGCATCACCCTTTCCTCTTCAAGGGAAAACCAACGCAGTGCTCAAGAGGTAGCAAGAAGGATTTCTGGCGCCGTTGCCGGGGAGTCTAAGCAAGACTCAACATACCAAGTACCCATCACAAACTCTTATCCCCCGCATTACATTATTTGCCATTTGCCTCTCGTTTTCCTCTCCCCCACTTCACCCTTGCCGTTTTATTCGCCCTCTCTTTTCTGTTCATCGCTTTCTTGCTTGTCTTATCGTTATGGCTAGTCCTCTATCATCTCCGTTGTCTCCCGAGAATGAAGTTCTTAATTTTAAGCAAAGGGAGGGAGAAAATCTAAAAGACGCTTGGTATAGAATTTGCAATGCGCAAAATAGATCTACCAGGAAGCAATCTACTTCCATTCTTCTCCGCAATTTTTATGTAGGCGCTACTCCTTGGCACAGATATATTCTTGATACCATTACTGGAGGGAATTTCTTGGGTAGCCATACTTTTGATTCTTATAATGCTATGATAGATTTGTTTGGCTCACCACCTCTTTTGGTTAATGGAACTATGTTAACTTTGGAACATGTGATGCAAAGGCTTGAAATTATTGAAAATAAAGTTGCTACTGTAGAGTTGATTGAGAATTTGTATAAAAATATCCACAACCAAATTACCCAATATGGATCTAAGGTGGGAGTCGTTCTGAAAAGTTTTAAGGAAAAAGAACCTATAGTTAATGAAAGAATAGATCAAGATTCTACTAGAATCGATAAACTTGAGGGAATTATCACCAACTTGGGGATCGCTTTTTCTTTCGTTAAAAACACTCCAAATCCTCCCACCAAAATTGCCAAGCTTGTTTATGTTCCTAAAAATAAGGGTGAATCCTCTAAGGAAATTGCGGATCTAAAATCAATAAGTGTTCATCCCAATCTTTTTGCTATCATTAAGGAACCGTTTGTTGCAAATGATTTTCTTGATTTTGTGCCTAGAAGTTTGATAATTAATAAAAAGAAAGAAACTCTTAGGGGTTGTAGGTTTCTTATTGAAGAATTTCCTACCAAAGATGGCAATACCTAGATCTATCCTTGCTTTTATGCCTAGCTAGGGGCGTTAAACGATAGCGCTTGTTGGGAGGCAACCCAATTTAATTTTTAGTTTTTTGATTTTTGCTTCTGTTTAGGAATAAATATTTGATCTGGCCTCTGGTTAGACTTTTTTTTATGTTTTAATTAGTGTTTGTGCCAAGTTAAACCTATAGGATCTTCTTGGATGAGAGTTATTTGATCTTGCTGAAAATTCCAGAAACTTTCTGTTCACGAAAACAATTGTTAAAAATCACCAGAACGTGATAAAATATTTATTCCAATTGCTGCTGATCAATAAACAAATTGTCTATGTCTTCCTATTTTGGTAGATTTTTTGAGTTCCAGAAGTTTGCGTTAGTTACAGATTACTACAGACTGTTCTGTTTTTGACAGATTCTGTTTTTCGTGTGTTGTTTGCTTATTTTGATGAATCTATGGCTAATAAAATAGTTTATAAACCATAGAGAAGTTGTAATACAGTAGTTTTAACACCAATATAAATGAAGAATGAGTTCATTACAGTACCTTGAAGTGGCGTTTTGTTTTCTTTCGCTAACGGAGCTCACGAGATTTTCTGCTAAGTTTTGTGTTGTGAAGTTTTCAAGTTTTGGGTAAAAGATTTGATGGATTATGGAACAAGGATTAGCAAGAGCCTAAGCTTGGGGATGCCCATGGCACCCCAAGATAATCTAAGGACACCAAAAACCCAAAGCTTGGGGATGCCCCGAAAGGCATCCCCTCTTTCGTCTACTTCCATCGGTAACTTTACTTGGAGCTATATTTTTATTCACCACATGATATGTGTTTTGCTTGGAGCGTCTTGTATGATTTGAGTCTTTGCTTTTTATTTTACCACAATCATCCTTGCTGTACACACCTTTTGAGAGATACACACATGATTCAAAATTTATTAGAATACTCTATGCGCTTCGCTTATATCTTTTGAGCTATATAATTTTTGCTCTAGTGCCTCACTTATATCTTTTAGAGCACGGTGGTGGATTTGTTTTATAGAAACTATTATTCTCTCATGCTTCACTTATATTATTTTGAGAGTCTTAAACAGCATGGTAATTTGCTTAAATTGGGAAATTAATCCTAATATGTTAGGTAATCAAGACTAGTAAAAAAAACTTTCTTATGAGTGTGTTGAATACTAAGAGAAGTTTGATGCTTGATGATTGTTTTGAGATATGGAGGTAGTGATATTAAAGTTGTGCTAGTTGAGTAGTTGTGAAATTGAGAAATACTTGTGTTGAAGTTTGCAAGTCCCGTAGCATGCACGTATGGTAAACGTTATGTAACAAATTTGAAATGTGAGGTGTTCTTTGATTGTCTTCCTTATGAGTGGCGGTCGGGGACGAGCGATGGTCTTTTCCTACCAATCTACCCCCCTAGGAGCATGCGCGTAGTGCTTGGTTTTTGATGACTTGTGGATTTTTGCAATAAGTATGTGAGTTCTTTATGACTAATGTTGAGTCCATGGATTATACGCACTCTTACCCTTCCATCATTGCTAGCCTCTTCGGTACCGTGCATTCCCCTTTCTCACATTGAGAGTTGGTGCAAACTTCGCCGGTGCATCCAAACCCCGTGATATGATACGCTCTGTCACACATAAACCTCCTTATATCTTCCTCAAAACAGCCACCATACCTACCTATTATGGCATTTTTATAGCCATTCCGAGATATATTGCCATGCAACTTTCCACCGTTCCGTTTATCATGACACGTTCATCATTGTCATATTGCTTTGCATGATCATATAGTTGACATCGTATTTGTGGCAAAGCCACCGTTCATAATTTTTCATACATGTCACTCTTGATTCATTGCCTATCCCGGTATACCGCCGGAGGCATTCATATAGAGTCGTACTTTGTTCTAGTATCGAGTTGTAATCATTGAGTTGTAAATAAATAGAAGTGTGATGATCATCATTCATATAGCATTGTCCCAATAAAAAAAGAAAAACAAAAAAGAGAAAGGCTAAAAAAAGGAAGGCCAAAAAAAGGGAGAGAGAAATAAAAAGGGGAAATGCTACTATCTTTTTTTCCACACTTGTACTTCAAAGTAGCACCATGATCTTCATGATAGAGAGTCTCTTGTTTTGTCACTTTCATATACTAGTGGGAATTTTTCATTATAGAACTTGGCTTGTATATTCCAACAATGGGATTCCTCAAATGCCCTAGGTCTTCGTGAGCAAGCAAGTTGGATGCACACCCACTTAGTTTCTTTTGTTGAGCTTTCATGCATTTATAGCTCTAGTGCATCCGTTGCATGGCAATCCCTACTCCTTGCATTAACATCAATCGATTGGCATCTCCATAGCCCGTTGAATAGCCGCGTTGATGTGAGACTTTCTCCTTTTTTGTCTTCTCCACATAACCCCCATCATTATATTCTATTCCACCCATAGTGCTATATCCATGGCTCACGCTCATGTATTGCGTGAAGGTTGAAAAAGTTTGAGATTACTAAAGTATGAAACAATTGCTTGGCTTGTCATCGGGGTTGTGCATGATGAGAGCATTCTTGTGTGACGAAAATGGAGCATGACTAAACTATATGATTTTGTAGGGATGAAATTTCTTTGGCCATGTTATTTTGAGAAGACATAATTGCTTAGTTAGTATGCTTGAAGTATTATTACTTTTATGTCAATATTAAACTTTTATCTTGAATCTTTTGGATCTGAATATTCATATCACAATTAAGAGGGTTACATTAAAAAATTTATGCCAAGTAGCATTCCGCATCAAAAATTCTGTTTTTATCATTTACCTACTCGAGGACGAGCAGTAATTAAGCTTGGGGATGCTTGATACGTCTCCAACGTATCTATAATTTTTGATTGCTTCATGCTATATTATATTCTGTTTTCGATGATTAATGGGCTTTGTTATACACTTTTATATTATTTTTGGGACTAACCTATTAACCGGAGGCCCAGCCGAAATTGCTGTTTTTTGCCTATTTCAGAGTTTCGCAGAAAAAGAATATCAAATGGAGTCCAAACGGAATGAAACCTTCGGGACCGTGATTTTCGGAACAAACGTGATCCAGAGGACTTGGAGTCTACGTCAAGAAATCAACCAGGAGAGCACGAGGCAGGGGGGCGCGCCTACCCCCCTGGGCACGCCCTCCACCCTCATGGGGCCCACGTTGCTCCACCGACGTACTTCTTCCTCCTATATATACCTACGTACCCCCAAACCAACAGAAGCATCCACGAAAACCTAATTCCACCGCCGCAACCTTCTGTACCTGTGAGATCCCATCTTGGGTACTTTTCCGGTGTCCTGCCGGAGGGGGCATTGATCACGGAGGGCTTCTACATCAACACCATAGCCTCTCTGATGATGTGTGAGTAGTTTACCTCAGACCTTCGGGTCCATAGTTATTAGCTAGATGGCTTCTTCTCTCTCTTTGGATCTCAATACAAAGTTCTCCACGATTCTCGTGGAGATCTATTCGATGTAATCTTATTTTGCGGTGTGTTTGTTGAGACCGATGAATTGTGGGTTTATGATCAAGTTTATCTATGAACAATATTTGAATCTTCTTTGAATTCTTTTATGTATGATTGGTTATCTTTGCAAGTCTCTTCGAATTATCAGTTTGGTTTGGCCTACTAGATTGATCTTTCTTGCAATGGGAGAAGTGCTTAGCTTTGGGTTCAATCTTGCGGTGTCCTTTCCCAGTGACAGCAAGGGCAGCAAGGCACGTATTGTATTGTTGCCATCGAGGATAACAAGATGGGGTTTATTTCATATTGCATGAGTTTATCCCTCTACATCATGTCATCTTACTTAAAGCATTACTCTGTTCCTTTGAACTTAATACTCTAGATGCATGCTGGATAGCGGTCGATGTGTGGAGTAATAGTAGTAGATGCAGGCAGGAGTCGATCTACTTATCACGGACGTGGTGCCTATATACATGATCATACCTAGATATTCTCATAACTATGCTCAATTCTATCAATTGCTCAACAGTAATTTGTTCACCCACCGTAATACTTATGCTCTCGAGAGAATCCACTAGTGAAACCTATGGCCCCCGGGTCTATTTTCCATCATATTAATCTTCCAACACTTAGTTATTTTTATTGCCTTTTATTCTACTTTGCATCTTTATTATAAAAATACCAAAAATATTATCTTATCATATCTATCAGATCTCACTTTCGTAAGTGACCGTGAAGGGATTGACAACCCCTTTATTGTGTTGGTTGCGAGGTTTTTATTTGTTTGTGTAGGTGCGAGGGACTTGAGCGTGGCCTCCTACTGGATTGATACCTTGGTTCTCAAAAATTGAGGGAAATACTCACGCTACTTTACTGCATCACCCTTTCCTCTTCAAGGGAAAACCAACGCAGTGCTCAAGAGGTAGCAATGATCTTGGAGAACGCATCCAAGATTTTGCGATAGCCATGGCAGAGCTCGTGGGTGTAGATGAGGTCGAGAGGGCTAGAGTTCCATAGGGGGCGCCACCGCCGGGAAAGGAGGGTTGTCCGCGCCCCATATTTGATTGGGAGGAGGGAGATGATGACTCTCAACATATCACCGGGGAGACTGCTGATTAAGTCTAGGCCTTCTGGAGTCGCTTGCTGTTCTAGCTCGCCCCGCCTCCGCTTGTTAGCAGCCCCGTTCTCCACCTCCGGAGTCTCCCTGTCAGTGGCGCTTTCTGATAGAAATGGGAGTACAGGGAATATTTAGTTAAAACAGGGCAATAGAAAAGTGTATTTGTAACTAGAAGTGATTAGGTAGGAATATAGTAAGAAAAGGGAATAACAATTGGTTGCTTAAATACTACACAATTCATTTGACATTGCTGGGTAAGTCAACATATGCAGATAGTTGAAAAGAAAACTTACTTCGAACAAAGTCTGGACGGATGATTTTGTCGGGGAAGTTAGCATATATCTCATGACCAGGCCCTTTTATGTGCAGTGCAATTTTAGTGCCAGCTTTCAGTAAATAAAACTTTGCAATTTCATTCCAAAAGCCAGTGCCAAAATAGGAGTCACCACGTTCATCAAGTCTTACAGTAGCAACGATTGTAAATCCATGGTTTGTGTGCAGTATGACATCCGTGGAGCCTTGATCTATGCAAAGGGAAAAAATGTGCACTACATAATCTGTTGCATAGCGAGGGATGTTCTGCAGAAAATGGTAGGATTGTTAAAGAAAATATGGTAACATGCAAATATGGGCCCAAATTCAAAGAATTGTACAACAGTTGAAATCAAAGGACAAAAATCTATAATTAAACAGACAGGGTAAACATGATGTCATGGAAAAAGAGAGTAATCGAAAGAACAATACATCATTAATTTGCCTAATATAGAAAGAAGAGGGAAAAAACCCCTTTGACGTATATGGTGCATGTGGCACCTTTTATCCAAATGTAGCAATATTTAGAATATGTTCAGGAAAGTAGGCCATGCCAACCGATTTAGGGTGAGATTGAACATACCGCGCGCGTCCTCAGGTTATCTGGTACGGTCAGATGGAATCTCTGGTGGCGGTCGCAAAGTCCTGAAGTGTCGGTGCACTGTACATTCTATGAATGAAAGAAAACCCTCAAACCAGCTCGAATAAAAATGAATTCACGGCGATTTTCGCCAGGTGATTAAAGGAGGCAGATGAACTGGGATAAGAGATGAGATAATATCTCGTTAAATTAGTTACCTTGTCGTCCATGAGAAAGAACCCTCAGTACAGCAGATTCCCCAACCGAGCGGAGCTGGGTCGACCGCGAGCAGCGTCGAGAAATTCGATGGCGATAGGCGGCGGCAAGCGGAAGTGGCGAAATGCGGTGGGCTTTGCCGGCAGCCTGGCGGCGGCGGCAGGCGTCGAGCTAAGTGTTTACCGCCGCGATTGGCGGTGCCATGGCATAGACGCGGAGGAGCTTGTGCAGGTGTGAATGGGGAACATACCAGAGGGGCCGAGGGGGTGGCGGGAGGGGTGAGGGTTTTTGTGACGTGGGGATGCTGAGGGTTTTCTTTTTTCTTTTTTGAATTGGGTGGTGAGGGTTTTCTGTCCCACAAAGAATTTTGAGGGCGACGGTTTGCTAGAGCGAACCGTGTGTGATTGACGCAGCAGGCAAAATGAAAGTCATTGCACATGGTTCCATTTTTGGGAACCGTGTGTGATTGATGTACTACCTCCGTCCTGGTTTATTGATCCCCCGTTGTAATTTTCATCAAAATTTGGCGAAATATTTAACATACTCAGACATAGATAATAAGCGTACACGTACATAAGCATAGTTCAACCATAAGTACATAGTTCAACCGTCATTAAGCATACTCAAGCGTACATAGTCCGATCCATTCCACATCTCATCTCACATGTGGCCGGCACGATCCTGAAGCTTCTCCAGGTACTCTGCGTATGCGCCGTGCGCCACCCTGCGAGAATACTTCTGCTGGAAGGAGCCAATGGCCCGTCCTCTTGCATGCGCCAGAACACTTAGATACACGTCATGAAGCTTCTGGTTGCAAAATGAGCATCCATAGCCACTGTTCCAGGTCCTAATACGCCTGTTATGCATTCCCGCATAAAGCTCCCCCAGGAATTGCCTCTTGTACCTCCTCTGGCCATCTTCATCCTCGCTGTCCACATCGTCACACAGCACCTACAAATAGTAAAACAAATTTGGCATCAAATCAATGATTACATGCCGTGAAGTAGGATTAGGAATTTATGGCTATTTATTTATACATATCCAGAGATTATGGTTCGATTTTTAAGCACACTCATCTATGTACTGACCAATCTTGAAGAAAATAATGGCACAAACATATGTAGGTCATTCAAAATCAATTGTCAAACCCTGGCTAGGAATTATTAGCACGAACACTAATCCTAGTCGGATTACTAGCAGAAATCATTTGCACAGATGAAACAACTAATCACTTATCACCTGTACCATTCAAACAATCAATACACTACACGGATCTAACGAAACTTACTTAGATTTCATGGATTGGGAGAACATAACCATAGGATTTCTATTCCAAAAAGGGGGAGGCAGGAGTAACCAGAGAAACCCTATGATCTATTTGACACATAAATTGGTATAGATGACTAACCAGCTGTCCGTCGTCGTCGGAGTCGTCGCTGGAGTGGTCGTCGGAGTCTTCGCCGGAGTGGTCGTCGGAGTCGTCACCGGAGTGGTTGTCGGAGTCGGTGTGGAACTCCGCCTCCGGCTATGGAAGCTCGACGCCGTCGACGACGTCAGGGTGCAGCGATAACTCGCGGCGGTGACGGCAACCTCTGTCTCCATCTCCACGCCGTGCTCCGATGCTTTAGCAGCCCCAGCACCGCCACTCCCTCCGATGGGGCGCTTCGGCGGCATCCTCATACACTGACGACTTTGAGAACTGAGAGCGGTGTCGAGGCTGCAAGCGGAGAGAAAGGATTGTGTGTGCGTAGCGAGGATGGGGGGTGCGACCGCTCGGGCGCACCATTAATATGGAGTAGTGGGAGCTGTGGGAGAGTGGCGGGCGGCGGTCAAACCGATGGCTCGCCTCCCGGTGAGCCTGCGCACCGGACTGCTGGCATGCCTACCAAAGTTTCACACAGCTACTCGCACGCCTCCCGATGACACTACGCAGCGAGCACGCCTCCGTCAATTCACACACCTACATGCACGCCTCCCCGTCTGCCTGCGCGACGGACTGCTCGCATGCGTCCCGTCAACTCACGCCTGCTCGCATGCCACACGGGTCGTGCAGTGGCACGTATATTGTTTTTCTATTTGGATGATTAATGTTGCGGCTTTATTGCTTAACCAAAGCATGGCACATATCCGTTGTTGGTCTAACGCTCACGGTTCGAATAAATAATCCGTTTGGGATATTGGGTCCCAATTATTAATAATCTCCCGTCTGTAATTAGATAAAGATTACATCAAAACTGGTCTCAAATTTGATAATAAAAGTACAATGCCACTTTGTATTGGTGTCCATATGACAAGACGATAAGTTTCATGAACTTCAAATAGGTTTTGGATGTACTATAATTTAAAAATCAAGATTCTCAATGTTCGAAATTTGTTGAACGGGGAGTAAACATGCACCCAGTGAGACACATGTGTTTTTGCAATTTAGGTGCACTGTCACGTGTGCATGTAGCTCAAATTTGGTTTTTGCACATTATACCCGTAGAAAATCAATCAATCAATGTACTAAAACGTCTTAATGATCTCTGTGATTTTTTTGAAATTAAAACGTCCCTTCTTTGGTAACATGTATGTTCACCGAGGGATAATTAATTTAACATGCATCGTAGTTGCGACGGATTCGCGGTGTGTGTGTGGGTGTGTGCGTCTGGTGGTGACGGGTGGCTCGCAGTACACTACGAGTTGTGAGCCACCGTGTGGGTTTGCCATTTTGTTAGGCAGGCCGGTGCCACATCAGAGTCGTGAAATCATTATTTAAAACATTACACAACCCTTTCATACATAAATGTTTTGGCCACATGCAGTCGATGGTTGTCCTACACGACACTCGATACTCGCGTGTGACGCTTTCTGTGGGCCTGCGAGGTTGTCGTCCATCACTTTGACGAACAGCTTGCAGTGAGTTTAATTTGACCAGCAAGGTAGAATCTTTTTTGTTTGTGTTATGGTGGTATATAGTACGCGTCGAAGAGGTGGGAGGGGACTAGCATATATACTATACGTACGCGTCCATGAACAAGTACACCTCACTTAGTGTCGGGACTTTTTGGTTACCAAGGCACGTGCCACATCAAAATTGTGAAATTGGTTATTCAAACATCACACAACACCTTTTTGGGCCACATGCATATCCTAGCTAGGACACTCACGTGTGATGCTTCCATCCGTGGGCCCACGAGGCCATCATCGATGCATGCACGCATCACTTTGACCTACATCGGGAGAGGTTAATTAATTTCACCATCGATGAGGATTCTTTTGGGTTGTACATATATTACGTCAAGAGCATATAGTATGCGGTGAAGAGGGAGGAAGGGGACCATCATATGTAGTACGCTTGATATGAACCTCACTCTGTGTGGGTTCATGGTTTACAGTTGTTGAGGCATGTGGCACATCAAAGTTGTGCATTTTGGGTATTCAACATATATATGTTTGGCCCACATGCAAAGCGGTGGTGGTTGTCCTCTCGCACCCACTTAAGCGGTTATCAGCGATATCGATGATTTCCATCTGTGGGCCCGCTTGGTCCATCACTACTTTTTGCCTGACAACAAGAGAGGTTAATTTGACTTAGGAGGGGATTATTATTTTTGCTCTGGGATGACATGCATGATACAGTTTGAGCACACACACATGCATGTGTACGCATGAATCCCTCCCATCGAGTCGAAGTGGCTAGTACAACGACACATCATGAACCGATCTCGCTCTGTGTGGGTAGCTAGTGTACGATTTTTGACACACGCGCCACATCAATGTTGTGTATTCAAACATGCATGCACGCATCACCTCCATACATATGCATGTAGTGGTTGCCTTCAAACGATACACTCCCTCGCGTGGTTATCGGCGACAATCCTATATATTCGTGGGCCCACGTGGACATCCATGATCACCTTGACCAACAACAAGATAGGTTACCATGGCGGATTCTTCATTTGGTTCGTGTTATCGTAGTATAGGTCATGGTGAGATTCAAACCTAATTAAGTTTGAGCGCATATACTATGCACGCATGCATGCATGAATCCCCATCGTTGGCTTGAAGTGTGGTGTAACATACATATGCATCGTCAACCTAACCCTCACTCAGTGTGGGTATTTCTAGTTCGAAATCACGGTGCCGCATCAAAGTTGTTCCATTGTTACTCAAAAACACACCTCTCCATACATATGTTTGGGCCACACACATGCAGTGGTTGTCTTCGGGGACTAGCTACCTGCGTGATTACTAGCGAGCTAGCCCATCTCCGGGGTCGCATGGACGGCCATCACTTTGACCAACAACAAGAGAGAGGTTGTACGACCAAGGTGGATTATTCTTAGTCCGTTTTACGATCCATCTTGGTGAGATATATCCTTCTTTGGCCCGCCGACTGAAAGTGTGTGTGTGTATGGGGGTGCTACTTCGCACTTTGCTAGGTGAACCTCGGTTGGGGGGCATGCATTCATAGCTTAGGATTCCCTTCGTGGTGACACGAGGGGGTGGGTGGGGGGCTGCTAGCTACTTCGCACTTTGCTAGGTGAACCTCGGTTGGGGGGGAGGGGGTCATGCATTCATAGCTTAGGATTCCCTTTGTGCCGACACGAGGGGGGCTGTTAGCTCCTTTGCACTTTGCTAGGTGAACCTCAGTTGGGGAGGGCATGCATTCATAGCTTAGGATTCCCTTCGTGCCGACACGAGGGAGGGGTGGCTGCTAGCTACTTCGCACTTTGCTAGGGTGAACCTCGGTTGGGGGGAGGGCATGCATTCATAGCTTAGGATTCCCTTCGTGCTGACACAAGGGAGGGGGCTGCTAGCTACTTCGCACTTTGCTAGGGTGAACCTCGGTTGGGGGGGCATGCATTCATAGCTTAGGATTCCCTTCGTGCCGACACGAGGGAGGGGGGCTGCTAGCTACTTCGCACTTTGCTAGGTGAATGAACCTCGGTTGGGGGGGGCTTGCATTCATAGCTTAGGATTCCCTTCGTGCCGACACGAGGGAGGAGGGGGGCTGCTAGCTACTTCGCACTTTGCTAGGTGAACCTCGGTTGGGGGGAGGGGGCATGCATTCATAGCTTAGGATTCCCTTCGTGCCGACACGAGGGAGGGGGGCTGCTAGCTACTTCGCACTTTGCTAGGTGAATGAACCTCGGTTGGGGGGGGGGCTTGCATTCATAGCTTAGGATTCCCTTCGTGCCGACACGAGGGAGGAGGGGGGCTGCTAGCTACTTCGCACTTTGCTAGGTGAACCTCGGTTGGGGGGAGGGGGCATGCATTCATAGCTTAGGATTCCCTTCGTGCCGACACGAGGGGGGTGGGGCAAGTAATACCGTGCGCTTTGCGAGAGAGGTGACACATCAAATTTGCATTTGGTATTTGAAAACCAAACCACCCTTTTGATACATAAATTTGGTCCACATGCAAGTGTGTTCGTGTTCTGACCCTCTCCCGCGTCATTTTTCGCCAAATTTATGAACATTATACAAGTCAGATGACACAACAGACACTGTTCACTCAAACTAACCGTGTGCCATGCCGGTGCACCTGTCACGCACACATCCGTACAGTACATTGGGCTCCACGAGGCTCCCCCACTCAAAAATATCTGCCCGCCTCGAGGTTTTTTCTGTTTCATAACACACGGTTGTTATCTTCGGACCGTGTGCGATGTTTCTTGTTCCCAATCCCGCCTGCATCCCTAGAAAATATCTACCCGCCTCGAGGGTTTTTCTGTTTCATAACACACGGTTGTTATCTCCAGACCGTGTGTGATGTTTCTTGTTCCCAATCCCGCCTGCATCCCTAGAAAATATCTGCCCGCCTTGAGGGGTTTTCTGTTTCATAACACACGGTTGTTATCTCCGGACCATGTGCGATGCACTATCATCAAAATTTTCAATAGCCCGGCATTTCACTCCCGCGTAGTAAAATTTTTAGTACCCGCATCATTTCCTCAAACACCCCGCCCCCCCTCCACACACACACACACACACCAAAACCTCCTCGGGCGTGCACACACACACACCCTCCCTCGCTCGAAACCCTAGCAAGGTCCCCGCCGCCGCTGCCATCGCCGCAAGGCCTCCATTGTCAACATCTGCCAGTTTGCCCGTGCAGCTTACCCACCGATCTCCATACCCAGGCCGCCCTGAGTTTTTTAGATGACGCCTGCCAAACGCCCCCTTTCCCACAGGTCCCCATCCCCATCCCCATCCCCCACTCTAGAGCGTCGTAGCCTAAGCCCGGCTACGCTTCCCGTGGAGCTCGAGGAGCGACTGGCCCAAAAGAGGTGTATAGCGGTCTCTTCGCCCGACGTCGCCGAGGAAGCTCACGACCATTACTGGCGGCAGGCACTCAAGCAGCGGGCTAGAGTATGCGGGCATGTCTCGGCCGCCGGCTACGACATCGAGGTCATCGACAGCGACGGCTTGAGGCGGGCTGTTTCACAGGTTAAGTGGCCCACCCCAACCCCTCGGGTTCAACCGCCATCGATCTCATCCATGGCCCCGCCGCTGATCTCCTCTGGCTCGCTGTCAACAATTTGCCATTCTACATCGCCATCGAGCCCCTTTTGTCATTTCTGAAGGACACGTTCTGTGACGCTGGCTTGGGATCCACAGCTTCCAAGTCAGACCTCATCGACGGCGACCACGAGGAGGGCACCCTCTCCGGCTCTTCCAAGGGGAAAGAGCCCATCTGCTCTTCCAAGGGGAAAGCGCCCGTCTGCGACATCAGGGAGGGTGCCCTACGGCCGTGCTCTTCCAAGGGGAAGGAGCCCATCTGCGACAACATGGAGCGCATCCAGGGTCCGTGCTCTTCCCACGAGAACGAGCCCATCTGGGACAAGTGAGGAAACCCATGATTTGTTTTGCCGTGCCTCTTCACAGGGGGAAACCCATGATTTGTTTTGTCGAGTCCCTTTTGTAGTGTAGTGAGAATATGTCCAGTTTTAATTGCTATATCTGGTTGTTTGCAGTATGCCTTATTTATTTCAGTTGTTCATAATGTGATGCTCTATATGTGCAATTATTTACTGTGCAGTACATTTCATCAATCCAGTTTTAAACATACTGATAGGAATGCATATATTTGCTTGTTGTTAAGCCTGTTATAGCTAGCATATGCCTCTTTTAAAGTTTTTTGATTGTTCAGTTGTTTGTAGTTAGCATATGTTCAGTTTCAAATGCTATCTTTGGTTGTTCTTAGTATGCCTTGTTTATTCCAGTTATTCACAACGTGATGTTCTATATGTGCAAGTATGAACTGTGCAGTTCAATTTCATCAGTACCAGTTTCAACAATACCACTATGAATGACTACATTTGGTTGTTGCATCTTGTAGTTAACATGCCTTTCCATTTTTATTTAACCATAACCAGTGTACTTAGACCGGCATAATACCAGTTTGGATGACTATGTTTGCTTGTTGTTAAATGTTAGGCCTGTTGCAGTTAGCACACATTTCCACTTGTTTTGCTTTACTAGCGTGCTTAAACCTGCACACTGAAGCTATGTTTTGGAGATTATTTTGTCTGCCATGTATAATTTTGGTTGATGTTTAGCCTGTTGTGCTTAACATGCTTCTCGATGTACCTACACAGGACAATTTTGGGAACAACTGCTGTTTTCCATCGAGGTTAGTTTCATCCCATGGCTTATATCTGCTCACTGTTCAGGATATCGGTAGCTGGTACCATATAGGCCGGCGGCTGATAAGGGACTAATCGGTGAATCAGACTTTTAACTGAATATATCTGCAACCCATTTTTCATTAGGTTAACTAGGGCCATATGTAATATATCTGAGGCTACATAGCAACATGCACTGTACTTAATGTCTAAATATGCAATCCTAGGCTACATATCAACAAGGAAGAGTGTTACATTAATGTTCTAATGATGTCTAGATATACGTAGAGGGCAGCAGCAGCAGCAGCAACAACAACAACAACAACAACAACACAACCCTATTTGGATACTCAACTTAGCTAGAGGTTAGAGTTAGTTTCTAGCTCATTACTAACCCTGAACTAACTCCATCCAAAGAGTTGTTTGGATGGCAGGGTTAGATTGACAATAGATGCACTAGGAGAACTAGCTCCAATTAGCACCTCTTGGGTTGGATAGTTTTTTTGGGTGGGTTATAGATGCAACTAGCTCAAACTAGCCCTCATGTTTAGATATACTTTAGGGCTATTTGGGCCCGAACTAGCTCAAACTAACTGTAACCCATGGATACAACAACAGTTAACCAGCCGATAATTTGTAAGAATGAACTAAACTCCTTCCGGCCCATAATATAAGATGTTAATTCATCTAATATGTGAGTATATTGGATGTTATAAGATACTCCCTCCGTTCCTAAATATTTATCTTTTTATAGATTTCAAATGGACTACCACATACGGATGTATATAGACATATTATAAAAGAGTGTTGTACTACATCATTGTGCAATTGCTGTTTAGCTTCGAATATTAACTTGGTGCTTTTAGGTACATATGTCATTGGTAAAGATCCGCGTTTCCACCCTTTCTGCGTATGGGGCAATGAGATATCGATGAACCAGTATCAAGTGAGGAAGCTGATAAAGATTGTTAGTAAAATGGGTCCAAAGATGGCAATTAAACTATTTGTTTACACTTTATCCAAGACAACAGCGAACTGCAGGATGGTAAGTAAGAACTCTGCTGCCTTCTTTTTACTGCACATAATGAGTTGTGTTAGATGACAATGTCTGAATATTTTTCCTTCGTAGTGGTTGCCAAAGCAGTTTACTCAAGATTACCTCTCAAACTACATGATTGGTGGGCATGCAAAGGTTAAAGTATTTCTACCAGAACACGATGATTATCTAGATGTTTTCATGAAGACCGTGAAGGATGGGCGGTCGGCCATCACAAGGGGTTGGACTAGAGTCGTGCGTGCCTTCTGCATGGAGGAGGGCACAATATGGGCATTCCACTTCACCTTGTTCAGCAACCAGAATATATTTCGCCTCTTTCTTTACCGTCTTTAATTGTACAAGCATACAACTGTGGTTCATCATTCTTTATTTGGTTCTTATGTAATTCTTGAACATATGTACCTATGAATCGAATAATGCATTGGTTGTTTGAACCTGATGGATATGAATAAAGTTGTATCATACATTCAAATTCAAATCCAAATCCAAATCCGGTACAATTTGGAAAAGCAGCAATTAAATTACGGTGAAATTACGCTCTCCAGGTTGTTACGGCACACACGGTTGGTAAAACACAAACGTTTGCGACATGCACCATAATCCGAGACGGTTCACAGAGAGGAAACGTGTGCAAGCATGCACACAGTTGCTGTTTGCAAAGCGTGTGCGATGTCAGACAATATTACAAACGGTGTGGGCAAACTAAACGTTTGTGTTAGTTGCCTTATCATACACAATTCACAACCATGAACTGTTCTGATGAAGTATGCATCGTAAACGTTGCACCATAGAATAGCGTGTGCGTTGTCGTGTACGATGATGTTACGACGGTCCGACGTTTCGTAATCCTGCCCGACACTTGTATGACGATTAGCTAATCTTCTTAACCGTGAACCGTTTGTGATGGCCCGCGCATCATACACGTTCTATAATAGGGAACCATTTGTGATGGGCCGCGCATCGTAAACGTAGCACCACAGAATACCGACTGCGATGGCAATGCGAGCAGAAACGAGTAGGAGTACTGTAGGGGCCCTATCCCGACGGTTTCTAGGTCGTGTGGGAAGGACCCCCCTATCGCCCACACTCACTTAGCGACGGTTCCAAATGCCGTCGTGGAAAGGGGTTAAAAACCGTTTGTTTAAGACCGACGCATACCAGTGTAAGCTTGTCTATGATCTGACATAGTGGGAATCTGATCGATGTATCCAATGATATCGGTGTTCACATTTCTGTGAAACTGAAAAACCAGGAGAAGATGTTTGATGCCTTGGAGATATCAAAAAATATTCTTTGAGTACCAACCAATTGCGTTTGGTGGATCCAATGGCATTATGGAACGTTGAGTCCCAATATCTCATTCCCATCATCTCTTGGACTAAATAGATCATTCTCTACGTCTAGAGAATGAACTACCATGAGAGTTAACGATGGATAAGATGTTGGGGAACGTAGTAATAATTCAAAATTTTCCTACGTGTCACCAAGATCAATCTAGGAGATGCCAGCAACGAGAGAGAGAGGGAGTGCATCTTCATACCCTTGAAGATTGCTAAGCGGAAGCGTTACAAGAACACGGTTGATGGAGTCGTACTCGCGGCGATTCAAATCGCGGAAGATCCGATCTAGTGCCGAACGGGCAGTGCCTCCGCGTTCAACACACGTACAGCCCGGGGACGTCTCCTCCTTCTTGATCCAGCAAGGGGAGAGGAGAAGTTGAGGGAGAACTCTAGCAGCACGACGGCGTGGTGGTGGAGGAGCTCGTGGTTCTCCGGCAGGGCTTCGCCAAGCACTACGGAAGAGGTGGAGGTGTTGGAGGAGGGAGGGGCTGCGCCAGGGAAGGGGTGCGGCTTCCCTCTCTCTCCCTCACTATATATAGGGGGAGGGGGGAGGAGGAGGCGCCCTAGGGTTTCCCTAGGGGAGGTGCGGCGGCCACAGGGGATACCCTAGATGGGTTTGGGCACCCCGACCCCTAGGAAACTTGCCCCCCAAGCCGGGAGGGGTGGCTGCCCTAGGGGAGGCGCCCCCACCTCTCCACGTTACGTGAGATGGGGTGGGAGGGGGGCACAGCCCCTTAGTGGGCTGATGTGACCCCTCCCCTTGGCCCATAAGGCCCCCCAACGCTTGCCGGGGCCTCCGAAACCCCTTTCGGACACGCTGGTCGTCACCCCGTACCCCCGGAACAATTCCGGACTCCAATACCCTTCGTCCAATATATCGATCTTCACCTCCGGACCATTCCGGAGTTCCTCGTCACGTACGGGATCTCATCCGGGACTCCAAACAACCTTCGGTAACCACATACTATTTCCCATAACAACTCTAGCATCACCGAACCTTAAGTGTGTAGACCCTACGGGTTCGGGAACCATGTAGACATGACCGAGACGTTCTCCGGCCAATAACCAACAGCGGGATCTAGATACCCATGTTGGCTCCCACATGTTCCACGATGATCTCATCGGATGAACCACGATATCGGGGATTCAATCAATCCCGTATTCAATTCCCTTTGTCTATCGGTATGTTACTTGCCCGAGATTCGATCGTCGGTATCCCCATACCTCGTTCAATCTCGTTACCAGCAAGTCTCTTTACTCATTCTGTAACGCATGATCCCGTGACTAACTCCTTAGTCACATTGAGCTCGTTATGATGATGCATTACCGAGTGGGCCCAGAGATACCTCTCCGTCATATGGAGTGACAAATCCCAGTCTCGATTTGTGCCAACCCAACAAACACTTTCGGAGATACCTGTAGTGCACCTTTATAGTCACCCAGTTATGTTGTGACGTTTGATACACCCAAAGCACTCCTACGGTATCCGGGAGTTACAAAATCTCATGGTCTAAGGAAATGATACTTGACATTAGAAAAGCTCTAGCGAACGAACTACACGATCTTGTGCTATGCTTAGGATTGGGTCTTGTCCATCACATCATTCTCCTAATGATGTGATCCCGTTATCAATGACATCCAATGTCCATGGTCAGGAAACCATAACCATCTTTTGATCATCGAGCTAGTCAACTAGAGGTTTAGTAGGGACATATTGTGGTCTACGTATTCACACATGTATTACGGTCTCCGGTTAATACAATTATAGCATGAACAATAGACAATTATCATGAACAAGGAAATATAATAATAACCATTTTATTATTGCCTCTAGGGCATATTTCCAACAGTCTCCCACTTGCACTAGAGTCAATAATCTAGTTCACATCGCCATGTGATTAACACTCATAGTTCACATCGCCATGTGACTAACACCCAAAGAGTTTACTAGAGTCAATAATCTAGTTCACATCGCCATGTGATTAACACTCATAGTTCACATCGCCATGTGACTAACACCCAAAGAGTTTTATAGAGTCAATAATCTAGTTCACATCGCCATGTGATTAACACTCAATGAGTTCTAGGGTTTGATCATGTTATGCTTACGAGAGAGGTTTTAGTTAACGGGTCTGCAACATTCAGATCCGTGTGTCCTTCGCAAATCTTTATTTCATATTGTAGATGTTGCTACTATCCTCCACTTGGAGCTATTCCAAATGGTTGCTCCACTATACGTATCCGGTTTGCTACTCAGAGTCATCCGAATAGGTGTTTAAAGCTTGCATCGATGTAACCCTTTACGTCGAATTCTTCATCACCTCCATAATCGAGAAAACATTTCCTTATTCCCAAGGACAATTTTGACCGCTGTCCAATGATCCACTCCTGGATCATTCTTATACCCCCTTGCCAGACACGTGGCAAGGCACATCGCGGTACACAGCATGGCATATCGTATAGAGCCTATGGCTAAGGCATAGGGGACGACTTTCATCCTTTCTATTTCTTCTGCCATGGTCGAGCTTCAGGTCTTAACTTCACACCTTACAACTCAGGCAATAACTCCTTCTTTGACTGATCCATCTTGAACTCCTTCAAGATCATGTCAAGGTATGTGCTCTGTGAAAGTCTTATCAGGCGTCTTGATCTATCTCTATAGATCTTGATACCCAACATGTAAGCGGTTTTACACAGGTCTTCCTTTGAAAAACTCCATTCAAACAACCCTTTATGCTTTCCAGAAATTCTACATCATTTCTGATCAACAATATGTCATCCACATATATTTATCAAAATGTCGTAGTGCTCCCACTCACTTTCTTGCAAATACAAGTTTCTTGCAAACTTTGTATAAACCCAAATGCTTTGATCACCTCATCAAAGCGTATGTTCCAACTCCGAGATGCTTGCTCCAGTCCATAGAAGGACCGCTGGAGTTTGCATACCTTTTAGCATCCTTAGGATCGACAAAACCTTCTGGTTGTATCACATACAACCTTTCCTCATGGAAACCGTCAAGGAAACTTTGTTTTGACATCCATCTGCCAGATTTCGTAAATGAAAATGCAGCAACTGCCAACATAATTCTAACAGACTTTAGCATCGCTATGATTGAGAAAGTCTCATCACAGTCAACTCCTTGAATTTGTCGGAAACTTCTTTGAGACAAGTCGAGCTTCATAAATGGTGACATTACCATCAATGTCTGTCTTCTTCTTAAAGATCCATTTATTCTCAATGGCTTGCCGATCATCGGGCAAGTCCACCAAAGTCCATACTTTGTTCTCATACATGGACCCTATCTCGGATTTCATGGATTCCAGCCATTTTTGGAATCCGGGTCCACCATCACTTCTCCATAGCTCATAGGTTCATCGTTGTCCAACAACATGACCTTTAAGACAGGGTTACCACTCAGAAGTTGTACACACCCTTGTCGACCTATGAGGTTCGATAGTAACTTGATCTGAAGCTCCATGATCATCATCATTAGCTTTCTCTTCAACTGAGGTAGGTGCCACAAACATTTTTCTGTGTTGCGCTACTCTCTGGTTGAAGTAAAGGTTCAACAACCTCATCAAGTTCTATCTTCCTCCCACTCAATTCTTTCGAGAGAAACTCTTTCTCGAGAAAGGACATGTTCCTAGCGGCAAACACTTTGCCCTCAGATTTGAGATAGAAGGTATACCCAATCGTCTTGTTTGGGTATTCTATGAAGACACCTTTTCCGCTTTGGGTTCGAGCTTTTCTGGCCGAAGCCTATCGACATAAGCATCGTAGCCCCAAACCTTAAGAAACAACAACTTAGGTTTATTGCCAAACCATAGTTCATACGGTGTCGTCTCCACGGACTTAGATGGTGCCCTATTTAAAGTGAATGTAATTGTCTCTAATGCATAACCCCAAAATGATAGCGGTAGATCAGTAAGAGACATCATAGATCGCACCATATCCAATAGGGTGCGACTACGACACTCGGACACACCATTACGCTATGGTGTTCCAGGTGGCGTCAACTGTGAAACGATTCCACCTTGTCTTTAGTGATTGCCAAACTCATAACTCAGATACTCTCCCCTTGATCAGATCGTAGGAACTTGATCTTCTTGTTATGATGATTCTCAACTTCACTCTGAAATTGCTTGAACTTTTCAAACATTTCAGACTTATGCTTCATTAAGTAAATATACCCATATCTACTCAATTCATCGGTGAAGGTGAGAAAATAACGATATCCACCGCGTGCGTCAACACTCATTGGACCGCACACATCAGCATGTGTGATTTCCAACAAGTCACTTGCCCGTTCCATTGTTCCAGAAAATGGGGTTTTAGTCATCGTGCCTATGAGGCATGGTTCGCATGTGTCAGGTGATTCAAAATCAAGTGACTCCAAAAGTCCATTAGCATGGAGGTTCTTCATGCGCTTTACACCAATATGACCTAAGTGGCAGTGCCACAAGAAAGTGGTACTATCATTATCAACTCTACATCTTTTGGCATCAATGTTATGAACATGTGTAACACTACGACCGAGATTCAATAAACCATTCACATTGGGTGCATGACCATAGAAGGTATTATTCATGTAAACAGAATAACAATTATTCTCTGTCTTAAATGAATAACTGTATTGCAATAAACATGATCTAATCATGTTCATGCTCAATGCAGACACCAATGCAAACAACATTTATCTGGGTTCAACATTAATCCCGAAGGTAGAGGGAGCGTGCGATGGTGATCATATCATCCTTGGAAACACTTCCAACACATATCGTCACCTCGCCCTTAGCTAGTCTCCGTTTATTCCGTAGCTTTTGTTTCGAGTTACCAATATTAGCAACTGAACCGGTATCTAATACCCATGTGCTACTAGGAGTACTAGTAAGGTACACATCAATAACACATATATCAAATATACTTTTGTTGAAGTTGCCAGCCTTCTTATCTACCAAGTATTTGAGGCAGTTCCGCTACCAGTGACCGTTCCCCTAATAGAAGCACTTCATCTCGGGTTTGGGTTCTTGGGTTTCTTCACTAGAGCGGCAATTGGCTTGCCATTCATGAAGTTTCCCTTCTTGCCCTTACCCTTCTTTGAAACTAGTGGTCTTGTTAACCATCAACACTTGATGCTCCTTCTTGACTTCTACCTTTACGGCCTTAAGCACGACGAACAGCTCCGGGATCAACTTCCCTTGCATGTTATAGTTCATCACGAAGCTCTAGTTAGCTTGGTGATAGTGACTGGAGAACTCCGTCAATCACTTCTCTTATCTGGAAGATTAACTCCCACTTGATTCAAGCGATTGAAGTACCCAGACATTCTGAGCACATGCTCACTGGCTGAGCTATTCTCCTCCATCTTGTAGGCAAAGATCTTGTCAGAGGTCTCAAACCTCTCAACACGGGCATGAGCCTGAAATACCAATTTCAGCTCTTGGAACATCTCATATGTTCCATGGCGTTCAAAACGCTTTTGGAGCCCCGACTCTAAGCCGCAAAGCATGGTGCACTAAACTATGAGGTAGTCATCAGAACGTGTCTGCCAGATGTTCACAACATCCACGGATGACGCCAAAGGGGTTGGCACACCGAGCGGTGCATCAAGGACAGAAGCCTTCTGTGTAGCAGTGAGGACAATCCTCAGACTACGGCCCTAGTCCGCACAATTGCTTACAATATCTTTCAACTAAGTCTTTCTCTCGGAACGTATTAAAATAAGGAGCTAAAGCGCGAGCTATTAAACCATAACATAATTTGCAAAGACAATTTAGACTATGTTCATGATAATGAGTTCAACTAATCAAATTATTTAATGAACTCCCACTCAGATAGACATCCCTCTAGTCATCTAAGTGATTCATGTTCCGAATCGACTAGGCCGTGTCCGATCCTCACGTGAGACGGACTAGTAATCAAAGGTGAACATCTCCATGTTGATCGTATCTACTATACGACTCATGTTCGACCTTTCGGTCTCTCGTGTTCCGAGGCCATGTCTGTACATGCTAGGCTCGTCAAGTCAACCTAAGTGTTTCGCATGTGTAAATCTGGCTTACACCTGTTGTATGCGAACGTTAGAATCTATCACACCCGGTCATCACGTGGTGCTTCGAAACAACGATCCTTCGCAACGGTGCACAGTTAGGGGGAACACTTCCTTGAAATTTTGTGAGGGATCATCTTATATATGCTACCGTCGCTCTAAGCAAATAAGATGCAAACATGATAAACATCACATGCAATTCATAAAGTGACATGATATGGCCAATATCATCTTGCGCCTTTGATCTCCATCTTCGAGGCGCGGCATGATCACCATCGTCACCGGCATGACACCATGATCTCCATCATCGTGTCTTCATGAAGTTGTCTCGCCAACTATTACTTCTACTACTATGGCTAATGGTTAGCAATAAAGTAAAGTAATTACATGGCGTTTACATTGACTCGCAAGTCATAAAATAAATTAAGACAACTCCTATGGCTCTTGCCGGTTGTCATACTCATCGACATGCAAGTCGTGATTCCTATTACAAAAACATGATCAATCTCATACATCACATATATCATTCATCACATCCTTTTGGCCATATCACATCACATAGCATACCCTGCAAAAACAAGTTAGACGTCCTCTAATTGTTGTTGCATGTTTTACGTGGCTGCTATGGGTTTCTAGCAAGAACGTTTCTTACCTACGCAAAACCCACAACGGTGATATGTCAATTGCTATTTACCCTTCATAAGGACCCTTTTCATCGAATCCGGTCTGACTAAAGTGGGAGAGACAGACACCCGCTAGCCACCTTATGCATCAAGTGCATGTCGGTCGGTGGAACCAGTCTCACGTAAGCGTACGTGTAAGGTCGGTCCGGGCCGCTTCATCCCACAATGCCGCCGAATCGAGATAAGACTAGTAACGGTAAGCAAATTGAACAAATCATCGCCCACAACTACTTTGTGTTCTACTCGTGCATAGAATCTACGCATAGACCTAGCTCATGATGCCACTGTTGGGGAACGTAGTAATAATTCAAAATTTTCCTACGTGTCACCAAGATCAATCTAGGAGATGCTAGCAACGAGAGAGAAAGAGGGAGTGCATCTTCATACTCTTGAAGATCGCTAAGCAGAAGTGTTACAAGAACACGGTTGATGGAGTCGTACTCGCGGCGATTCAAATCGCGGAAGATCCGATCTAGCGCCGAACGGACGGCGCCTCCGCGTTCAACACACGTACAGCCCGGGGACGTCTCCTCCTTCTTGATCCAGCAAGGGGAGAGGAGAAGTTGAGGGAGAACTCCAGCAGCACGCCGGCGTGGTGGTGGAGGATCTCGTGGTTCTCCGGCAGGGCTTCGCCAAGCACTACGGAAGAGGTGGAGGTGTTGGAGGAGGGAGGGGCTGCGCCAGGGAAGGGGTGCGGCTGCCCTCTCTCTCCCTCACTATATATAGGGGGAAGGGGGAGGAGGAGGCGCCCTAGGGTTTACCTAGGGGAGCTGCGGCGGCCACAGGGGAAACCCTAGATGGATTTGGGTGCCCCCACCCCTAGGAAACTTGCCCCCCAAGCCGGGAGGGGTGGCTGCCCTAGGGGAGGCGCCCCCACCTCTCCACGTTACGTGAGATGGGGTGGGAAGGGCGCACGACCCCTTAGTTGGCTGATGTGCCCCTCCCCTTGGCCCATAAGGCCCCCCAATGCTTGTCGGGGCCTCCGAAACCCCTTTCGCACACGCTGGTCGTCACCCCGTACCCTCGAAACAATTTCGGACTCCAATACCCTTCGTCCAATATATCGACCTTCACCTCTGGACCATTCTGGAGTTCCTCGTCACGTCCGGGATCTCATCCGGGACTCCGAACAACCTTCGGTAACCACATACTATTTCCCATAACAACTCTAGCGTCACCGAACCTTAAGTTTGTAGACCCTACGGGTTCGGGAACCATGCAGACATGACCGAGACGTTCTCCGGCCAATAACCAACAACGGGATCTGGATACCCATGTTGGCTCCCACATGTTCCACGATGATCTCATCGGATGAACCACGATGTCGGGGATTCAATCAATCCTGTATTCAATTCCCTTTGTCTATCGGTATGTTACTTGCCCGAGATTCGATCGTCGGTATCCCCATACCTCGTTCAATCTCATTACCGGCAAGTCTCTTTACTCGTTCCGTAACGCATGATCCCGTGACTAACTCCTTAGTCACATTGAGCTCGTTATGATGATGCATTACCGAGTGGGCCCAAAGATACCTCTCCGTCATATGGAGTGACAAAT
This sequence comes from Aegilops tauschii subsp. strangulata, assembly GCF_002575655.3. Classification (NCBI taxonomy): domain Eukaryota; kingdom Viridiplantae; phylum Streptophyta; class Magnoliopsida; order Poales; family Poaceae; genus Aegilops; species Aegilops tauschii. The sequence goes on along the minus strand of NC_053041.3, from coordinate 456,696,909 downwards.
CCCAGTCTCGATTTGTGCCAACCCAACAGACACTTTCGGAGATACCTATAGTGCACCTTTATAGTGACCCAGTTACGTTGTGACGTTTGATACACCCAAAGCACTCCTACGGTATCCGGGAGTTACACAATCTCATGGTCTAAGGAAATGATACTTGACATTAGAAAAGCTCTAGCGAACGAACTACACGATCTTGTGCTATGCTTAGGATTGGGTCTTGTCCATCACATCATTCTCCTAATGATGTGATCCTATTATCAATGACATCCAATGTCCATGGTCAGGAAACCATAACCATCTATTGATCAACGAGCTAGTCAACTAGAGGCTTACTAGGGACATATTGTGGTCTACATATTCACACATGTATTACGGTCTCCGGTTAATACATTTATATCATGAACAATAGACAATTATCATGAACAAGAAAATATAATAATAACCATTTTATTATTGCCTCTAGGGCATATTTCCAACATAAGATTTGTCCACAATGAATTTCTCCAATATATTATGGATATAGACAATATAGTATAACCATAATGTATGAATGAAGGTGCTCAAGTTGTAGTAACGAGCAGTATTTTGGTTTAACCAAATCCTTCATTTTAAACTCCGTCATTTAGAGATTACATGTGTCGTTATTGCAGACATACAAACATGAATAATCATCATTGTAGGAGAAATCCTTGTGTATAAGGATCTCACTACGTCGGTTGTACCATATGTACCGACAACAATAAGCCGTATGGTGGCTTACCGATTTTACACAATGTATGTTGCATTTTGTATTTCGATTCAGAATTGAGATTCCATCGGAAATCAATCATATATGTCTGAATCTAGCGATCTACATGGGTATGTAATCATTACATCTATCAACTGTAGAGATAGATGATTTTGAACTGCCAATGATATAAGTTATCAGAATGAGATTCCACCTCTGGAGAATAGTTGGGTATCTGCGTGAACCCTTGTGTTACAATACTTGCTCTTTGTTTCACCACCTCATTGTTCTCATTTCTGTTTCCAGAAGAAAACTGGTGTAGGTATTGCTTATGAATACCTTCCCATTATTGAGCAAGATCATTTCTACCTAGATTATACCCTTTGCTTGACTTCAGTCCGAGTGTTGTTCACACTTTGCCATGGCCATGGTCTTTGGATCTGAATCACTTAAATGTTTTTTCAATATAGTTGAGAAATGTATGTCGACAATTGTAGACTTTCGGTTATATTTGATGGAAATATCGTTACCCATGGTGACTGCTCGCGGTTTCCCAATGCAGTTGAGTCGGGTATTCCGATGTCCCGGTCATTGTGTGCACTATGACCTGGGTTGGTGGAGGTTTCCCATCCACTGGGTGTATACTACCCATTAGGTGTCTGTCAACGTGAACTTGGCTTGCATTTACTGATTCACATGCCTTGATATCCTTGCTTGCGAGAAGCTGAATCCTGATGTACTTCTACCATACATCTCCCCCTATTGCTTTGAACGGGGAGTGGAGTGGATTTTGTTGGTACCTCCACTATTTCAGGCGTACTATTGTAGGATTGTGTGACACCTTTATAGTCAGTAAATGAATCTGCCAGGTTATTTGCAATATGTTGCAAATCTTCTGAGCGCATGGTTCAGCTCTTTGAGTACATGGATTTGAGGCAGAAATGTGTTGAACATTCCACTAATTTCCTGGCATTCTTTATGGTACTTGAAATATCCCCCTAATGCCTAGAAATGTTCCTCATTGAATCAACATACTGGCCTTGAATAACTCCCCATGTGAGGGGCTTGAGGTATTGACGGTAATACAGTTATTCCTCACATAGATCCCAACTATATGTTGAGGGGCCAATGGTGTATGTCGGGGTGGTAATATCGGTGTGTAACCGAATTACCGCAGATAGGAAATACTTGGTAGATTTCCACGTATCAAAGATAGAGGGGAATAATATTATGCAGTTTGGTCATGAGTGTGTAAGACTGTATGACTCCAACGTAAAGTTGGCAAATTGCAATTCCAAAGTAAAGATAATGCAATGAGTTTAACCCTTTGGATAGGATTCTACCAAACCATTTTGAGTCTAGACATTAGGACAAATTGCTAAACTTCAATCCAAGGGCCATAGAGAAGGCACTCAAGGAGAATTCTGCAATGTTATCCATTCGATTTGCTTGAAATCAATGTCAGGATAATGAGCCAATGGTTTTGTGTGAATAAAGCACACATTTAAGACCATCATGTAGATATGTCTTTTAGAACCATGGAATACCTGAATAGTCTAGTCAATGGATGGGGAGAGCCATTTACCTCAACTTGATGCATTCAAGGAGTCTGAGTGGTTCAGCGTAGACTTTAAGGTGCACGAGGCTTAAAATTAGCTTCCCTGTGTCACGTGTAGTGCACACAAAATCCAAATATTGTTAGAATTTAGTATCATAATAATCATAAACCACTGGAATTGCTGATAGTTTCGGTTTCAACCCAATGTCAATGATGACCAAAGTAGGAATGCCAAGTTTGTCATGCAAAAGACACTCTGGAAAACTATCTCATACGCAACATGTGCCACAGGTTTTGTAGTATGTGTAGTGCAATGCCAATGATACATAGAGAATGTGCTTGCCATATCCGTTGCATATGGTAAAGAGAAGATATTCCTCTTTGTTGTCATCATAAGTTTCGCTATGGAAACTATTTTGACGGATACCTCTATAGTTTAGTAGGGTACGAGCTAAACCCGGAAGCAATAAAGCATCCTAATGTTACTCGAGTACCCACAGGGACAATAAATATGGCTCCAGTTGAGCCAACAAATACCTCATCGCGTCTAGCGGTTTTAAAATATCTCCTTTCTTTCAATGAGAGTGGAAACATTTCACTTCCCTGAGTATAGAGTTTGTGGTGCATATGTCCACAAGGCACAAATCATCTTTCATCAGATGGACCCCCGTAGAAATCTATATATAGACATGAAGATTCTCAATACGAAAATCACTCAGATATATAGAATACATACAAATGTATTTGTACCAAAGTGCTGATACAATATATTGTGATATACAATATATGACGACAACAATACTTATGTTGTTGTTACAACATTGTAAATGGAGATTAATTATATTGACCGCTCAGGAGATTGAAAGACTATTCATAGTCTCCAAACATGTCGGTTGAGGGATATTCAACCATCACATTCTCCGTGCTCATAAGGTCTTGTCATCATTTGTGATGTCGGGTTGAAGTTTGAAGCGAGCTTCAAACCTTTGCCCTCGAGGTTCATTGTATCCCAGGAATTGCTGATACAGAATAGCCAGATGCTGAGATCTGAATCTAATGCCTTATGATATATAAGACAACATTTTTCTGTTAGCGGTGTCATTCTGACCAGAGGTGAATCAAGGATTGCACATATTATCCCACGAGACACAAGAGCGATCATGATGTCCATGGCCCAGATAGGGCAGTGGTGGCCATTGAGGGCGAATGCCTCAAATTCTGAAGCCATTTGTTCCCGCTATGGGTAAACCAGAGATAATCAATTTACGGTTAGTAAATTAAAGACCATCATGGTTGATGTTGTAATGAACTTAGCAAAATTAATGGGTATTTCAAGAAGTTATCTTGAAACCATTAGTGTGAATCTCAAATTGCTAAATATGACACCTTGAAGATAATCTCCAAAATGGAGTAGATCTCGCCGCACTAAAAAGTATAATCTGATGAAATTAGTAGATGCTCACTCATAATGACTTATGTCATGACTTAGTAAAATGTGTGGGAGAGCACTTTCTAAAGCAATCATAATGTCGACAATGACAAAATGTAGGCTTTATCAGTAGTCATCGATAATCTGTGTAGGCGGTAGATCCGTATGACTACTTTGTGATTCCAAGCATCAACTTGACGAAATCACTTTGAATTTTGCATCTGTATTTGCATGAAATTGAAAATTTCAATTGCAAATAGATGTATTAATCTCGACATGTGGCGAACATGGAGATATATACATTTCGGAATACATTGTACTCAATAGAAACACACTACTATTGTAATGAATAGTAATGATGTTGCAAACTTAATGCTCAAGTGAAAACTTGAATTGATTCTCAACCTCAATTGTGTGAACATAACACATTGAATATCATTTAGATCTTCACAGTAATCGACTGCATGGCCATTACCTTATGCTACAATTTAAATATAAGGAATACGCGTTGAAGGTAATCGTTTGTCGAGATTGACGAAGCGTAGACCTCACAGTAAGAGAGGATAGTCTGCAAATGAGCAATAGATCCCAACTCATTACCTTGTGATTCCAAATAAGCCGAGGGAGAAATATTCAAAAATTTGCAAGTTTGATATGCGAGAGAAGATGATCTCAATCACAAAAACATGTTCAATAAAAACGAAATGTGGTAAACACATGGAACATGTCATTCTTCCCGAATGAAATTCGGTACTTTATTTATATTATCAAGCCATTGCATAATATAAACACACCTAATTACATAAATCCTAACTAGAATAAATCTAGAATAAGGACTAGAATGTAAGTAGTCAAACTAGATATAGTCTAACATTGCACTAATACAATAATTAGTACTAACTAGTACTACTAAACAGAGAAAAAAATCCTGCAGAGAGGCAGCCGGGGCGCCTGAGCATGGGCCGCCACGGCCTTTGGCCGGCCCACTCCTGCCACCGCTTAGGAGGGGGGAGGGAAGGGAGCGGTTACGGGATAAGATTTCCCCTACCCCCGACCCGCACACCATCGGTCCACCCCACCACCCGTGGTCACGAGGACTAGGAGTCCAGCCGCCGGCGAGCAGAGTGAGGGCCGCGGGCTCCCACACATCTCCGGTGATCACCGGCGTACGACGGAGGGAGCCTCCTCGTCGGAGGAAGAGGCGACCACGACGGGGTCGGTGCGCACTCCACGCGGCAGGGCGGGAGCGAGGCCGAGGCCTGACGGATCCCACAAGCCGTCGCGGCGGCTGATGGCGGCGATGACGCGCTCGAAGAGGCGGCCGAAGCGCCTCTCCGCGCAGATGCTGGATCCCGCGTCCATCTCCGACTGCGGCGGAGTGGTTGTGGCGATGCCCTCCATCCCGGCACCGTGACGGACGACACCGGAGGCGCCGGTTGGCGCCGAGATGAAGGCGAGTGCCTCCTCCGCGTCCACGACAGTGCGCATAGGCACGGGGACGTAGCCGTGCGGGCCAACGGCCTCGGCCGCGGGCATCGGGCGGCACAAGCCACTCGGCCGGTGGAGGAGAGGGTGGAGGCGGGGACCCAGGGGGCGGTGCGGGCGCGGCGGCGGCGCTTGGGCCGGCTGCGAGCCACGGGTCAACCCCTGGTCACGAGCGGGACGTGGTGAGCACCGTGTTCAGTGTGTCCGGCGGCGCGATGTCCGCGTCCAGCGGCGCAGAGGCCGCCAGGGGCACCACGTCCAGCGGCGCTGCGGCCGAACCGGCGGATGGCTTGCATCCGATGACGGTGACGACGGAGGCCACCAACTCCATGACGGCGACGGGCAATGAGGCGGCTCCGACGGCCGTCCTCGCGGATCAGGCGGAGGAAGAAGGAGACGGCGGCAAGGTGCTCCTTCCCTTCTTTCTTTCTCTGTTGTTCTCGCTCTCGCTGGCTGTTCTACGTGCTGATAACGTGTTTCGAATCAAAGTGATTGATTGATCTCATCGATGGTTACAGAATGCCATTTATATGGTCTGGAGGGATACAACGGTTCGGACAAGACGTCGGTTTCAGACCAAATGCGTCTGTGCGGGAGGCAACCGCACGGCGGTTGGGCAAGGGGAGATTTTCCCTAATTACATTTGTAATTAATCTTAACATTTCCAACTAATCCAATCAAACATTGCCAAATCAGACCAGCTCGTAAACATTGCTCTTTTTTGAATGGTACGAGTGCCCACACCTCATAGCGTCCAAACGGCGGGGCGTGCAATTCCATTCTCTTTTTTTTGAGGTGTCTGGCGTGCAATTCATTCAAGTGGGAAGCTTTAGGCTTTCTTTGATTCAAAGGAATTGCATAGGATTTTTGAAGGATTTGAACCCTTAGAAATTTTTCTTGTGATGCTTGTTTGATTCGTAGGATTGGCATCCTTAGGAATTTTTTCATAGGATCCATTTGTACTACATTTTGGAGGAAAATTTCCATCCACTCAAACTTCTTTATAGAATTCCTTTGTTTTTCCTGTGCTATTAAACATTCTTTCAAATCCTGTAGAATACTATGGGACATGCCATCCTATTCCTGCATTTTTTTAGAACATTCCTGCATTTTTTTCTATTCCTTCATTTTGACGATCCTGCGAATCAAAGAGGCCCTTAATTTTCAGTCGCGGCCCATCATACAGCCCATACTCAGCTGCCGTCTCGACCCGCTAGGCCCACCTGAACCCCTTGCCACACCGCCATCCCAGGCCTCGGGCCTCGGCCCCTTCGTGTTCCCCTCGTCGCCTCCTCGACGGGTCCCCACCCGACCTGCGCACCGTGCCGGCGAGGTCGCCGCCGATCGCAGAACCAGCGCTCCGCTTCCGCTTCCGCTCCACAGGTCACTCACTCTCCCCTGCTTGAATCGCCGTGCTGCATTCCCACTTCCCTAGTGAGTTCCGCTAATGGCTTCTTGGGGTCCGGTAACACCGGTCGACGCAAAGTTCCGTGGTACTTCATCCTGGGGCCTTCAGCTTGGGAATCGGTTTACTAAAAAAAAAGGTGCTATGGAGGTGGTGACATGCTTGTTTGACTCCCTAGATTTGTTCCCGGGCTGCCCTTTGTGTGACTGAACCAGGATTTTCATGACGGCCGTTTTGTCCACAAATGAAAAACTGAAAGTATGCAATGGACAACAAGTTCAATAGCTCAGAGTCGTGATTATTCTCACCAGAACAACACAACACCGCATAAGTTTTGTGCGTCCAAAGGAAGTATTGGGACTCGGAATCAGGGATACTGTATGCTATATCCGTGCATTGAGGTTGCGCTGCCTAGGCCTTCGAAAGGCGTGCAGGTCCCTGTTTGCTGCCTGCTCGAATATTGTATCGGGCAACTGTAAAAAGCGAAATTCTGGCATGAAGTGGTTGCAGGATGCAGGGGATGGTGCTGTGTGAGATAGCTCATGCTATTGTTCCCCCCGCATGGCGAAAAATAATAATCTGTCGGTCAAAGATGTTACTCCCTCCGTTCCTAAATATAAGTCTTTTTAAAGAGTCCAATATGACTAACATACGGAGCAAAATGAGTGAATCTGCACTCTTAAATATGTCTATATACATCCGTATGTAGTTCTTATTGAAATCTCTGAAAAGACTTATATTTAGGAACGGAGGGAGTACTATGGATGCAACAATGGATGAGGAGCCTTCAGAGAGTCAACAGGGAGGAGAAAATTTACCAGTACTTCAAGCTTTGGAAAACAGTTCAGTTGGTTCAGCTCTCGGATCAGGATGATCTCATCTAGTGAATCTCACGGCTAGCGTCAGTTATTCTGCTAAATGTGCTAATTGATTGGCAGAATCCAGCAGCCGCATCTGGAGCAGCTTTGGAAGATCAAGGCAGAGGGAAAAGTAAAGTTCTATGTTTTGTTGCTTCTTCAGAATCGAAACTGGACAGCGGACAGGTTGGGGGCGCACAACTGGCTGCGCAACAATGTTTGCTTTTTGTGTGACGGGGAGCCTGAAACGGCCTGTGCACCTTCTGCTGCTGTGCCCTTTCACCAGCCCGTGAGCGCATTGCGCTCGGCGACTTCCGTGTTCTTCGTGTGCCAACACGCCAACAGTTCGCGGATGTAATGACCACGGGACTGCCGACGGATGTTTTTCAAGCGTTCCACTCCGGTCTCCGCGTCTCAAAATCTTGAACAAGTTACTACGTATGTAGACATCCTGCATGAGCATAGTGCTACAGAGTTATAGTCGTGCACTTCATCAAAATTAGTGTCTGTAATCTCGGTTTATGGAAGCACCCAGTTGAGTATGAGTTTACATGTACAAGCAGAAAAGGTTTATGTGCAGATGTTATGACCTCTCGAGAGGATAATCTGAACAAGAATGTGTGCTTTGGTTAGTTCAAAGATGGAACAGAGACGCAACTAGTTGAGGAACAATTTGAATCCTGCAAGTATCCATATACTGGCATACAACAGTTTATTCTTCCAACCGAAGCAGTGGACTACCCTGGTCCAGTTGGTATGGTGGACAACATGGAACGAACGCGACGCTAGAATCTTCAAGAACCAACATTCGCCGGTGAGGACAGTGGTGGGAAGGATAATCGAGGAAGCAGGAGTAATGCAGGCCGTGGGTCGGTGTAAGGCAAACTCGCTGTTAATTAGACCTAGGGAACCTGACTAAGACAAGGGCTAATCATTGTAATGGTGATGGCGTGTCCAACTGACTGTAGTATGGACTTGTAAATTCTCTGTAACAAACCCCCCTACCCCCCCAATTATCAATGAAAAGCTGCGCTGACAGCATTTTCGCTGAAAAATTCTTCCAACCGATCTCATCTTAATGGTAAGCTACTTTTGGACATGGATATGTACATTAGTGAAGCACATCAGACTTAAACATCACAATAGGCTTTGCAGCATCAATATTCGTTAGGACCGTAAGACGAGCTTCGTAGTTTCGTGTGCATTGCTAGTTTTTTAGCAACCCCATCGATATGTATGGTGTCGGTCAGTACCAGTAGTAGGAACACCAAAGAGTACAAGGTATGATAGTTGAAGAATAATCTCTGCATTTATCTTGATTGACTGCACTATATTATGGAAGGTACGCAAATTCAATTTCAACCTTAGAGGGTCATGAATTTGTACTTATGTAAGAAAATACTACACATAGCCTGAGCAGAGCACTAGATGCACGATCTAACAGGGCAGAATGGCAGACCAAATAAGAAGATTAGATGTCTAACCAGTGCTCGTACCTTGCGTCTCCGCTGCCATCTACTCCATCCGTTTACAAATATAAGATGTTTTGCATATTTCAATATGGATTACATATGGACTGAAATGAGTGAACAAATACACTAAAACGTGTCTATATACATCCGATTCACAAAAAAGTTTGAATGTCTATATTTGTTAACAGAGGGAGTAGGTGTAGTGTAGGCAGACACCCATGTCCTCGCCGTTAAGTTTCCTGTGCTGCTCTTGAAGCCCCGGCGCCAACAGGGTAGAGATGTTGTGCATCCAGCCACAGCTGCTGCAAACTCAATCCCTCAACAAACTTTAAGTTCAAGTTTGGAGAACCTGTCACACGGAGCTCTCTCAGTTTAGTAAGGTTTGAAACCCTCTCCAGGACTTGGCATCCAGCGATCACAATCATCTCAGAGAGGAACGGGAAGTCCTCCAACACCTTCAAGCAGCTTGCTCCTTTTAAATGGAGGGATTTCAAGCTGGTTGCCTCCTGTCCAAGCTGTCGCGGGAGAGCTCTCAGCTTGGGGCAGCCTTCAAGTATCAGCAATTTTAAGCGTGGCAGCATCTGCATCTTTGAAGACAAGGCTTCCCCCTTTCGCATCTCAACAGTTCCATCCCCTTCCCCTTCTTCAACAAAGGACCATTCCTCCCAGCTGGGCATATCCTGAATTCTCAACGTTTCAAGCTTGGGGAAAGCAACAACTGCATCCGTGGATGTGGGATTAGCCCCCCTGCAGCTAACAAATTCGGGTCCAATCTTTGTAACTGCTGCTGCTCCATGAATTTTCAGATATCTCAAGCTGGGCAGCTGCCCGATTGATGGAAGATGTACACATGAATTGCAATCTCTGAGTGTCAAGTATATAAGTGACGACACATGGGTGGTACCAAGCCATGTGGGGTACCGCCGGCCAAAGAATCCATCAATGACTAGATATTCCAGGTTGTGTGAAGGGCTTAGCTGCTCAAAGATCTTCTCAATATTTTCAACATCTTCTGAATCTGGTTCATATGTAACTCTGCAATATAGTCTCAAACGTTTGAGGTATTTCTTGTCTGCTAGCAATGAATGTCTAGTACGAGGAGTTGCTCTTTCCAAGTTAATCATAGCAAGCTGCCTTAGCTGTGAGAGATGTTCCAACTCTTCCAACTTCCATCCATCTTGTGTTGCTAATAGGAAATCCTCCTAAATCATTGAGGAACTCTAATCTGCCAATACCTTTTGGAACCTGATTTATTGGAGTACTTGTCAGACCAAGGCGCCTTAGATTGCACAATTCAGTGATCGCCAAAGGAAGACTGTGCAGAGCTTTGCACCTTTCCAGGTTCAGTGTCTGAAGGTTTATGAGGGAACCGATGGACTCCGAAAGATAAGATGTGTTTGTATCATTAATATCAAGTAGTCTTAGATGGATCAAACTTCCAATGCTATCTGGAATGCTTTAAATCGATGAATTAGTCAGATCTAAAACACGAATGCACGAAAGTCTCCTGAAAATTGTATTCTCAACACTTGATCTCTTGGTAGAAAAAATTAACAGTGTCCTTGCTCTAATCATCTCTTTGTCCATATTGGGCAGTGCTGCATAATCCTTGTTAGTGACGATTGAAACATGTCTTAACTTGGACAAAGTTTTAGGCCCCAATGATTGTGGATCTCCACAAAAACTTTCTTCTCCAGATATATGTTGAGCAAGCTGCCTTAAAAGATCATGCATCTTGCACCAACTATGGTCTGCATATAAATGGTCTGGTTGTAGGAGGTTCCTATGTATCAACTCATAGTAATATTCTTCGGCTGTATCTTCTTGAAGTTGTTCTTCATGCTCCTCCACATAACCTTCAGCAACCCAGAACCTGATAAGATCATCACGACTCATGCGGAAATCTTCTGGATATGAGGCTAAATAGAGGAAACATTGCTTCAGATGCAGTGGTAGATCATCATAACTCAAATACAGGGCACCTCTGAGCTCAGTAGGAAGATTACCCCTAGACCAAGCACTTCTTTTTGCAACCTTTCTCCATTCCCTCTCACTTTTCTCTTTAGTTGCTAGAACACTAGCAGTAACCGTGATTGCGAGAGGAAGTCCACCACATTTATGGACAATTTCTACCCCTATATTCCGAAGGTTTTCCACATCTCTTTCTTCATCAATGTTCATACTCTTCCAAAGCAGCTCCCACCCTATATCTGCTGACATCAATTCAACTCGATGTACATCTTCTACGCCAATTGCATGTGCAACTGTATCATGCCGAGTGGTCACTAGAATTACTCCTCTTGCAGCAGCATGTAATGGAGTTCTCAGTAAATTGGTCCAGACCGCAGGCTGCCAAACATCGTCCAACACAATGAAGAAACTTTTATATGTGATGGCGACTGCAAGCTTGCTGCTGAGCTCTCCCACAGTTTCATCTTGCTCATGGGGTACCCCAAAATTCCGCAGAACTTCCTTCAAAAGAGATATTTCAGAGTACTCCTGAGAAACACATATCCATGCTTGGTTGCTAAAGGTTCCTTTTAATTCTCGGTCATTATATACTTTTTGGGCTAGAGTTGTCTTCCCAATCCCTCCTGTTCCAACAATACCAACCTTGTATGGCTTCTTTCCCTTGTGTGCAAGAACCAGTTCAACCAAACTTTTGCAAGCATGTAAAGTTTCCTTTCCCACAAGATTAGGCTCCACAAGGTGGCTAGTTCTTACATGCTTCACAGTCAGAGCTTGTGGTTTAGGCTGCATATTTTCAAGCTTGAGAAATCTTTCACCCAACTTTGAAATCTTGTCAAGTTGAGCATTGAAGTCCCGGATTTGAACACCAATCTTGTGACGCTTCTGAATAGGAGAGATGCAATTGAGAAACGGAAGGCCACTGCATGTACTAGTTGCCTTTCTTGATGATGATGAAGGATCCCGTTCTAGTAGAAGCTTCCCACCTTCAGATCTCGCTAAGTCGACAATATCGTCGGCATAATACATATCACCTCTCAGCTCACTAAGCCAGTTATTAACTGCTGACTCTCGTGTTCTCCTTTGTTCGGCATCATCAAGAAAGCATTGTATCTGGGTCATTGTTCGCTGCATTTGTTTGAGGTCTTCTTGTACTCCTAGAATCAGAACTGCCTCATCTGTAATGATAGCTTCCAACTTCTTGGCACATGATTTAACAAGATAATCTAGTATGCTTGCCATCTGACCAACCTGAAGAGACAATTCCACAAAAATACAGGACGCGGCTTATCCGGCAGGCTGGCAAAGCATGCATAACATGTGTTAGGGTTGCCTCTTACAAACACGAGGCAAGCTTCGTTAACAAACAACATCAACATACTGGAGTCAGAGATATTTGCTAGATTTCGAACAAACAACATACTGGAGTCAGAGATATTTGTTAGATTTCGAACAAACAACATACTAGAGCTATAGGAAATCATGCTTAATTCCAGTTCATGCCAATAACAAGCTAAAAGTAGGGAGTAGTACAGTACCTTGCCCGGGTAAATTGACAAGCTGCCGATCAGAGTACAACTGCAGAATGTAGCAAAGCTGGGCAGGGGCACAACTTTGCTGAAGCTCTTAGACAGAGTCATGTAAAGCAAGTAGGCAAGAGATAAGGAGGTGGACTTTGTTTTCCAATTAGACGAAAGGTCAGTCAGCCGGCGATGCGTGAATGGTGGAGTCGGGCTTTTCAACTCATGGAATGGACCAGTCTTGGCTGGTGGCCGGCCCAGACAGAGACGGGTAGGCGCATCCTGCAGATGGCAGATGCGATGGGTAAAATAGTATGTTGTCGCCTCGCATCCGTTTCATGAATTTTGGACGGAATATGTCAAGTCACCTCCTAGTGCTAGCAATGTTTGTTGCTGCAGTTCTTCGGATGACCCTGCAGTGCCTTTTTCTCTATTTTTTTTACTTAAAAAAGTAGCGCTTGATCTTTTTTTTTGCACCTTCCCCGTGGGTTAGTCAATCACCTTAGTTTACTTGCCTTCCGCGCCAATTCCACCTTAATTTACTTACCAAACTTCTCATCAAACTACTCCCTCCATTCCTTTATGCAAGGCGTATAATTTTTGGCACGGTGACCAAGACACATAATTTTACACAATTTAGGACGAAATTAACCTTGGCGATTAGTGGCAAGTAAATCATTTAGGCTTGAAAAGGAAGAGATACACGCAATCGGAGGAGAGATACTTTCTTTTCTTCTCTATAATGAGAGATACATGCAATCGGGGGAGAGATTCTTTCCTTTTTCTAGAGGGCTAAAGACAGAATTACGAGGAATAAGAAATGTACCTTACATTGTGGAATTTTATCAAAGAAACAAATACACCTTATATAAAGGAACGGAGTGAGTATAAAGTAAATCAAGCGCATAATTTGATAAATATTTATTTACACAATCATATTAATATGGGCAGATAAATCACGAGCTAACATACTAAAATATTTATATCTCGTTGCAATGCACTAGCATTGTCCTAGTTCTTTAAAAAAGGCACAAAGCCATATATTAAGTATCACAGGTCCTTACAAATACACCTTTACAGAAAATAAAATTACATTTAAAATGTTGTGGGTGCCGAAGTCTTCTTTCTCCTGCATCCACAAGTGGCGCGTCGTGAGCATAGCTCGATGTCGCCTCGGCGAGCAAAGTATTGAAACTCAGGAGCTTGCAGAAGTAGCATCCGAGAAGTAGTCAATGCAGACCAGGAGACGCCGGCAATCGTAATCTGCAAAGCAAACCGTCACCCTAGGGAAAAAACGCCAATAAGGATATTTCAAAGCCCTGAGGACCACGAAAGCCGGCCAAACCCAGGCAGATGCACCGTAAACATAAACTGGCCGGATCTCGGCAGACTCGCTGGAGACACGGCTCCACACATCCTCCACTGACCACTGGCACAAATAAATCGGCCGGATTCCGGAAGACTCGCTGGAGACACGGCTCTACACGCCCTCTGCCGGCGCAAATCACATCAACGGACACTACTGGAAACTGCTTATAGGCGGGCTCTCAGTAATGGCACACTCCATTGTTAATCTGGCCAGATACCTGTGGCGGGCGACAAAGTGCACTCACCACTAGTAGTCTGGTTCAGATTAGCCGTGGGACAGTCCTTACCGGTGGCGATCTCCTAGCTCGGCCCACCACTACTATAATATTTAGGTATTTTGTTTTTAGTATTTTTTTACTGTTCTATGTTTTTATGGTATTGTATGGAAAATGGTTTGAACTTTGTAGGTTTCATTATTTGCTACTCCCTCCGTCCCAAAATAAGTGTTAGTACAAAGTTGTACTAAGCTTAAGACACATATTTTAGGAAAATACATAAACTTAACTTTATGTAAATAGTGTTTTGAATTTACATAAAATATAAATGTTGTCTGAAAACTATGAAAAATTCTACCAGTACATCAAGCTTTGGAAAAAAAAAATCAGTTGGTTCAGCGCTCTCGGATCAGGATGATCTCATAAAGTGAATCTCACGGCTAGCGTCAGTCTTTTGAAATTTCCAAAAAAAAAAGAAGGTTCAATTGATTGGCAGAATCCAGCAGCCGCATCTGGAGCAGCTTTGGAAGATCAAGGCAGAGGGAAAAGTAAAGTTCTATGTTTGGTTGCTTCTTCACAATAGAAACTGGATGGCGGACAGGTTGGGGGCGCGCAACTGACCGCACAACAATGCGTGCTTTTTGTGTGACCCGGAGCCTGAAACGGACTGTGCACCTTCTGCTGCATTTTCATCAGAGGATGGCTGACGTTGCTCTGGGATCTCAAACAGTCAAATGTTGTGGCGCCAGTTAAACAGAGGGGTTTGCAAGGAGACCAGGAGTGAAGTTTCGTATGCTGCTTACACAACTTGACACTTGTGGGAGGAAAGAAATTGTAGAGTTTTTGAAGGCAAGCAAGCTCAACCTGCGCCTCGTTTCCCTCTTCTATAATGCAAAAGCAGAGCTCCTGCTGGTTTGGGTCAAAAAATAGTTAGCGAAAATTGCAAATTTAAAGAGACGCAGTCCTCATGCTTCCGAAACATGATATGATCATTTGTCTAACTTGTAGATAAAATCTCACTTGATAAGTACTCCCTCCGTCTCATAATATAAGAACGTTTTATACACTAGTGTAGTGTAAAAAACGTTCTTATATTATGGGACGGAGGGAGTATATAGCAAGAAATAATATAATTATTGGTCCCTGTGTTATTTCTTTGTCCGTTTCTCAAAATCGCCAAAAGTACAAGCTAATTGCTAGAGCATGAATTGGAACCAACTTGGGAGATAAATAGGCAAGTTTATAATTGCTATTTTGGCACAGTTCTTTGATTCAACAGACACAACTGAGGGCTCAGCAAGGTTCTTTACTTTCCCCAAATGTTTATGTATACGCATATTACTCTATCAACAATGGAAAAGTCAAGGTGAAAGAATGACGAATCTGATTTGTGCTTAAGAAATCCTTAGGATAAATTGAGCTAAATATTATTCTGACTCTGAACTTCCTTTTCCGGCGAAAGGACTGAACTATGTATTGTTAGTTAGACAGGTGACATAATTCGTCTTGAACAATTGACCTTGCCTCCTGGATATAACCAAAACAGGTGTTAACGGAATTTGCTTGCAAACAGGTGGTCCTAAGATTCACTAGATCTGAATATTTGTACAGTTGTTTCAACCAAAATCGCAACACCCATGAACATGTATTCTCAAAAAGAATATGCCACAAACGTGAAAATATTGTGCATTCACGGTAAACCACATGGTCACACGAAATCTTATCTGTTACAACACAAGCTAGCATAACGATTCCACAAATATTAGTATTATGAGACTACATAATCTTGTACAGTGTGGTCGAAACTGAAAATTGGCATACAAGTGGCTCATGCAGTTCCTGATTTACATGGACACACTTCATAGATATCTTGTTTTGGATCCAGTGATAATCATCGAAGCTGTATGCTATATCAAACACCAAACTCTTTGTTCAGTTGGTAGAATACTGCTGCATTATGGCACTGGCTTCATCAACTGAAAGAAGCATCTGCACAGCATTTTCCATTGTGGGTCTTTTTCTACTATCTTCTTCTACACATGAAACAGCCAACTTGATCATTGTTCTTGCTTGCAGGTTATTGAACTGGCGGTTCAACCTGGAGTCAATGAAGTCAGCAATCCATAACTGTTTGCTACCCTCCAGCATCAGATTTTCTGCAAGCATCCTAACGACCCTTCGAAGGACCATTTCCACTTCTTCGTCAGCATTTGACGCCCAGTCTGAAACACGAGCCCCCTTCAGTAGTTCTAGGAGAACCACTCCAAAGCTGTAGACATCAACCTTTGCTGTTATTGGGAGGCTAGAAACCCACTCAGGAGCTATATAACCTCTAGTTCCATGGATCCGAGATACATTTTTGTTGGATCCACCCCTATTCAGAAGTTTTGCAAGGCCAAAGTCGGTGATCTTTGGCTCCAAGTTCTCATCCAACAGTATGTTCTCAGGCTTCAGGTCGCAGTGGATAACCCACTCCAAGCACTCATGATGAAGATAAGCCAATCCTTTTGCCACCCCTAGAGCAATCTTAAATCTTTCATTCCATTGAAGTAATACCTGTGAGCCCTTTCTACTAAACAGGGTTTTATCCAATGAACCATTCTCAACGTACTCTAAAACCAATATCCTGTGTGGACCATCAGAACAGAATCCCCAAACCCTCACCAGATTCATATGGTAAATCCTTCCAATCACACTCAGTTCATGTTGGAATTCTTCTTCGCCTTGGTTTATGTCTGCCAACCTTTTCACTGCTACCGCCCTCTTGTCTTTCAAGACCCCCTTGTACACAAGACCAGATGCGCCCCTCCCAATCTGATACTTGAACTTCCGAGTTGCTCTCTGCAACTCCTTGTATGTATATCTCCGGAAGTGGTTGGCTAACATCTCATAGCCAACCTCAGCTGGCCATACTCCTGTTAACTGCTTGCCCTCCAATCTCAGCATAAACCAGCATCCTAATGCCACGAACATTACCTCCACACAAAATATCGCTGATAAGAACCCATAGAAGTACAAATACTTTGATCCACTCTGATTGCTCTTGGGTATATCTGGAAAATCTGCAGTGAAATATTTGTTCTTTGCACTACAGTTAGGAGCATATGTGGGACCAAAAGGCTGCGATTGAGGAATTGAGGACCCTGAGACCTGTACTGTCTTTGGAAGCTTGAGATAGATAGAACCAGGTAAACCTGGGCTGGTTACACCACCAACAAGGGATGACTTTGGATAGCAGGATCCACCTCCTTGCCAGTATGAGAAACCTTTGCAACTGCAGTCATTCATGCATATCTGCTTGCAAGTATCAAAGGAAACTAAGCTGCGCTTACTTTGATCATAAGCTATGAAGTCAGTGGAGGGTAGCTTCACAAATTTCATCTCCTGCCCATTACAACTGAGGTTGAACTTCGGCCGGCAACCTTTGCTCCGGTCACTTGGGTCGATGACCTCGTGTCCAGGGGCACATGCACAAGCAGGCCTAGGTGTATACACACATATTCCATTCATACCACACAGACCGTGCACGAAGCAGGTCTGAAATGCTATCCATGTGACCGACCATTTCCGGTTTTCTAGACTGTATAATCGGAGGTTGCCATCATAATCCAACGTTAGCCTCCTCATAATCCCGGGACCCCAGTCAGTAGACTTGAAAGTCAAATCATCACTCCCAAGGAAATACCCCCAGCTATCAAGGACCCCAACGGTGGTGGTACTAAATGGGTTTCGTTGCCTTGCCCAGGTAGCAAGATCAGGCTTTGGCCAATAGATAAAAGAGATGTTCTTCTCATCGTCAAACAGTGAGAGCAAATGCGCATCGTCGAAATGGAAGCTGTAGTGCCCCGGAACAAGTAACCTATGAGTGGACACCAGCTTTGTAGCAGCACTGATGCTCTGATTGGGCAGCAGCGTGTCAGTAGGAGAATCAAAGCTTTGCCACAGAATGATATCACCTTGGCCGCTGACGACGAGGTTGCCCGTGTCCAACAGCCGGGCTTGCTCGGCCTCTGATGAAGAGCTGACATTGTTTTCCCACGCGGGCTGGCCATTGTAGTCTTCCACAACCAATCTGCCGTCGGTGTGCAGCACGGCCCGGGATCCCCAGGAGTAGACGGGGCGGAGATGGTTTGCGCTCCAGACGACGGTCTTCTCGGCCGTGTCGGCGAACCAGACGGAGAAGACGGAGGCGTTTGGGGAGATGTTGTGGAAGCCGCAGGTGAAAGCGCCGTTTGGTGAATGGAGCATGCCGGAGCCATCCTCGACGGAGAGTGAGGAGCCCGGCGAGAGGAATTCGCGGGCCAAGACGCGCGAAAGCAGATGGATCATCAAAGTCAGTAGAAGCAGGGAGGTGGAGCGGGCCTCCATATTGGTTGCAGGCTCGAGGCACTCAGGTTGATCTTTCCTTTGAATGATCACAGGTGAATGCTGTTATAGGAATCCACCAGCAGTGCACCCTCCAGAGGAAGCGATTTACTGCTATAGTTTAATGAATACGGAAGTGTCAGGTTCTGGTCAGTTCCATGAATAGTTAGTTGTGAATTCTTTATCCTCAAGCTGTGCTGTATTTCATTAGTATACAAGGGCTGCCGGGTCCAAATTTCCTTCTCGGGACAAAAATGGCCGGCTTTGCAGCATGGACTCCATTGTTTTGTTGCACATAGCCTTCTCTCGGTGGACTGTCGTCGTTTCCTTTGGTGGCAACTTGTTGTATTCAGTCAGCAACAGTTGAACTATCCTGTGTGGTCTCTGTGTTGCAGGTTCCAGCATCTTAGAGTTTTCCCTTGTTTCAGGCTTTCAGCTGGCTGGTGTATAGTCCTGAAATATGTTTACCGTACCCCGTCCGCATGATCTACTTATCTACTCAATAGAAAGACAGATCGTCCTCACCCTTTTTCAAAGAAAATGACATGGGACCAATAAAAAAATTACAAGAAAATGTAAGCGTTGAATGTTGATTCATACAGGAAAAAAAGGGTTTATGGCCACATGCGCTGCAACGCATGATTTAGTCAGTGTGCACACGTAGTGGTCTACCCATTGTTTCTTTTTCTTCAAAAATCAAAACCGGGGATCTACCCAGGCCATTGTTAGCGTCGTCATGCTGGAGAACGGAAGTGGTCAGGTACGTACTCCCTTCGTTCGGAATTACTCCCTCTGTCCCATAATATAAGAGCGTTTTTGACACTACACTAGTGTCAAAAATGCTCTTATATTATGGGAAGGAGGGAGTACATGACAAGCTTTTCAGTCACGATGCTGTTCCTCCGGTACGTAGATGACAAAGGACGGGTCTCGCCGCGTCAAATTTCAATGTGGGACTTTCTGCATTGCCTGTCACTTTACTTGACTGCCTAACAAGTGACACCGCCATCTCAACAAAATAAAACAAGTGGCACCCAAGGGTACGAGATTTTAACACGACGATAGCAGTTCCCTGCAAAAAAAGAAAGTGTCATCGTTTGTAAGATCGTTGCTTTTTTTCTTTCAGACTATATATTCCACCAGCCTTCCAAAAAATAATAATCAGCGATACTGAATGACACCATGACTGGAAAAAGAACCGAATGTTTGAAACTTTGTGACAAAGTAAATCTGAATAGGCAATTCAGATACAGGCGCGACTATGTGTTGCTTGACGCGAGAAAGGGCCACCTGAAGCGGCTAAAAAATGGGCCGGTCCACTAGGCTTCCTGAAGCGTGCATGATTTTTAAGGTTTGAATTGTTGTTTCTTCTTCTTTGCTTCTTTTCTGGTTGCTCCACTTCTTTGATTTTACTTTGGCAGACGCGGCTGTTCTGTAAAACGTGGCAAAAAAAAGTATGCATTTTGGAGCATCATTTTCTTTTGCCACGTCTTTCACAAATGACATTTCATGATGAAACTTTTCAAGCAATGAAAACAATCGTCAATGTTCGGTAAAAAGAAAATTCAGAATTTTTTGAATTTTTTTCCTATTTTTTTTACCGTTCACCTCTGACACATGAGCTCGGGATCAGAACAACAATTTCGCTACTTTGACTTCTTTTCTTCTTGCAATATCCTACGTGCTTCTTCTTTGCTTCTGATTACTTTTCTTCTTTCTTTTTTTCAATGCTCGTTTTCCAGGAAATTGTTGATTGTTCAAAATAAAAATGTTGATTTGGTAGTTAAGAAATGTATGTGCAATACTTAAAGGATGTACAACAATTAATTTAGGTGAAAAATAGTCATTAAAATAAATCTTTTTAAGCCTTTTGAAAAAGTTTTGGTAATGTGTTTAGATATGTATTTGAAAAAAGGTCATGATATATCCAAATAAGAAAATGTACACCTAGTGGTAAGAAAATGTTGATTGCTCAAAGGAAAGATGTTGATTTAGTAGTTAAGAAACTTATGCGCAAGATACAAGAAATTACAAAAAAGATGGGAAAAAGGTACCGTTGCTAAATGTATTCGCCTCTGGGAAAAGTGTTGAAAATGTGTTAAAAAAATGTTCAGAAAAGCCTTTAAAAAGACAAGGAATGTACATTAAAAAAGTTCTTAAGCCTTTGGGAAAAGTGTTGGTAATGTGTTTTAAATATGTATTTGAAAAATGGACATTGCATGGCTAAATAAACAAAATGTACACTTAGTGTCACAAAATGTTAATCAAGCATAAAAGTGTTAAACGTGTACAAAAAATGTGTTTGATGTATGCAAATAATGTACAACGTGTATGGAAAAGTAGACATAAAAAATAAGTATATGAAAAAATGTTAAAAGTGTGTAATAAAATGTTCTTGATGTATACAAAAATGTGCGTGTATGAAAAAAGTACACACCAAAAAACATATATATGAAAAAAATGTTAATCGTGTATTTGAAAAATGTTAACTGTGTATAAAAATAATGTTTCATATGCATGTAAAAACTGTACAGTTTGTATGAAAAATAGGCATAAAAACCTATATACATGACAAAATGTTAGTCATGTATTTAGAAAATGTTAAACAAGCTTAAAAAAACATAGGTATATGAAAAATGTACATCGTATATAAAAAAGTAGACATCAAAACCATATATTTGACAAAAATGCTAATCATGTATTAAAAAGATGTTCAATGTGTAAAAAAATGTTTGGCCGAACCCACCCGTTCCTGACGTTGCGCCTAAAATCCGGACTGGCTCCACAGACCAACACCAGTCTTTCTTGCGCACTTTGTCCTCACTCGTACCCACCTGGGAATAAATTCTGAGTCGATCACCCATCATCAGATTGCTGCAAGCGAAACACGCTTAACTTTTAGGGTCCTTTTGGATGGGCTTCCAAAAAAGAAGGTGCACCTTGTTGATGTAAGTAGTCTATCATATTAAGTCGGGATCTCCCCGCCTAGCCCCCATTCCAGTGGTGCGTCTAGCATCGTTGGTGGGCGTGTGGAGGTGTGTCTCCGGCGGATCTATCCTCGGTGGATTTGCTCGAATCTGGTTGTTTTTTGTCTATGTTCGTGTGTCTTCGGATTGGATCCTTTCGATCTACGTTATCCTTCATCGGCGGCGGTTGCTGTTCTGGTGCGCTGGTCCTATGGGGGCTTAGCACGACGACTTCCCGACTGTCTACTACAACAAGTT
This sequence comes from Aegilops tauschii subsp. strangulata, assembly GCF_002575655.3. Lineage (NCBI taxonomy): Eukaryota > Viridiplantae > Streptophyta > Magnoliopsida > Poales > Poaceae > Aegilops > Aegilops tauschii. The sequence goes on along the minus strand of NC_053041.3, from coordinate 456,675,316 downwards.
GTGCCCGACTCCGGCGAGGGAGGGGCGATGACAGCGGCGCGCCTTCGGCTCACTTGAGTGCTTGTAGTCATCGCTAGGTGGTCTACGGACCTGGATGTAATTTTTATTATTTCTGGTGTTCGTTGTACTGCCATGATTGAAGATGAATAGATCGGAAGTTTTTCGGAAAAAAAGAAACAATAAAACAAGCTAGTCAGGAGGCAACACATCGATTTATACTCCTTAGCCATCCGATGATGCTCATGAACATACCAGATGCATTTGCCATCGTTTTTAACTAGCCCAACTTAGCAGGGATGTTGCTCCGTAGTGATCCAGGTGCCTTCTGGTGAACTGGGCCAACAAGGGGTACCCCATCAAGCGCTTCCAAATGATTCTCCTGGCACGACGGTTGCAAAAAGCCATTGTTTCTGTGGTCCAGTCTGGTTACACCCCCTACGTTCGCCGAATCTGCATATTCACGCTAAAATTATTTCTTTGCAATTTGTTTGCTTACTTGCAATAGTAGAGGTCAAGTTGCGTCATGGGATGTGTCCTTCCTCTACCAACTTCCAGAACTCCCCTTTGAGCCATGTAAGAATAGTATATCCTAGAGAAAAGGAGAAATAAAATCTACTTGGCTGGATATTCAAAACGAGGCTCAATTCACATGTCCTTGTGTGAACAGTAAATACACAACAAATAATTAGAAAATTAAACTTGTCCATGTGTCCTAACTACATGAAGAAATAAAACTTGTGGTGCTTTGGGGAGGGGGGAGGGGGGATCGGTGCTCCATGCAATTTTTATATTGTTTTAGAAAGAACTTTGTGGAAAAAGATTTAAACATTTGTTTTTCCACACCTCCTCCATTGATCTCCCCTCTCTCCGTCTTTCTCCTTAAATCCAAAAACATTTTTGTCCCTAATATTAGACCAATTATTGTTACTCATATTGCTTGGACACTAAATATATGTGTAGAGCATATTTGATCAAAATCATATGTTCGTTCAAAGTTGTCAAATATGTGTACCATTCTTTCATCAAGGTAGACAACATGTGCTTTTAAGTCCTAGTACTCAATAATACAATGCCACTCATGAACCCAGTCCTTCCTGTCACCACCTAATCCGCTCTTGAGAGCCACCACTACCGCTTTGGCTACCTTCAATTCTAAACACCAGGAGATCCGCACCGTCGCGGCGAGGAAAAATAGGAAGATTGCACATCGCTTCTCAATCTTTCATAGTTGAAGTGGTCATCTCAATGTGTGCTCAGTTTGCCGAGAGTTTGCTTAGATCAGTCGTCTGCTTTGTTCAAGATGTTAGACTCATTTAGTAACGCCACTCTAAGAGAGAGGGAATTTGATCTGGATTCAAGAACTTCTCCAGAGAGAAGTGAGAGAGAAAACAATCTAGATGTGGCCCTTGTGCAAAATCTCCCTAAT